>NW_003852437.1:9771169-9797680 GCF_000181295.1 Otolemur garnettii | reverse complement strand
AAAAAAAAAAAAAAAAAGAAAAGAAAATGAGTGGACATAGTGATGGGAGCTCTGCTCCACATATATACTTCATTAACCATTTTTTCCCTAAATTAATTCAGCCTTGAATTGAAATTTTCTGTACAGTCCTCTACCATATGGAAATAAACACTGGTTAGAACTGAACAATTATGAAAATTCTATTCATGGAAACTCATGAGCCAGTAGTGAAAGCTCTATACAGGAGGATATTTATAGCTTGGATTCCTTATATTAAAAAGTGGGAAAATCTGAAATTAATGACCAAATTCTCCGACTTCGGTAGATGGGGGAGGAGATCAAAATAAATTCAAATAAAGTCAAAAGGAGGAAAACTAAGGATGAAAGCAGAAAGCCATGCGATAGAAAGCAAATGTACAAAAATCATTTTGCCACAAGGACATTTGCACTAGCATGTTTATAATAGCTCCATTCACACCTGCCAAGACGTGGAAGCAACCCAAATGCCCATCGACCCATGCGTGGATTAGTAAACTGTGATGTATGTCTACCATGGAGTACTAGTCAGCCATGAGAAAAGATGGAGACTTTACATCCTTCGTACTTACCTGGATGGGGCTGAAACACATTCTTCTTAGTAAAGTATCACAAGAATGGAAAAAGAAGTATTCAATGTACTCAATACTAATATGAAACCAACATATAAATAACTACGCCCCCACACAAAAGAAAAATACAAGTATATTCTAATGAGGCGGAGGGGAGAAGAGAGAAGTGGGGAGGAATAGGAAGGGTGATTGGCAAGCTCTCACCTCATGTGCCCCATGTAAGGGTATTCAGCTCACCCCCTGGGTGAGGGGCTCTGCTACAACCTGAAGTGTACCTTAGAAATGAAAACAATGGAACTTAAACATTTGTCCCCTCATCTTAACCTGAAATAAAAATAAATACAAAGAAAGCAAAAATACTATAAAGGATCAAGAAGCAGAAGATGTTAGGACTTTGAAAGGACTAACAGGAAAACTTCTTTCCAGCAATTAAAAAAATTCCAGAACAACAACAACAACAAAAACCAGAATTAAAAATGAAAAAAAAAAAGGTATCAAACCGTAGATGTTACAAACATTAAAGAAGTTAAAGAGGATATTAAGGTAACTTTAGGCCAGTAACTTTGGAAACTTAGGTAAAATGGCTAAGTCCCTAAGAAATAATGCAACTTTTTAAAAGTTGGATCAAGAAAAAATGGAAGATGTGAGTAGTCCTTTGATCTTTAAAGAAATGGAATCTGTAGTAAAATCTTCCCATCCCCGCCCCAGATGGCTTTAGAAACTAGTTATCCCAAGCATTCAAGGAACAGATAATTTCAGTCTTCCATGAACTTTTTCAGAGAGAGGGAATACTTTCCCACCTAGTTTATGAAGCTGACTTGCCAGCAAATAAAACAGAGTTCAGCAAAGTTACACTATAGGCAATCTCACTACATAACAGAGATCCAAATGTTTTCTAGTTCTATACCATAAAATATTTTTAAATAATCCTTCAGAGAATTTTCTTTGTGCAAGCCAGCCCCGAGTTGAGGCGATGGAAGGCCAGTGTGTACTATACTGTTGAGAATGCCTAAATCAGTTTTAGGAACACTTGAAGTTCCAAATGGCTTCGTTTCTCCTTATATAGTCCCTGGGTAGAGAAAGTGCATGTTTGTTTGATCTCACAATTTAAAACTTGTCTTTTTTTGGTGATATTCACTTTGCTGTTATTTTCCCCTTTTTCTTAAAGATACTCGGGAGCCCCCAGCGTCTCTGTGACTTGGCAGGACCCAGCTCCACTGAACTGGAGTCCAGAAAAAGATCTCTTGCAAAAAGAAAATCTCATCTGGATCTTCTTAAACTGTAAGATACACTGCCCTACTAGGTATTAATTGCTTGGTGAAGATGTTTCTCTGAATACTTCCAAGTTTGCTTGCAAATCCCTAAAGTTTTTATAAATGTACATGTTATGATACATGACCAATAATTTACCCACAAGCCACATGAGAAGACCTATCTCAGTTTATTATAATTATATAACTTTCCATATATAAAGTTATAGGTACAAAAATTATTCACTGGGATTATTTCAGACAATAACTTTTTTTTTTTTTGAGATATAGCCTCAAGCTGTCTCCCTGGGTAGAGTGCTGTGACATCACAGCTCACAGCAACCTCCAACTCCTGGGCTCAAGTGAGTCTCCTGCCTCAGCCTCCCAAGTAGCTGGAACCACAGGCACCTGCCATGATGCCCGGCTATTTTTTGGTTGCAGTCATCATTGTTTGGCGGGCCTGGGCTGGACTCAAACCTGCCACCTTAGGTGTATGTGGCTGGCACCTTAGCCACTTGAGCCACAGGCGCCAAGCCCAGAGAATAACTTTTAGATTCACAATCCTGTTACTACAGGAGTCCTTCATGTTCAGTCCCCCTAGAAAACTGAACATTATAATTTCTAATAAGGGATTTCTAATCCCTATTATTGTGTAGCCATTATAACTATTTTGTATTTTAAAACCTGAGGATGATACAAAATTGAAGTCATTCAGTGCCTGCCCTTGGGAAGATTAATTCCTATTGGGAGTTTTCGTCCATAGATAAACCAGCTATCCAAGAGGGGATATGGTTCAACATGGACCATTTTATCTTGAGGTTCTCCTCTGCTGGCCTGAACGTGTGTGTTTTATTTATTGCCCAGACCATTAAATTTTATGCAGATCTTGCTGTTTTGACTACTATATTATCTGCAGGGCTAATAATTCTTATTTTGGGGGGGCATTTTTCTGTGTTTTATACCTTGGTGCCATTTTCTCTTTTGAATGCACTTAGCATCATGGACGGCATGACCGAAGCATGCATCAAGGGTGGCATCGAAGCTTGCTATGCGGCCGTGTCCTGTGTCTGCACCTTACTTGGTGCCCTTGACGAGCTCAGCCAGGGCAAGGGCCTGAGTGACAGTCAGGTGCAGCTGCTGCTTCTGCGTCTGGAGGAGCTGAAGGATGGGGCTGAGTGGAGCCGGGACTCCATGGAGATCAACGAGGCTGACTTCCGCTGGCAGCGGCGAGTGCTATCCTCAGAACACACACCGTGGGAGTTGGGGAACGAGAGGAGCCCTGACATCAGCATTAGCGTCACCACGGACACAGGCCAGACCACTTTGGATGGAGAGTTGGGCCAGACTACTCCCGAGGACCACTCTGATAACCACAAGCACAGCCTCAAGTCTCCCGCTATCCAGGAGGGCAAGGAGACACTGAGCAAAGTGTTGGAACCAGAGGCCGTGGACCAGCCAGATGTCGTGCAGAGAAGCCACACGGTGGCTTACCCTGACATAACCAACTTCCTGTCTGTAGACTGCAGGACAAAGTCCTATGGATCTAGGTACAGTGAGAGCAACTTTAGTGTAGATGACCAAGACCTCTCTAGGACAGAATTTGATTCCTGTGATCAATACTCAATGGCAGCAGAAAAGGACTCAGGCAGGTCCGATGTGTCGGACATCGGGTCAGACAACTGTTCCCTAGCTGATGAAGAGCAGACCCCTCGGGACTGCCTGGGCCACCGGTCCCTGCGAACTGCTGCTCTGTCTCTAAAGCTGCTGAAGAACCAGGAGGCTGATCAGCACAGTGCCAGGCTGTTTGTGCAGTCCCTGGAAAGCCTCATTCCTCGACTTCTGGCTCTTTCCAGTGTGGAAGAGGTAGACTCTGCACTCCAGAACTTTGCCTCTACTTTCTGCTCAGGTTTGTAAATAATTTTTTGGTATATATAGTCAACAAGAATATTCAGAGCATTTTTTCTTAATGGGCAATTACCATCATGCTTGTATTTTGATGTGCTCAGAACATATTAATGAATTTTTTTGTTTCCCCCATTTAAAGAGAGCAAAGAAATCTAAGACCTTATTGGTGGTGGTTTATTTGAATTCTGTAGCAGTCAGTGGCTAGAATAGTCTATGAAGTTGATAAATGTACAGGCTGCCAAGTAAAGAATGAGAAGTAACTGTTACTACCCAACCTGGCCTCTAGTCCAGTGCCCAGATATTGGCCAATATACTGAGACAGCAGGAGTTGTAGTGGAGAAAGAGTTTGATATCAAAAGGCAGGTGAGGAGATGGGAGAAGTTTCTCAAATCCGTCTTCTCAAGATTGGGTGGGGGGGAATTTTTAAGAGTGGTTTGGTTAACAAAAAACTAGGGAATTGTGCCTGGTGATGGGCTGGAAATGAATTCATAGGGCTGGGAAGCAGAAATGGTCTTCTTGGCTGAAATAATTCCTGGGTAGGGGCTCACAGGACCTGCTGGACCAGTTCTCATGCATGGTCACTGGGCAGGTAGACATCAGCTTGTCTCCCTAAATGCAGAGTCTGGAAAGTATCTCAAAAACCAGCCTTAGGTTTTGCAGTAGTAATATGACTGGGGAAGTCCCAAATCTCACCCCAGCCAGGGATACATGACATTGAAGCAGTGAGCAGTTACAGCAAGGAGGTAAGTTGGGGGAAATGGCTGGCTAAATTTTAATTATGTCTACACTATAGAAATACGATTTTACCACAGTTCTTACCTTATAGTCTTACATTACTTTAACATTGGTGGTTTTAGTCCACCTAGACTTGACTACACCTGATTTCTGAGATGTTAGCCGGGAGGTGGAGAAGGACCAGTAACTGCTGTGACTTCTTTCTGCTAACAAGGGGCATAGTTGGGACTGGGGGTGAGAGGAACAAAACTGCTTTGCAACTGTCTGTATGTGTTCATGGGTGCCTGGTTGGGGACCCAAGGTTTGTATGACAAAGACATCAGTGCTCTTAACTACTGTTTTAGTACAGCACTTAAGGGACAGTAAGATAAGTAAGGAGCTTTATCAGAAGGAGCGAGAGTCCTAACTTTAAAAAGCTGTGTAGGACTGACCTGAAACCTTGAGGGATTCAGGTGAATAACTCTAAGAACCGGTCAATCATGGGGTTCCATGTGAACTGCAGTATGATAGGGACCTGTTGCAGCCATGCAGCTTGTTGAGAAATATTTTCCATTCTGGTTTCAACTTCTCTGAGACATTTATAAAGGTGCAGCCCATGGTATTTAACACTACACAAATTCTTTCTGTAGCAATACTCTAAGATAGCTAGACTATAGTGTTTTCATGCCATTCTGGGCTATGTGAGAGGAGAAGAAAAGTATAAAAGAGTGGCTAGGGTCCTAACATTAAAAGGCAGCATCCTGGGCAGTGCCTGTGGCTCAAAGGAGTAGGGCACCGGCCCCATATGCTGGAGGTGGCAGGTTCAAATCCAGCCCCAGCCAAAAACTGCATAAAAAACAAACAAATAAAAAACCAACAATGTTTGGGGCGGTGCCTATGACTCAAGGGAGTAGGGTACCAGCCCCATATGCCAGAAGTGGCGGGTTCAAACCCAGCCCCAGCCAAAAACTGCATAAAAAACAAACAAATAAAAAACCAACAATGTTTGGGGCAGTGCCTATGACTCAAGGGAGTAGGGCACCAGCCCCATATGCCAGAGGTGGTGGGTTCAAACCCAGCCCCGGCAAAAAACTGAAAAAAAAGGTAGCATCCCCAACATGTCCGTCTATCTAAGGGGAGGCAGGGAGCTATTCTTCTTTGGCAGAAGATGTCTACAGTGCAGTAACAATGATCAGAGTAGTACTGAAATAAATGTATGGATTACATGTCTAATAGAGAATGAAAAGTGGGTGCAAGTATCCCGCCTTTTGGCACAAAGCAACAGTGACGGTATAGATTTCTCTGATGCTGAAAACAAGGATCATTCTTATTTAAATTCTATTAAAAGGTTAAAGAAATTACTTATCTAGAATTTTTCTCAAAGAGATACTTGAGGTCCAGAGTGTTACCTTGGTTTCTCCTTCTGGGCCAGGAGTCAGGCAGGGCTGGCATCTCTTGAAACGGAGTCAATAGTCTCTAACTTGGGATGCTCACATTTGTACAAAACAAAGGATAGAAAGACTTAAAGCCAATGTAAACCGTAAGTCATAGAAATAGAAATAGCAACATTTTTTGGGACAAAATCCAAGCATATACCCTGATATTTTGTACATACAATACAGGATGTAACATTTAAGAGACTTTATGTCACAAATAACATGGAATTCATATGTAAAATAAATTTCCATATCTTGAAAAAAAAATGAAGTGAGTGAAAAGGAAATAATCATGCTCTCCTGAGACAGTGGTGACAGATTTCCTTTATTCTCCCTAGAGCAATTTATGAAAGTTAAAACAGAAAAGAAAGAATCCCCCCTCACCTATGAGTTATAAATCAGATCTTTGACTTTCTGTTTATTTCGATGTCAAAATCTTCCATCAAGCATTCATCCCTACCCTGTCATCAGGGTCTGCGCTCTTGGCTGACTCACAATCACTCAGTGTTTCTCAGCGATTCCCGTCCTCAGACAGCTAAAACACCATTGAAATGAGCCTCCTTGATTCAAGAGAACCTTTCTTTTAAATGAAATTAAAGTTTCTTATGGTGCGGGAGTTTGAAAACATTCAAACAAATAGGGTTTTTATCAAAACGGTACTTGACATGGGCGGTGATGGCTGCAGAAATGCCGCTTTGATGGCACGTGGAACAAAGTGGCATCTGCCTGAGGTGGCTCCTCGGCACTGACAGGAAGACCCAGCCTTGCGCAGCAGCTGATAATGAGGGATGGGCATTGACTTTGCTATTCCTTAGATCAGTGGTTTTCAGTTACAGTCTCAAGACTTTCTGTGACCAGAGCTTAGGCTTACTGTGAGCAATCTGCTATTATAAAATATAATATTTCATAAGACATAGTATGGCAAGTGTGAGTCTCAGTTGTTTAAGAAATAGCTATTTCTTTAAATTAAAACAAGTCTGACCCTAGCCCCCTAGCTGGGAGGACATTTGGTCTATACCTTCCCTCTGCTCCCATTCTAGGGTCAAACCAGATGTACACATGGGATTGTGTCCACAAGGGCTGTAAAACTGTAGCCCAACAGCTATGACTGTTTTCAAGTCCTAATAGACAGATATTAGTTGGTACCTCAAATCTCATTGGCTCCCAGGCGTCTACACTGAAGGAACAGAAACCCAGGCAGAGATTTATGCACAGAAATGTATATAGTAGCATTATTTAACAGCAAAAACTTTCAGAAACAATATAGCTGCCTCCAAATAAGGGAAAGGTTAAATGAGTTACTATATGTACATTTATGATATTATGTGGCCATGATGTTTTCAAATATTTAATGATATGAAAAATGGTCATAATTAATTTTTAAAAAGATTCAAAAGTCGCATTAAATTTTAGTATGCTGGGTGCAGTGGCTCACACCTGTAATCCTAACACTCTGGATGGATAGACTGCTTGAGCACAGGCATCTGAGACCAGCCTGAGCAAGAGCAAGACCCTGTCTGTACTAGAAAAAGAAAAACTAGCCAGATGTTGTGGCAGGTGCCTGTAGTCCCAAAGACTTGGGAGGCTGAGGCAAGAGGATTGCTCACACCCAAAAGTTTAAGGTTGCTGTGAGCTATGAAGATATCATGGCACTTTACCAGGGTGACAGAGTGAGACTCTGTCTTAAGAAAAGAAAGAAAGAAATGTTAGTACTACTTAGCATGTTGTTATTATAGATTTTTATTTTCTTTTTTATACCTTCCCCCAAATCTCTAAAAACAATTTCTCATAGCATCTATCAGAAAATAAAGCAGTACTATTCTGTAAAGGTTAGAACCATGGACCTAATTAAAAACTCTGTTACTAAGCAAAGTTGTCTAATCGTATTCAGAAGGTGTAGAAAGTTAATAATGCCCAGTGTTCCTGATGGGGGGGTACGAGAGTGTTCTTATACACACTTAGGAGGAGGGAACTTTGATACAAAACTACGTGGGGAATATTTTGGCTGAACCTGTCATACATAAATATGTATTTATTCTGCTTCTAAGGAATTTCATCCACAAGTGCATGTGGAGAAGTGCTAACATTTATTTCATCACTTCAACTTTTTCCATAATTGAAACAACGTAAATGTCCATCCAGTAAAGCCTTAATTAAGTAAATCATGATGTAACCAAGCAACCTTACATGCTCAGCCATTGAAAATGAATGAGACAGCTCTGTAGGCACCAATAACAAGAGATGTCTAACACATATTGTTAGAAAACAGAGAGGCGCAGCCCCTGATGTGTGCAGCGTGGTCTCCATTTGTGATCATGTTTCTGCACACACAAGGAAGTAAGTTTTGCCGATGGGGGAAAGCATCCTTGGGCCTTAGGAGAAACACGAACTATTGTTCTTCTTATACTCTTCACTACAATTAAATGTTTCAAATTAAGTATATAATGTTTATCAAAAAAGGAAATGCCAAATTATCTTAGCCATGGGAGGGACTTACAGAGGTGGCTTGGGCTCATCTTGTGTTTAATCTTTGGGAGGGTCATGGAGGTCCCCAGTCAAGCAGGAGGTCATCTTCCTGCTCTGGCCATAAAGCACATCTTAGACACAGGGGGAGAAAATGAACTTTACTCACTGAAGACAGGAAGATTCTAATTGCCAGAGTATGTTAAGGTCCCAGTTACTCCAGTTTGTCACTCCAAATCGGTTAACACACCAGTGGGACCAGCCAGAAGGATGTGTGGAAAACAGAGGATCTCTCAGAGACAGGACACAGGAGAATCTTTTCACAGCCGGGGGAGCAAATACAGCACGGCACAGTGCAAAAAGCCTGGAATTTGGGCCCAAAACACCTCTGCCAATTGCTCACTGTGTAACTTTGGACGAATGATTTAACCTCTCTCAGGCGCTTTCCATACTGCTAAATAAAGTTGAGGCAGGATCAAATGAAATACTGTATGAGAAGAGCTTAGCCTAGGGCAATAGAAAACATTTGTTAAAATATAGTTATTGTGTTATTTTCATTATTAAAATCACCTGTTAACTAAATCTGATACAGCAAGAAAATGATTTTCCTTAAGTCGATAAAAGAGACCTAATTTTGTTTTATTCTCAAATTTTGCAGCTCTTTATACTTTAGGAAACTAATGTGCATGCAGGTATAGGCCAGTACCAACAGATTGCCCCCAGCAAGTCTGACAAATGATTTCCAGATTAGGTGTCCCCTTTGTCACCTCTCTGTTGACAATTTCAGCCTCCACATCAGCAGTCACATTGGCTGCCTTTTTTGTTTTCAGCCTCTGAGCCAGTGCTCAGTCTTTTGAAACATTTTAAGGTAAATAGTTGGTTTCAAAATTTTTAAAGAAATTATTACTAATATCTAATCAAGTCACTTGCAGATACTTATTTTGTCTTGTTTGTATACTCAAATGTACCTTTTATATATGATCCAAGATCATTTAAATACCCAACCCAGAATGCTGCTTTCTGGGTTACCATGCAAGGAGACTGATCTTTTTTTTTTTTTTTTGAGACAGAGCCTCAAGCTGTCACCCTGGGTAGAGTGTTGTGGCATCACAGCTCTCAGCAACCTCTAACTCCTGGGCTTAAGTGATTCTCTTGTCTCAGTCTCCCAAGTAGCTGAGACTATAGGTGCCCGCCACAATACCTGGGTATTTTTTGGTTGTAGTTGTCATTGTTGTTTGGCAGGCCCGAGCTGGATTCGGACTCGCCAGCTCTGGTATATGTGGCCGGCGCCTTAGCCTCTTGAACTACAAGCACTGAGTCAAGGAGACTGATCTTACACTCAGTGTCTGCTCCAGAGAACTGGAAGCAACCCCACCCAGACCTTAAGAACTCTAGGGGTTCTCGTGGACCACCAGGGCCAAGATTTACTGGTCATGTTCTGACCAAGGATGTAATTTTTCAAATCCCACTGTCAACCTGATCTTGCATTTAAAATGCGCTTTAACCCATAATTACAAAGTACCCTCAGTAAAAAAATCTCTTAAGTCAGATGCAAAGTTCTTACAGCACAATGTTTGATCATCCGAGGTTGTCTTATTAAAATAATATATATAGATACTTCTACCAATGATGTTTATACTGTTCTCAAAGATCTTGAATTTTTTTCAAGATTGAAAGCTTCTTCGGGTCCATATCATGACTGGCATAGTCATCGAAATGCACAGAGATAACGTCATAGCATAAACATGCCAGTTGCAAATTTGTATTTCTTGCTCACTTGACCATTAGTTCTGGAAATCTTACATGTTTTGTCTAAGAGCATATTTCTGGTTAAGGGATGATTTTAGGTCTGAAAAGTGTATGGACATGTACAATCTGGACATACATAAGTAAGGATGGACTGTTGTCCCCACTCACCTAAATCCAGCTTCAGTGTGTTCACAGAACATTAATTTGCAATCTCTTAAGGTGCTGAGGGGACTGTGCTGTGTGCTCTGTTCCACACTGCTCAGGATGGCCCATGCCTGTGGGGCTTCAGGAGGGAAAGGAGACAGCAACGGAAGGCACAGCTGTGCAGTCACACCGCACTGTGAGCTGAGAGCTGCCCCCGAGAGCCAGCCAGAGGGGAGTATACCGGCCACAAGGCCTGGAAATGGTGGCCTGCAGATGGCCTTGGGACTCCTAGCAGAATACCTGCAGAGAAGCTGACTTGGATAATTTTTGTCACTCCACGCTCTTCGTGAAAGTTTGAACAAGGCACCAACCCTCTGGCTGAATGACCCCATTTGTGGAGTATGAGATATAGTTGTTGATTTACTTGTTGTTTTTTCAGTAAATGTTACGCAAAACTCAAAGGGCCTTTCAAAATGAAAACTCTATTAATCATAAAACCTTTTGTATAATTTTTTAAGGAAAACTAATGAGGAGAAAATCGATGCCTCCTTATTTGAGCCTCTTTATTTGCTCATTTGTTTTTTAACAGTTCTACTGAGAGAGAATTCACATACCACACAGTTTACTTAAAGTACACAACTTAATGGGTTTTGATACATTACATTGTTATCTGTCGTAATCACAATGTTAGGCAAACATCAGCACTATTTCCAGACCTTTATCATCCCAAATAGAAACTAACTACTGTCCCCCAGTCCCTGGTAACCGCCCATCTACTTTCCGTCATATAAATGGATCATACATATTGGTCATTTTGTGCTTGGCTTATTCACTTATCATAATGTTTTCAAGGTATATCTATGTTGGGCCATGTATCAGAACCCCATTTTTATAACTATATAACATTCCATTCTATGTCCACGTTTCTTTTATCCATTCACCAGTTGACAAACACTTCAGTTGTTTCTGTCTTTGGGGTATTATGAGTAATGCTACAGTGAACGTTGATGTACAATTCAACATTCAAACCTGTGCTTTCAATACTTTGGGATATGTAACTTGGAGCCAAACTGTTGGATCATATGGCAATGCCATGTTTAGCTTTTGGAGAAACATTATTACCTTTTAAAAAGTCTGTGTTTGAGCAGCACCTGTGGCTCAAAGGGGTAGGGTGCCGGCCCCATATACTGGGGGTGGCAGGTTCATACCCAGCCCCTGGCCAAAAAAAAAGTCTGTATTTATGAGTAACTGTCCTCCACGTCTTACATGCATTTTGCATTCTGGTTCTCATAGCCTGCTGGTTCATTCATTCTCACTCATTCAGAGAATATTTTTCAAGTGTCTACTATGTGCCAGGCACAGTTGTAGACAATGGGGATCTGTAGTGAACAACACTACTGGAATGCCACCTTCCCACTGATCGTACAATAGTGACATCATGACATCAAGTATGTGTCAGTATAATGCTGAGTAGAGCAAATGCCTTTGAGGCAATTAAAAAAACAGCAGTGGAAGGGAGTATTGAAGTTTGGCAGGGTGACTGCGATTAGATGGACTTGGAAAGGATAGTCTGTCTGCCACTCGAGCTAGAAGAATTGAGGGAGTAGGTCTTCAGAGGTCTGGGGAGGACCATCCTGGGGAGTGGCGAAACTTGAAGCAGGTCTAGGCTCGGTGTGGTCAAGGCATGGCAGACGGGACAAGGTGGCTGTGGGGAGAGGGGAGAGGAAGGTGGGGCCGGGTATTACCACACTGCAATGGAAAGCCATCAGAAGATTCGAGCAAGAGACAGAAGGCAGTCAATGACTGCAGAGGGAGAGAACATGAGACAGAGCATTTAAATGATGTCATTAAAGTTGCAACTGCTAAGTAAGAGATGAGGATTCCAGCCCAGGCAGGTTCACCTCGGAGTGCATGCACGTTACCACCCTGCTGGGATGTGTTCCTGGCTGGCTGTGGTTGCCCTACGGAAATCTTCTGCAAGATGTAGTTTCTGTCGCCTGGATTGACCAAGCCTGACATCTGTAGCCACAAAAATCTCCTGATTCTCTCCTATAGGCATGATGCACTCTCCTGGCTTTGACGGGAACAGCAGCCTGGGCTACCAGATGCTGATGAACGCGGACAGCCTGTACACGGCTGCACACTGCGCCCTGCTCCTCAACCTGAAGCTGTCCCATGGCGACTACTACAGGAAGCGGCCGACCCTGCCACCAAGCGTGATGGTGAGTGTGCGTCCCAGGCAGACGTCCCAGGGGCAGGCCGTGACCTCCTGGCTGTACATTAAGCACCGGCTCCCTGAGAAGTATGGTAAGGTGTCTTCTGTTACGGACTGCTCTGGGCTGGTAATGTCTATGGGGCTTTGGAGAGTGGAAGGAGATGGCAGTGTAAGTGCATTTGCCCAGGACTGTAAGCCACAGAGCTGCCCCTGGGCTCTAGACAGTGCGGAGTATATGGACATGAGGGCCTACAAAAGGCTGCCTGTGGGTGGCAGTGGTGTGTCCAGCGACACTATTAAACACACATGTGCATAAAACATGTTCAAAATCATATCATTGGGTCAGGCCTGATGGCTCACACCTGTAATCCTAGCATGCGGGGAGGCCAAGGTGGGTAGATTGCCTGAGCTCAAGAGTTTGAGACCACCCTTAGCAAGAGTAAGATACCCCCCCACCCCCATCTCTTAAAAAATCATAAAAAAAGCCAGGCATTATGGCAAGCTCCTGTAGTCCCCGCTACTCAGGAAGCTGAGGCAAGAGAATACTTGAGCCTGAGAGTTTGAGATTGCTGTGAGCCATGATGCCATAACACTCTAGGGTGACAAAGCGAGACTCTATCTCAAAAAAACAAAACAAAACAAAAAACCCACATCATCAACATGTGAAGTGAGATCAAAAGATGTGCAGGGAATTTACTGAAAAATGAAAGCAGCCTGCTACAAAAACCCTTCATTGTATTCAAAACTGTTCTCAGACCTACCGGTGACAGCTTACTGACTGTTGATAATAAATACCCCCATCAGGTGAGTGATGAAAATATCATTGACTGTCCTGTAGTTGGCTCCCTTGACTGAGCAAGCCAGTCTGTGGTAGGCCCGTTGTCAGTTCTGGAGCCAAAGTCTATGGCTGTGCATGAAGGAAATACTCATTGACTTAATGAGCTGTAAATTCCCAAGGGTAAGTGTCCGGTAAGGGAAGGGTCTCCTAAAGTGCACCTGTTCCTTCAGGGAGCACGCTCCGTCTCTGCTCGGCTGCAGATACGCGCATCTGAGCAGTTGCTAGCCCTGCCACACATCAAAGAGTAAAGATATAAAATGCAGCCTCTCTAATTCTTCTACGGGGTATCTGTTAAGGTATATAAGTGAAAAGAACTTCAGGACGTTCCATCTCAGCTTCTCCTCTCTTGCCGCCCTCTACCCCCAGTAAACTAGCCCCAGTAAACTTGGTTCAGGGCTGTGTGACATGCAAAGTTGGCCGAGGGTGTGGGAGCCTGGCCGTTTACAGGGGGTGGTGTCTGTCTCTCTGCAGAAGGAGTTCATGAAGCAGGTGCAGACCAGCGGGGTGCTGATGGTCTTCTCGCAGGCCTGGATTGAGGAGCTGTACCATCAGGTGCTGGACAGGAACATGCTCGGAGAGGCCGGCTACTGGGGCAGCCCTGAGGACAACAGCCTGCCCCTCATCATGATGCTCACTGGTCAGTGGCTCCTCTCCAGGCTGGGCACCTGGCGGGGCGGGGAGGGCTCGGACTTCAGAGCCCCTTTCAGAGAAACAGTGGTGTTTGGAGCAGACTTTGAAACAGCATCCACAAAGCTTCCCTCACACTTGGTGACGGTTTTAGGGAAGTATCATGAATTTGTGTTAGAAGAGTTTTCTCTCCTTTCTCCGTGTGAGAGTCTGTAGGACTCACTGTGCCCCATTAGATAGGGACTAACTTAGTATCTTTGTCTGTTGGTCTCTTTCTGGGGACACCTGGAATAGACGCCCATATTATTCAGAATGCCTGGAATTTTACCGGTCATGTAGAGAGATTAATTTTTAAGCGTGGCTTCCTTCCCATTTCCTGTCGGCATCAGAGGGCCTCCCGCCCTTTCCCCGCTGTGTCAGAACTAAAATAATGCTAAACACTCACCTGTCCAGCATCTTTGTCTTCAGTGTCTAGAAAATTTTTCAAATCCTATTTGACTATCAGAAATTTTGGCTCAGCACCCATAGCTCAGTGGTTATGTCGCCGGCCACATGCGCCGGGGCTGGCGGGTTCTAACCCAGCCCGGGCCAGGTAAACAACAGTGACAACCACAACAGGAAACAACATTGTTGCCTGGGTGTATGTGGCTGGTGCTAGGATTATAGGTGTGAGCCACCGTGCCCAACCCTCTCACTTTTATTTTATAATTTATTTATTTATTTTTTGAGACAGACTCTCACTGTGTCACCCTCAGTAAAGTGCTGTGGTGTCACAGCTCACAGCAACCTCAAACTCTTGGGCTTAAACGATTCTCTTGCCTCAGCCTCCCAAGGAGCTGGGACTACAGGCACCCACCACAATGCCCAGCTATTTTTTGTTGCAGTTGTCATTGTTGTTTAGCTGGCCTATCCATTTGTTTTTACAAACTCCTTTCAGGAGGGACGGAAGGTATTACCCACAGCTTATTACCCACAGTGTCCTGGGATTGGGACGAGGATCCTAAACCTTCCAGCTTTAATTTTCAAATGCCATATTTCTGCCAAAAGTAATTTCTTACCAAGACCTTAATAAAAGGAATCATTCCTTTTATTAGATGCAAAATGAATAAATAACAGACCATAGACAGTCGCCTTATTCATCAGTCATCACTGTTAATCAGCCGTCTCTTTTATAGCAGAATAGTAAACTCAAGCACTATGATGGAAAATTATTTAACTTCAGATTAATGAGTTTCAAAAAACCCAGGGCATTTCATTAAAATTTGACAAAATAAGGTTCTAGGATTCTTTGTGGCAAATTCCAGGTGTTAAGTGATAAGTGTATTTTAGCAGAAATTGACCTAGAGTTTGGAAACTTCTATCTGATCTTTTCATTATATACAAAGAGAAACAATAGCAGCAATCTGCTTATCTACTAACTGTGGTTATGCCTAATGTCATAGTGTTCTATGGAATTGTGGGATTTTAGTATGGAGATAAACTTTGTACTATGTGAATTCACGGGTCCTTCACCTAGCAGATAAGAAACATTATAACTTTGATAAATGACAATTTCTGGTCATTAAGACTATTTGGCAAATTGATTTCAGAGAAACTGGCCTATTCCTACTTTAGCAGCCATATAGATTTTTCCCCTGTTTTTGGTGCTGATATGTTACCCAGAAGCCTGCAGGCTTTTTGTAATTTCTGTAAGAATCAAAGATACAGTGACTAAAAGCTCTGTATTTCTGCTTATGGTTAGGATGATGGCATTTTAAGACAGGAGTCTCCATCTTCATCATTTGCCTGTAAATTAATAACTTCTCTTTCATTTTCCTCCAAAAAAAACAGATATAATGAAATAATTTTCAAACACCACGCAAAGAAATCTCATCCTCTTGGGGTAGGGTGAAGCCCTACACTCAGGGAATACATTTACACTGCCCTCCTTTCCCATCCTTTCCCTGGGTTGCCTTCACCTGCCACGTTAGTGCATCCAAGTATAAATGCTTCACCTCCAGGGTCATTTATCCAGTGGTTACTTCCTTTATTCTGAAGAATTTGGGCCGCAGAGACTGGAATGCCTTGCCTGGCCCAGGGCTAACAAGGCTACTTAAATGAGAGCCAAGAATAAAGCCCAGACTTCTCAACTGCATGCCAATCCCTTCTTGCTAGAATGTTAAGGAGGGATTTGTTGAGCTAAGTTTGTAGATGAGAATTTAACAAAAATTTAAACAAGGAAGTTTAGGATCCCTTATTGAGCTGGAATATGGTCTGTCGTGGAGAGGCCGGCACAGGAGTCGGCAGACATGAATCCCAAGTCTTATTCCTTCTCTTACCTGCCTCATGGCTTTTAGTGATTCACCTACTTTAACTACAGTCATGCACTCGTTTAGCGAGGACAGGGACATATTCTGAGAAATGTGTTGTTGGGGAATTCTGTGACCATGACGGAGTGTACTTACACACACCTAGGCTAGATGGTAGGGCTTGTTGTTCCTAAGCACCAATCCTGTACAGCATGTTACTGTCTGGAATGCTGTAGGCAATTATAACACACTGTTACAATTGTAACATTGTATTTGTGTATCTAAACATAGAAAAGATACAGCAAAAAGACTGCATCATAATCTTATGGGATCTCTGTCTTACAGGCTGGGCTGTCCTTGACCAAAACATCATTTTGTGGCATATGATTATATTTGTTTTCTCTTCTATGAGTTAAGAAAAACAAGGCCAACCCTGCCTACCTACTTTGAGTTGTTTGGAAGACTAATGAAAAGTGTCATGTAGAAACATTTTGAAAAGTATAAGGTATTATGGTTGTACTATGCAATCAGAGTACACAATTCTCTGACCAAGAGGTTTATTCTCATTTTAATTCCTATGAGGAAGCTCTGAAAGAAAAATCCACATTAGGGTAACACAAAATTTGAGAATAGGACTATGGCTTTGAATAAAAAGCATATTCAAAGATCAAATTATTCAATATCTGTGGATTTTTCTAACAGAGAAATCATTCAGGATTTATCTTTGTTTTTCAAATTAAAAATATACAGCAGTCTAACAGAAGAATATTCTGACAATGGAAAAAAACTGCAGCAAGTGAATAAACCCCAGTTTCCAGCCTTCTGATGACAGTTCACTGCACACAGTAGTTATAGTGGGTATTTGTGAACAGGGACTATTGTAATGGTCATTTGCTTTTGACTGGACTGTGTCATTTCTCCTTGGCAGATATTGACGGCTTAGAGAGCACTGCCATTGGTGGCCAGCTGATGGCCTCGGCTGCTACAGAGTCTCCCTTCACCCAGAACAGGAGAGTCGATGACTCTACAATGGCAGGTAGTGACTTGGGTCTTGAGTTTGTGAATGAATATACATACATTGCATGCATTACCAGCAATTATGTTATTATGTGGCGTATTAATAAATAAAGATTTTGTCTTGGTAAAAAAGTAATTTATACGGTTACTTAACATCCGCCTAATGATACAGCATTCATTATTTATAAGCACAAAGTAAAACACAGTCCCATCTAGTCCATGCAACTCCATGTTCCTTATTTCACAGCCAGAGGACCCCATTTTATTCATTGCCAGGTTGTTTTGTCTCTGGGAAGTGACCCAGGCCCCCTTCATGTTCCAGGCGTGGCATTTGCTCGTTATATTCTGGTGGGCTGCTGGAAGAACTTGATCGATACTTTATCGACGCCCCTGACTGGCCGGATGGCAGGGAGCTCCAAAGGTCTAGCCTTCATTCTGGGAGCTGAAGGCATCAAAGAGCAGAACCAGAAGGAACGTGATGCCATCTGCATGAGCCTCGATGGGCTGCGGAAAGCCGCACGGCTGAGCTGTGCTCTAGGTATGGGGTGGGTGGTAGTGTTCTCTGGCCCATGGGAGAACTCCCTGGGAGTGACTCTGGTGGGAAAGAAGCCCTTTAGAAGGGCTCTGCAGGGAATGATTAGAGGGTGCACTCAGCCAGGGGATAATTCTTTGTCTCCTCTAAAGGGGTTGCTGCTAACTGTGCCTCAGCCCTTGCCCAGATGGCAGCTGCCTCCTGTGTCCAGGAAGAGAAAGAAGAAAAGGACACACAAGAACCCAGTGATGCCATAGCACAAGGTAATGGCTGACGGGCCAGCATCCATTCGGTGCCTCGGAGGATATGGTGTGCACACACCTGCATCGAGCTGACCCTCGTCCCCATTCTGTGTGTGCTATGTTGTCATGCATGCCACTGACCACAGATCCCAGTGGGTGACAGGCTTGGGTCAGATTGATGTTTGTACAGTGGCCCCCTCTGGATACAAGAGACTTGCTGGCCGATTGCCACAGGGAAGGTGTGGTTGACCGCTAGCCCGAGTACCACGGCCCCCTGCCTCACAGACGTGTATATTTACAGACCCCTCCATTTCTAGTGGCCGAGAGCAGATTGGCCAGTGTTCTGAAGGGGAAGATCAAACATGGAGGAAATTTCATGAGAGGAGGCTCACTTTGGTCTTGTCAAACACAAATGCAAGCTCAGGAAACGGCTGGCTTTAACCTATTAAAATCAGTGAGTCAGTGAAGCTAATGATCATGTAGATGCAAGAGGCGAGAACGACCTTCCTAACAGCAACGGAAGATAGAGGGGGCGGCAGACAAAAGGAGAAATGCGGGCATGGTCCGAATCGTGCTAACACCGTCCGTCAGCTGTGTAAGCTAGCCGGTCACAGAGACGGTCAGACACACTTAGCGGGGGAAAACAATCCAGGTCAGTGTGCCTCAAACCTGAATAAAATTCAGAGTTTGAAAGTAGAGCAGTTCCCACAGCTCCCCAGTGGTTACTGCAAACAGAGTTTAACATTTTACGTAAGTGCTGTATAACCGTGAACCACATTTATGGTTCTTAAAAACGCATAAAACCGAAACCAAAATATTCAAATTACCTACAAATAAAAAGTAATATTAGTATCAGATTCATAAGACAAATGATGTTTTGCTAGAAATCACTTTGCTCTTTACAAGAGGCCTGGGGCTGAGATTCCTTTGACGTTAGCTTGCTGTATTGTGTGGTTCTAGATCAGCGCTCAGTCATCCTGTCAGACACAGTGACTGGAAACCTTGATTCCGGGAGAATAGAGTGCCATGTGGCCTTGCCTTGGCATTTTGCATTATTGACACATTAAATCGCCTTTAGTGTCCTTCTCATTAGGCATCTGTGATTTTTTTTTTTTTTTTTGCAGTTGTTTTTTTTTTTTGGCTGGGGCTGTGTTTGAACCTGCCACCTCCGGCATATGGGGCCAGCACCCTACTCCTTTGAGCCACAGGCGCCGCCCTCATCTGTGATTTTTAAACGTTTCATTTGGCACTCACAAATACAAGTATAAGCTCAGGGAATGAAATTGTATTTTCAGTTATGAAGCAGTCATCTGGTGCCAGAATATACATTCGCAAGTTGTTTTAAAGATGCACATCATAATAAAAGCTTAACATTCGACCAGTTGCAGAAGATTCATCCCTGTTACCAGTGTGAGGGGAAAGTAAAGGGCCTGGGCACAGATGGCTTTAGCAGAAGTCAGCACCCAGAAGCCACCACCCTGCTCATCCAAGAGCTCATGGATGGGCCTGCAGGAAATTGCACCTACCAGCTCAGGATCCACTCGCCTTCCGGAGCTGCAGACCTGGGGTCACTACTGTGTGCTGGCTGGATGGATTGCATGCTGGGGGACCTGCCGTAGAGGAGCTTCCTGCCAGTGAAGTCTGCCCTTTCCCTCGCCCTTGCATGATAACACATTCTTTCATTTTCATTCTTTCTCTCCCTTTCTGTCTCCCTTACTCAGACTGTTATTTTAATAAATGTCTTTCTGGCACAGTGAAACTAAAAGTGGAGCAGAAACTGGAGCAGATTGGGAAGGTGCAGGGGGTGTGGCTGCACACAGCCCACGTGTTGTGCATGGAGGCCATCCTCAGCGTGGGCCTGGAGATGGGGAGCCACAACCCGGACTGCTGGCCACACGTGTTCAGGTGCATGTTGGGACCCTCACCCCACCACCCCATGGCACCCACCCCACCTTGGGAATCCTGGGGTGGGTGGAGATTATGCTGATTCACAGAGTTTGAATAAACTCCAAATGAGAGATAAAAAGAGAAAAAGGAATTAGAGCCCAGCTTAATATACACTGAAGAACAGGTGAGAGAACTGAATGTAGGGAATTGTGACTTATCTAGTGACATAATCTATGAGAGACAGACATGTTGTACCAAGGAAGATAAAACAATTACTTAAATAATGGATGGTGGAAGACCTTGTTAGTTGAGTGAAACTTTTCGAATCTAAAAACCGGTCATTCATCAGCAGTATAACATTGCTGTATGTTTATCAATGTTTCCTCTATTTCAAGAAGGTTTTTAGATAACCATAGATACATAGAGTATAAGATGCCTACTTCGAAGTTAGCTAGTCAAAGAAAAAAACAGACTAGTTCGTCTGTGCCAAAGACAGGCCAGAAAATTGGCTCTAAGCGTTGTAGCATCAATATGAAAAGAAACTCCCCATCAGTTATATAATTCATGGTATCTATAAGATGAAAACAAAGTACTTGCTCCAGAGTTCGAGACAAAGTCATATCTCCCCAGACATTGCATCAGGGCAAGACCCAGAGCCCTGCTGTAGGAGCAGGTGCCTGGCAGGGTGACTGGCTGTTCCTTCTCTGCAGCACAGGCCTGAGGCCTCACTCCCACCAGGCCCAGGTCAAGCAAGCAGCCATGGGGCAGGGGCGAGGATGAGAGCCAGGGCACTGGCCAGATCTGGGCTCAAGTTGACATCTCCAAAGCAAATATAGTCATGAGTATTGAGTTTCGAAGAGAGAAGCACAGACTACTCGAGGGTTGAGAAAGTGATCTTAAGAGGAACGGGATAGGACCAGGATGAATGAACCAGCCCAAAGTAAAGTGGTTTAATATGGAGGCTGGTAACTCTTCATTACTCTAGTAAGTAAAAAGGAAAAAAGAAAAAGGCTCAGATGGTACCCAAATAAGATGTATGGGATTGGAAAACTCCCTAGTTGTAGAACCTCAGAGTGGATGAGGAAGTTCTTTACCAGTGACTGGACTTATTCCAGAATGAGGGACCTCTTTCGAACCATCTCAGTCCCGAATTCTGTTGGGAATACACAGCTTGGAAGTTGGCAGTGGTACCGCATGTTATGACTCTTTTCTGTGTTTGCGTGATTAGATGTCACCCCCTACCCCCCAGGCCCCAGCCTGACATGAGTCATATGAATTCTCTGGAGCCATCAGGACCAGAGGGCCTGTCCATCATATACATGGCCACTCTAGGGCCCCATCCTAAGAAAAAGCTTCCCATCTTCTGATCAGCACTATCAGAGGGAAAGAAGTCCCCTTGGAAAAACTTCACATAGCCAGAGTCCAGATCAGCCAGTAAGCCAGACAGAGGGCACGGGGTGGCCGGGTCTTTATTGCCCAACTTTCTCCCAGCCTGGAGTGAGAGAAACTGAGGAACCCTTCACCCATTTTCAGGCTGTCTGATCCAGTTCACACGAATACTAATAAAAATGATAAGTGCTGTGAGAGGAAGGGAGGAGCTGGCTGTGGTTGGAGGAAAGGGGAACCCGGGAGGATTGCGGAACTATGGGGTTGGTGGAGCCGCAAGGCCTGATGCTCTTGCTTGTACCTGTCCCCAGGGTGTGTGAGTTCGTGGGGACTCTGGAGCACACCCACTTCAGCGACAGCACTGCGCAGCCCCCTCTGACCATCAGCCAGCCCCAGAAGGCATCCGGGGGTCTCCTTGGGGACCTGGGGTGTGAGGGCTCACCCCAGGAGCAGAGCCTGGAGCAGGGGCACCCCCTGAGCATGGCCCCTGTCATGCAGCCACCATCCATCCAAGACCTGGTCCGGGAAGGCAGCCGGGGCCGGGCCTCCGACTTCCGCGGTGGTGGCCTTGTGAGTGGGAACAGTGCAGCTGCAGTGGTGCTCACCCTCTCCACCCAGGCTGACAGGTGGGCGTCCCCACCCCCACGTCCTCGTCTGCTCTCAGAGTCTCTCCAGGGACAACTCAGTTCATTAGCCGTCACTCAGATCTCTTTGATCTTTTTGAAGCGTAGCTCTCACCACCACCAGGCTGCACTCAGCGAAATGTTTCTGTAGGGTCTGAGGCAGGCCAGCGAAGCTCTGCTCCTCACTGGCCCTGAGTTTTGAAAGTCACTCTCTGTGGTGTAGTTGTGAGGTTACATCTTTTAGCACACTTAAAGCATGAGAGCAGAGCTTTGAAATGGTAAAAATCCACTATTTTTATGATTATAACTGTTGACAAAATACCCCACCCAGTAGTATGACATGGTATTTACTGACACCCAGCACCCATGTGACAGTCAAGAGGGAAAAGTGACAGTTGCCTCCACTGGTAACGCTTCTCCACACTGAAAGTACTTCAGGTCACCAGTCTCAGATTTTACCACCTCACTCACCTCTTGGCCATGCTGCCCAGACCCCTCCCTACCTCCCAGTAGAGGCACAGTGAAGTTTATCTGAGGCAGATGGGCGGGGAAGGAAGATTTGGAGAGTGGGAAGAGTGTAGGCTGGGCTGGCTGGGCTGGGCTGGGCTGAGCTCAGACAGACGTGGGTTCTTGTCCTGGCTGACACTCCCAGGTGCACGTCACATCTGCACATGCAGCTGCACGTCACATCTGCACACGCAGCTGCACATCACATCTGCACACACATCTGCACACACAGCTGCACATCACGTCCATACACACAGCTACAGGGAGACACACCTTCCCCGTTGCTGACTCAGTCCAGTCTACACATGTGCCCACTCAGTGTTCCTGCTGGGGCAGCAAGTTAGCTTCGAAAGTGTTTGGGAATCTGGGTGGTGATACGCGGGTGTCAGTGTAATATTCACTACCATTTTCTTACTAGGAAAGGGGGAGAAGAAATGGTTAATGAGCCCCAGAAGCCAAATGATAGCACAACTGGAATTGCAAAATCTCAAGAAAAATGTCTTTGTTTCTATAACTCGTGAATGTTTAGTCCACCAACTCCCATCTTAAAACGTGTGTGGCTCGTTTTGCTCCTTCCCAAAGCACCAGTGATTCCACTGCTGTTAGAGATGCTCTCTCTGAGGCAGCCCATCGCGCTGCTGCCCCCTGCTGTCCTCCCAGGCTTGGAGGACTGGCCGCAGGAGACCCCGGCACCATGGGAGCCTGGTCTGCTGCATTTCCCATGTGGCCACGTGAAACTGATAGTTGATCTTTACCTTCCTCATTCCAGTGACCCTCAGATTCTCCTCTAAGTCCTCCCACCATGTTCCCCTCCTTCTTCCTAAATTTTTCTGCCGGAAATGTTTGTGCCCAGCTGAGTGAAATTAACCTGCATGACCCGTCCTATTCGAGAGCATTCCATCTTCCAGTAGCTGTCATGCCATCCAGGAATCTTAGGCTATGAGACCAGCCCCCAATCCCGAGGGGTTTTTGTGTCTCCTTCAGTGTCAAGCCCAGCGCTATAAACTATAGGCAAACAAAATATCTTGATTAATTTACTGGGTTTTGTTTTTAACACAGTTTATGAAATTGAAGCTAATTCTAAGGATTCTGTGCCCAATTATTAAGTCTCCAGAAGCAAATCTTTGCCTTCTTTCAACTTCTTGCCAAATGCTATTTTATGAGTGTCCACCATGCCTGAGCTAGACCAGGAGGTTACAAAGATATTGTTTAAAATATGCTTTGTGCCCTCTGGATTAAAACCTCATGGGTAGAGCAGACTTGTACAGAGTGATAATAGACACAGTAATACCAGAAATTTGTCTGCAGTGTTTACGCAGCATTTTCATTAATCACATCAACAAAATTCCCATAATTGTTCTGCCATAAGGACCTGCTGAAATGTTTCCAAATAACAGATCTCTTTCTCCTTACACCCAGGCTCTTTGAAGATGCTACGGATAAGCTGAACCTCATGGCTTTGGGAAGTTTCCTTTACCAGCTGAAGAAAGCGTCACAGTCCCAGCTTTTCCATTCTGTTAGGGATACAATCGATTACTCTCTGGCAATGCCCGGTAATTCTCTCCCTGAAGAAACCATGATGGGAAGTTTGCAGGAAACAGCCCCAGTCTCTAGCACCAGCAGTGTGCCCGAAGGTGGAAGCCCACGTTCCCCTTGCACACACTCTCCTGAGCTAAGCTGAAGTCTGGATTTGTCTTTGGGTTTTGAGGCGCGGTGTGTCAGGGTTGTATGAGGCTCTGTGAATGAAATGTCACTGCTGCCGTGTTTGCAGGTAGAGCTGGGCCAGGTGGTCTGTAGGGCACAGATGAGGGTGGGGACCTTTCTCTATGTCACAAACCACACTACTCTCCTCTGTCCAACCAATTGTAGAAGCACCTACTGATTCCAAAAGCGACAGTGAAAGACGGAAGGTTTAACAGAAACCTCAGGCCACCCTTTAAAAACTGTTCTCAGAGGCATAGCCCCTTCATGGTGGGTCAGTATCACTGTCTTCACAGGGGAGCCAGATGGAGACATGAGGCCCTCTTAAAGGCCAACCTGGGGAAGAGCGGGTAGAGTTGGACTGAGTTGCTCAGGGATCCCTGATGAGTGGCAGGTTGCTCACAAATGGAACTGTCTATCAGCAGCAGAGGTAGCGGCGCTGAAACAATGCACAGCTTATCTGGACGAGGTCTGGCAGAGACATGTGCTAAGACGCACCTTAGTGGGAGGTTGGACTGCACAACCTCTAGGGGCCCTTCCCTCCCTAGGAATGGGAAGTTCTCAGTGCGTTATATTTGGCCTTTTCACTCTTGTTGCTCATTGGGATTTGAGAACCACAGTTCTGTCCCCTCTGGCTTTTAGTAGACTTTAAAACCTTGGCTATGTAAAGCCAGCGTCCCCGATGTATCAGACTTCCAAAGCATCTCTAAGCCCAGGGGTAACCTTCAAAGTCTTTTGTGTAGGCACCGAGCTTACAAAAAAACAAAGAGCAGAGGAGGGAAGAGGCATCAAACCTGGGAGCAGAAGCCTGGCCTTGGAATCGGTCAGCTGTGAGTCAAAGCGCTGCTTAAACCTCTTAGCAGCCGCAGTGTCACTTCACCTTTCAGACACTACTAAAAGGTGTGTGAAATGACAATAATTATGTTTACTTCTTAAGGTTGCTTTAAAAACTTAAAGTGATTAAAGACGTAAAGAACCAATACAACGTGTGATGCAGAGGAACCATACAACCAATGGCCGTGACTATTATTACAAGTTTGAGCATCCCTAATCCAAAAATCTGAAATGTTAAAAAATCCACAACTTTCACGACATCACAAGAAGAAAATTCTACACCTGACCTCATGTGATTTTTTGTAACACAGTTTATTCAGGGTCTCCCAGGGACCTTCAGGCTACAGGCAAAGGTGTATAGGAAACATAAATGAACTTTGCATTGAGACTTCGGCCCCATTCCCAAGATAGCTCATTACGTCTATGCAAATATGCCAGACTTTGAAAAAACATGAAATCGGAAACCCTTTTGGCCTCAGCATTTCAGATAAAGATACTTAACCTGCGCTCCTATTTTGAAGTTTGACGTAGCAAGACTAATGCTAAGGAGAATTGTGTTGGAAGAGCCAGATAAAGATCAGGCCTGCGTGGGAAGCGTAGGTGGAGCATGGGGCATGAGCGAGAAGGAGGTGGGAAGACTACAGCCACAGTGGCACAGAAGTGGCCCGAGATTAGCAGCAGCAAGAATTGTACCGTGGTGAGACAGAGCAGGCCAAACACGTTCCTGTGTAACAGGGGGAGAGGGGCCTGGTCTGCTTGGTAGTGGCTTCAGAGATGGTATTTGAGATTAGTAAAGCAGACAATGACTGTGAAGGGCAACAGTAATAATTCCAGATAAAAATGTTGGTCCGTTAGCGTGTGCCAGGCCCTATGCCAAGCACTTTATATCAGATTTTATCCTTGGCAACTTTTACACATAGGTGGCATCTTCCCCAGTGTTATGGATGAGATAATTAGAGAGAAAAATCTTTAGTCCAACATAACACAGCTGCCAAGTGGTGGAGCCGGGATCTGAACCTAAGCAGTTAGACTTCCCAGCTCTCCTACTTAACCGTTATGCCATCCCCTCATCAATAAGCACTGTTCACACTTGCCATGTCCCAGATCCTGGGGGTACAGTGGGGAATGAGGGAGAGGTGCTGGCCTTGCAGAGTGAACCACCCAGCTCTTCTTGAATCCAAGCTTTCACTAGCCCACACTGAACAATCACACTAGTCTGAGCACAGTACCTAGACTTTCCGCCTCTCTCTGAGTCTGGGCTTTTTGGTGTTTATGGTCTTACTTTCCTGCAGGAGAAGTTAAATCCACCCAAGACCGAAAAAGCGCCCTCCATCTGTTCCGCTTGGGGGATGCCATGCTGAGGATTGTGCGGAGCAAAACGCGGCCGCTGCTCCACGTGATGCGCTGCTGGAGCCTGGTGGCCCCGCACCTTGCGGAGGTGGGCACTGGGAAGGTGGGAAGAGGCCGGACTGACAATTCAGGGCCTGTACCTGGTGGACGTGGGCACTGGGAAGGTGGGAAGAGGCCGGACTGACAACTCAGGGCCTGTACCCGGTGGACGTGGGC
>NW_003852437.1:9723691-9765381 GCF_000181295.1 Otolemur garnettii | reverse complement strand
CTGGGAAGGTGGGAAGAGGCCGGGACTGACAATTCAGGGCCTATACCTGGTGGAGGTGGGCACTGGGAAGGTGGGAAGAGGCCGGAACTGACAACTCAGGGGACAGCAGAGCCAGCACCAGGGCTTCCAGTCACATGTGGTCACAAAGCTCTGTGCCCAGAGAGCAATGAGAACTCGCCCATCATCAGGCCACAAACACTATTTTGTGATTATACCTCACAGCATCTGGACAGTTACCCTGATGGGCAGCTCTTGCCTGGTCTCACTGTGACCCTCTCTCTTTCCAGTTATTCCACCCAGGGGCCTTGCACAGCCAGGTTTTCCTTCTTTATGATCTGGTGTCAACCTGAGTGGTCTGGAGCTAAAAGATCATAGGTGGTTCTTAGTACAAAAGTTTTGGGACAGGCTATGTCACAAGTCACCTGTGCAGCCCTAGGGTTAGCGTAGAGAGGACCACAAAAGGGCACGGATACCAGGAGTGGAAAACCAATTAGAGCTCTGTGGCAATCAGCCACCCCCACTGAGGGACAGATGGCTCGTCTAACCTTTGTGTCTTTGGGGGCATGGCTAAGCATGGGACCATGAGGACTTCTGGTGCCTTTATAGTGAGCGTGTTCTATACCAACAGTCCCCAACCTCTGGGGCACCGGGGACTGGTTTCATGGGAGACAGAAGTGGTGGAGTGGAGTGGGGTGAAGTGAGGTGAAGGGGGAATGATTTTGATAGGAGTTTGCAAGTGACAAAGTTCTGACTTTGTGCAGACCTCTCTGCTGATGCTAATCTGTAATTGCAGCCACTCCCCAGTGCTAACATCACCACTTCGGCTCTACCTCAGCTGATCAGGCATTAGATTCTCGAAAGGAATGTTCAACCCAGATCCCTCACACGAGGTCCACAGTAGGGTTTGCATCATGAGAATTCAGCGCAACCAGTGACTGACAGGAGGCGGAGTTCAGGTAGTGATGCGAGCGATGGGGAGCAGCTGTAAATGCTCATGGAGATTCACTCCCCCACCCGCTGCCCACCTCCCACAGTGTGGCCTGGTTCCCAGCAGACCATGGACCAGTACCAGTCTGTGGCCCACGGGTTGGGGTCCACAGTTCCATACCATTCAAGGAAACTGTCATGTTACAGAAAAAGAAAGAAATTACTAGAAACTTAATTTTTTCCAGAAACATTAAAGTGAAAGTGGAGCTGTGTCTGATAAGCGGGTTCTATTTTTGAAAGTGTAATTTGGTTGCCAGTCCATCTATTCTTACCCTTTAGAATTTTTTGACTTTACCAGGGTTGCCGCTCCCACCCCCATGGAACGAGGTGGGTTGGCAAAGCCTCCAGAACCCACATTCTTACTTGCCTGTTGTCCTGGTGTGTTCCACTCTCTCGTGACTGTTGCAGGCTGCCTGCCATAAGGAAAGACACGTGTCTCAGAAGGCTGTTTCCTTCATCCATGACATCCTGACAGAGGTCCTCACGGACTGGAACGAGCCACCCCATTTCCACTTTAATGAAGCGCTCTTCCGACCTCTGGAGCGTATCATGCAGCTGGAGTTGTGCGATGAGGATGTCCAAGACCAGGTCAGTGGGACACAGCCATCAGCGTTGTCACCACCATGGCTGGCTTTTATCAAGCGCAGTGGCAGACACTGCTCTCTGAGTTCCACATACTTACTCTTCCCAATAATCCCACATGGAATCTGTGACAAAGAGAAGTTAAGCAATTTGGCTAAGAATATATAATCAGTGACTGGTGGAACTGGGATTTGAGCCTAGGCAATCTGGCTATCCTGGTCTATCTTCTTGTCCTTCTGGCCTATGCTCCTACCCCCTGCTATCCTCTCGACCAGAGGCACATGCTAAAGAAACTAACTGGAGATGTCATAGCCAACGTGTTGGTGCGCTAGGGACACAGACCACCTCCCCCGAAATTCACAAATGATGTTGAATAAATGTTTAAAAATTCCTTTTAAATACTTTGACATATTATCAAGAAAGTAAAGAATCCTAAGACACCCACAACCAAGTGATAATGAGAATTCAGAGAGGTAAACAGAGCCCTTCAGCTGGTTGTACCATGAAGAAATTTGCCATCAGAAATTCTGGCTATCACACTCATGAGGGCACGGGAACAGAAGACAGATCTTAGTGCAAACGTTATGAAGCTGAAATAGAAAGGAACTCACTGAATACCATGCCCCTGAGGATGCTGTCAGCCTGTTTTCAACATCGCCTCTTAATAGAGATTTTTTTCTCCTCATTCTTTCATTTTTTAAATCTGAAAATATTAAGAGGGTACAGATGTTTCTGATGCATGCCTGAGTCAGGGCTGTAAATGTGCTCGTCACCCAAATAGTGTTCGTTGTACTTGTTAAGTGGATTTTTGCCCTTCTTCCCCTGCCCCTCTCAATTTTTTAAAATTTTTGATTAATATACAGGTATATATGACTAGGTTACATTGTTTGCATTTGTTAGGAAAAGTCAGAGTTGTATTGAGTCCTTCACACAGGAGGTGTGCCATATACCCTTCCATTGGATCCATTAGGAGGGGCTTATGGAGCCCCGTAGATTTTCTTTTTTTTTTGAGACAGAGCCTCGAGCTGTCCCCCTGGGTAGAGTGCCGTGGCATCACAGCTCACAGCAACCTGCAACTCCTGGGCTCAAGCGAGTCTCCTGCCTCCGCCTTCCAAGTAGCTGGGACCACAGGCGCCCACCACAATGCCCGGCTATTTTTTGGTTGTAGCCGTCATTGTTGTTTGGTGGGCCCAGGCTGGATTTGAACCCGCCACCTTAGGTGTATGTGGCTGGCGCCTTAGCCACTTGAGCCACAGGCACCGAGCCAAGCCCCTTAGACTTTCAATGACTTTTACTTTCCTTTGTGGCCTAATGTGCCCATTGGTTAATGCCAACTGATTGAAGAGTTCATGGAGTGTTTGCTTTTCCATTCTTAAGATACTTCACTGAGGATAATGGTTTCCTTTTATGACTGAGTAGTACTCCATAATATCCATATACATATATCACATTTTGTTATGGGTACCTGGGTTGATTCCACATCTTTGCAACTATGAATTGTGCTACGATAAACATTCAATTACAGGAATGTTTTTGATAAAATGACTTCTTTCCCTTTGGGTAAATACCTAATAGTGGGATTGCTGGATTGAATGGTAGGTCTTTTAGTTCTTTGAGAAATCTCCATACTGTTTTCCACAGGGGTTGTACTAATTTGTAGTCCCACCAACAGTGTATAAGCATTCCTTTCTCTCCGCATCTGCGCCAGCATCAGTTGTTTTGGGACTTTTTAATAGAAGCCGTTCTAACAGGAGTAAGGTGATGTCTCATTGCGGTTTTAATTTGCATTTCCCTGATGATGAGTTTTGCTGAGCATTTTTTTCATGTGTTTCTTAGCCATTTGTCCATCTTTTGAAAAACTAATGTTCTGATCTTTTGCCTACTTTTTAATGGGGTTAATTTTTTTCTTACTGATTTTTTGGAATTCTTTGTACGTTCAAGTTTTAGCCTTTTATGGGATGTGTAGATCGTGTATATTTTCTGTAGTTTTTCTGCTTTCTCTGTTGATTATTTCCTAGGCTGTACAGAAGCTTTTTAATTTAATCAACTTCCAAAACCTCCAAACACTGCTAAGAGAAATTAAAGCAAATTTCGCTAACTCAATGTGTATATCTAGTGCAATTCCTATCCTAGAAGACTTTTTGGAAGAAATTGTCAAGGTGATTCTCAAATTTATATGAAAGTGCAAAGGATCTGGAATAGAGAAAACAAATTTGAAAAAAATTTTGGAGGATTTATACCACCAGCTTTCAAAACATCACTAATTAACACAGTATGGTATTGGTGTAAGGATAGACCCACAGATCAATGGAGCTGAAGAGTGCAGAAATAAATTCTCCTGCTTATGATCAATTGGTTTTTGTTGAAGATGCCATTTAATTCAATAGTGAGAGAGCATGTTATTTTTAGCAAATCGTGTTCAAATATACGTCATAAAAATAAACTTACAGGCTCGGCACCCATAGCACAGTATTTAGGGTGTCAGCCACCTACACTGAGGCTGGTGGGTTCAAACCCAGCCCAGGCCAGCCAAACAGCAATGACAACTGCAACAAAAAAAATAGCCAAGCATTGTGGCGGGCGCCTGTAGTCCCAGCTACTTGGGAGGCTGAGGTGAGAGAATCGCTTAAGTCCAAGAATTTGAGGTTGCTGTGAGCTGTGACGCTACAGTACTCTACTAAGGGTGACATAGTGAAACTCTATCTCAAAAAAAAAAAAAAATTGGCTTGGTGCCTGTGGCTCAAGTGGCTAAGGTGCCAGCCACATACACCTAAGGTGGCAGGTTCGAATCCAGCCCGGGCCCGCCAAACAACAATAATGGCTGCAACCCAAAAATAGCCGAGTGTTGTGGCAGGCGCCTGTGGTCCCAGCTACTTGGGAGGGAGGCTGAGGCAAGAGACTCGCTTGAGCCCAGGAGATGGAGATTGCTGTGAGCAGTGAAGCCATGGCACTCTATCCAGGGGGACAGCTTGAGGCTCTGTCTCAAAAAAAAAAAAAGAAAAAAATTACATTCTTACCTCTTACCATATGCAAAAATAACTTAAAATGGGTCATGACTGAAATGTAAGAGTTAAAACAATAAATTTTTTTAGAATATAGCATAGGAAATAATCTTCAAGGCCTTGGATTAAGCAAAAATTTCTTAGAAATGACACCAAAAATATTTCCCGTTAAAAGAAAAGTTGATGAATTGTACTTCATGAAAGTTAAAGACTTTTACTCTTCAAAAGACATTGGTAAAAAAATAAAAAGACAAGCCGAAGTCTATGAAAAAACATTTACAAATCATAGTTCAGAAATCCATAAGGAACTTCAGGGACGATAAGAACAAGACAATAATGAGAAAACAAACCCAATTTACAAAACCAGTGAAATATTTACAGATGGGGAATCACGTGAGAAGATGCCCGGTAACCCTGGTCATTAGTAAGATGTAGATGAATACAATATGGCTGACATTCCTAGGCATTCTTCCCCTCATAAGGAAAGGATTCTAAATGCCACCTCCTCTGCCTCTGCCAGGTTGTGACATCCATTGGTGAGCTGGTAGAAGTGTGTTCCACACAGATCCAGTCAGGATGGAGGCCCTTGTTCAGTGCTCTGGAAACAGTGCACAGCGGGAACAAGTCAGAAGTGAAGGAGTACCTGGTTGGGGACTACTCCATGGGTAAGAATGTTTGGATGAGTCTTACCATAGAGCATTCGTTTTCTAGGTCAAGGTTCATGCTATCAAAAGAAAAACTTGAACAACAGAGAAGACAGACATTCAGCCATGTCTTGTCAGCGAGAAATCATGTGACCTAGCAGGGACATGAGTTCTGCTGAGAGCTCTGAGCATGGTCAGGCCCTGCTCTCACTGACAAGTGGTCAAAAGGCGGAGAGGCGTCTGTTGTTTCACTTACACACAGCTGTGTTGAGTTCATTCCCAAAGCCCAAAAGAAAAATGTTATCCACTTGCTTGTAAAAAGCAAAAAGGTATCACAACACAGAGGAATCAGAATTAGAGAGATTAGGTCTAGCTTGGAATGGATGGACACCAGGAAGCATGCCCAGAGCCCAGGGATGTTGTCTTGGAGGTCCCCAAGACCATCCCTATATTCAGAAACCTGTGGGAGCTGGCGTATAGTTATGCTAAGATTTATTACACAGCTCAAGTCTAAAATTTGTTTTGGCAATATAGTAAGGACACAGATTATGAGGGGAAAAGACACACAGAACCTGGGAGAATCTATGCATTGACTTCCTTTTGGTCTCACTCTCCCACGAGAGATCACACAGGGTACACTCTTCCCAGCAGTGAAAACATGGCGACATATTTGTAATGTCTGTGCCCAAGGAAGCCCAGCTGGTCAGGTACACACTTTCTGTCTTGCACATACCAAAATTCCAGACTCCCCCCCAAAGGAAGCAGGTATTCGGCATAAACCACAGGGTTTCCACGAACAATCTTGGCATGTTGAACTACCCTTATCAGTTAGCTGTGGTCTAGGAATATTCTGGGACCCAAGTTCCCAGAGGCCAGTCAAGTTCAAACCAAGCAAACCTTTCTAAAAGAATAGTAGTTTCAGATCTTTTCTGCACATGTATGAATACCTGTGTGTGCCATTGGAGGTTTGTCTAAACCTGCCCTTCATGCCCTGCAGAAATTCTGTAACTATCTATGCAGAAGCATTATAGAGCCATGTAGTTCACTGCCCTATAGACCAATATGTGACCTCAGCCCTGCATTCAGCCAGCTCTGCCCTCCCTTCTCTCCTGAGTTCTCTCTTCATAGCCTTCCTCTGGCTCCAGAGTAGGCAAAGCTGAGGATCACGTCAGAGCCAACCCAGGGGCCCTGTCAAAAAGCCCAGGTCTTTCTAGAGTAGATCTTTTCCAGCCTTGTGGAAGGTGCTGGGAGGATGGGCAACCTGAAGGGTATAAACTGACTTTCTACAATCTTCCTTTCTCAGGGAAAGGCCAAGCTCCTGTGTTTGACGTATTTGAAGCTTTTCTCAATACGGACAACATCCAGGTCTTTGCCAATGCAGCCACTAGTTACATCATGTGCCTTATGAAGTTTGTCAAGGGACTGGGTAAGTGGATGGTTTTGTGTGACTGGAGGCCGGGCACAGACATCCTGAGACCAGCGAGCATCCTGGGATATAAGCAGATGGTGGGGTGCTGTGTACCCCAAGGTGGAAGGCTTACTGCAGAAATAGAGTAGATCTTGTCCAAGGTTGATACTTCCCATTGTGATCATGGAATATCTTCATTCTATATTTTATAACAACTTCATTTCAAAGAATAATATCAACTTTATATTTGTCCTATTTTAAAATGTTCTTAGATGTAAGAAATCCCTATGGTGAAACTCTCAAAACGTTTAAGCTTCTTCTAAACATTTGGTTTAACTAATACCCTTCCCATTCTTTTCATTCCATATAAACCTGAGCTACATTAAAAAAAATCTGCCATAGTAAGTCATGTTTTATTGTGAGAGTCTGTTGTGTTAAAGTGTTCTTAAACTAAGTATAAAATTAGCTAGGTAGTTCCTGAAACTTGAGGCCTCAAAGAAGGGAGACTTCTATGCTTCCAAAATATATTCACAATTAATAAAACCTAATAGCTGGGCGTTGTGGCAGGCGCTTGTGGTCTCAGCTACTTGGGAGGCAGAGGCAGGAGGCTTGCTTGAGCCCAGGAGTTGGAGGTTGCTGTGAGCTGAGATGCCACAGCACTCTACCCAGGGGGACAGCTTGAGGCTCCTGTCTCAAAAAAAAGAAAAACCTAGGGCAGGAGACATTCTTAACTTTTGTTAAGGAACCGGGAAATCAACTCAGGCTGCTAATTATGTGACATTGAGGAGAGTCATTTTCTGCATAAGCACAATATTGAATATTCTGGGCTCGAAAATTCTAGTTTTATTCAAAATTTTTAATTCTGATTCTTAAAATAGTCATGTGAGTATGGAGGCTGAGAAGTCCCATTATAAGCTGTCTATAAGTTGGAAAACCAGAGATGCCAGTAGTATGACTCTGTCCAAGTTTGAAGGCCTCAGAACCAGGGAACTGATAATGTAACTCTCAGTTGGAGGCCAAAGGCCAGAGAACCTCAAGTTCTGATGTCTAAGGCAGGAGAAGTTATGTCCCGGGTTTGGAGAGAATTTACCTTCCCACTGCCTTTTGTTCTATCTGGGCCTCAGCTGACTGCATGGTGGGCTGCCACCTTGGGTTGGGATGACAACTCCACTGATTCAGATACCAATCTCTTCCAGAAACAGCCTCACAGAAATAATGCTTTCCCAGCAGTCGTGGTGTCCCTTAATCCAGCCAAGTTAATTATCACATAGAGGATGTTTAAAACAGGTTCTATTTTTCATCTGTAAATCATAACTTGGAGTTGTTTGTGTGGGACATGGGGGTCAGTGGAAAAGGCCAAGCCCCCAGTATGGCCATTGTGCCTGACTACTGCCATTTGCATAGATTCAGATGTCTAACACAGCAGCCAGGTTAAAAACTTGGGAACCCCTGCTGTAATAACGGATAGGAAATTTATTTTTTATTCCTACCTGTTTATTTCAGCATGAATTTGGCCTGGGCTGTGTTTTCCTATTATGTGGTATATTGATCTAAACCAGGAGTTGACAAACTGTGGCCCACCTGCCAAATCTGACGCACTGACAGTTTTTATGAATAAAGTTTTATTGGAACACAGCCATGCTCATTTGGCAATAGCCTCCTTCACCTACAACAGAGTTGAGAAGTTGCAATAAAGATAGTATGACTTATAAACTTAAAGTATTTACTATCCGGCTTTTTGCAACAGAAGTTTGCCAGCCCCTGATCTAAACCATAAGAAATGTTTTATCTTTCGTTTTTTTTTAAAGGAGAAACATGCCTCTTTGCTTCTGAATTTTAACTAATGCCTAGTAATTACGTCTGTTTACTCACAAGGGATGATGCTGGTTGCTACAATTGTAGACAATTAGAAACAATTATCATACTGTGAAATGATTTTATTAAAAGTATAGAGATAGACTCATTATGAGAAGAAGAATTATAGTAATTTAGGTTATTTATTCCTACAGAAAATCTAGATGCCCCTCTACAGATGTGTTAAATTTCTAGACATGTACAAAAACCAGAAATCATTTAAATTCAATTAAGTAGTCTCTATCCCTGCACCCCAGATGTTTAGACTCTTCCCAGAGACCTCATTTATCATCAGCATTTAGTGTTGTGCCCTGGCAATGATCAAGTCCTCTTCCAAAGGGAGGAGGGAGTGCTTCATTCCAGCCCAACCTAGGCCCTGTCTCTGGGGCTGTCCCTTGTCATCAAAGCTTCAGAAGTCACACCGTCCAACAGCAGGGCCTGGAGATTTCGATTTCAGGGTGCCCTTGTACAAACGGATCCCATCCAGCCACTGAAAGTACTGTAAGTGTTAGAATAGGAAAGAAGTGTTCAGTGTTCAGTGAAAGAGAAAGTTATACAACAGTGTAATCCCAACAAAATAATCTGTACAGTATGGTCCCAGCTGTATTTAGCACAGACAAATGTCTGAAAGGATTTTTCCCAGCATTTCCTTTGGAGTTGTACAATTTAGGGGCATTTTTCTTCTTTTCTCTCTATTTTTGTTAAATATTTGGTGAATTAATACTATGTGAATAAGTAAGTCTCCTGTTTTCAGGAGCCAAGCAAGGGTAACTTTGTTGGTCTCTGTCCCCCATGCTGCCCAGGGGAGGTGGACTGTAAAGAGATTGGAGACTGTGTCCCAGGACCAGGAGCCCCATCCACAGACCTGTGCCTCCCAGCCCTGGATTACCTCAGGCGCTGTTCACAGGTACGGGGGCCCTGCCCACGCCGTGCTCCAGGCCCTGAGACCTGCCTCAGAAGATGTCGCCAAAATGCATGTGGATGTCTTTTGCTAAAGTCCCAGAGAAATGCTTTCTGCTGTCTCTGAGGAGACAAGAGCTCAGGTTTAGCGTATAAATTTCTGTCGCTACCCTTTCCACAAAGATAAGAAAATAATGCAAACATGCTAGAATACACACGTGGGTTCTGAGATCCCTGAAACTTCTCCTTCTTACTCGGAGGCATGAACTGCCGTAATCTTTGTATTTGCATCCTCCTGTAGAAGGGGTCACAAGGTCATGGAAAGACTTCCGGATGATGGTACCAAAAAGTGGAGGGCCAGGTTGCAAACAGTGAAAAGGGAGATTAAAAAAAGAAAGTGGGATGTGTTCAATCAAGACCCAGTAAAGAGAGCCCTGTGTGGGCTTATCTAAGGGAGCAGGGGCCTTCACGCATTTGGCCCTTCCTGCCTCAGTGGCCGACGAGTGAGAAGGTGCTCCCTGCTGAAGTCCTCTCTCAATAGCTTCTCTCCTGCCCTCCCAAGTTGTGTCCCCAGGTCTCTTCTGGGTTGTGTTTGCACCTTCTCCTGCCCCATGGCCTTAGGAAGGACATGCAGCCCTGCTTCTCCCTCCAGCTGCCCCCCCCCCCCGGCTCCATGTGACGTGATCCCGCTCGCTCCCCTTCTATCCTCAGATCCTGCTCTCCAACCAACCACCTTGACTTTCTGCCCCACCCCCACCCCAGTACACCAGCACATTATTGCCCAGGGCCACTGCTGCTCCCTCTGCCTGGACTCACCTTCCCCACATTCCATGTGATACTTGGCTTCTTCCAGATCCCATGAGAAACTTCACCTCCTCAGAGAGAGCAGGGCTAAAACGTCTGCAACTCCAGCCAGTGTTCACCCCACACCCCCATCACTCGTTCTAGTACCACCTGTTCAGTTTTCCCTATAACATTCCTATCCGATTTTATTTATTGGTTGTGAAAAAATTCTAGTCTGTAAGACCTGTGAGAACAGGAATTTTGTCTTTCTCACTCACAGCCATTTCCCTGGTTTCTGGAACAGTCTGGGCATGGCAGGCACAATTCTAATTCATAAGACATAAGGGTTCTTGGGTGATCATCCCAGCAAGAGGGATCCCTGGGGGCCTGGGCCCTCATAGTGAGAGAGGAGCCCAGAGCCCACTCCCTCTTATCAGCTCTGCTTCTGAGACCTTCATTTCTCCCACTCTGCCTCCAAGTCCCCCACTTCTCCAGTCTTGCCTCTGTGTTTCCTTACAGGCTGAGTCAGGGAAGGGGCAGTCAGAGTCTGGCATCCCATTTGCCTGCAGACTCTTCTCAATGATTCCCGCTCAACATTTTTTTCCCATGGCAAAAAGTCTTGACATACTCCCTGCTTCCCTTTTATAGGTTTATAAAAGTCTATAAAACTCACATGTAATTAAAATACTGAAAAATTATCCATAGGGTCTTTTCCCCACTTTTTTTTTTTTTTTTTTTTTTTTTTTTTTTTTTTGCTAGGAAATGCTGTTTCATCAGCTTCATGGGATGAAGGCTTCTTATAAGCTACATTTATAAATCCAAATCACAACCAAAAACTTAGAAATTGTTAGATATTGGGAGCTTCTCTAATTCCCCTTTAGTATTGGTGTATAATTTCACTGTTCTTTAACACCCAGAGTGCAGCTTTTTCCAATATATAATTGCAATTTTTTTTTAATTTAGTTATTGGCCAAAATCTACAAAATGCCCTTGAAGCCAATATTCCTCAGCGGGCGACTTGCTAGCTTGCCTCGCAGGCTTCAGGAGCAGTCAGCCAGCAGTGAGGATGGAATGGAATCCATCCTGTCTGATTTTGACGATGACACTGGTAAGTTAATTGATTGGACTAAACCGAGTTATTCTCTACGTCCATATTCCCAGAAGCTTAAGCCACAAATTAAATAGCTCATAGATTGTCTTAGTCATTTTAGTGCTGTTAGAACAGAATTCCTGAGGTTAGGCACTCTATAAAGAACAGAGATGTACTTCTTACAGTTCTGGAGTCTGGGACGTCCAAGGCTGAGGGGCCTGCTTCTGGGAAGGGGTGCTTCTTGCTGCACCATCCATGGCAGAAGGGCAAGAGAACACTTGAGAAGAAGGGAGAGAGCTGGAATCCTTTGTTAATCAGGAACCCACTCCCAAGTTGATGATACTAATCCATTCCCAAGGGCAGAGCTCTAAAGACTTAAGCACCTCTTAAAGGTCCCAGTCACAACAGTGTTGCAGAGGGGATTATTCCCAAAACATGAACTTTGGGAGATGCATCCAAACAGTAGCATATATCATAGGAATGGTTATCCATTCTTGTCATTTTTTATAATTTTGTTGGAACAAGTCTATGTAAAGTTTCCCCAAAATATCACTTTTCAATGGATGCCTCTAGACTTCCCCAAAATATCACTTTTCAGTGGATGCCTCCAGACAATGTTGCACATTCCACTAAATGTAAACTCTGAGTTCTTTCCATGTTAGCGAATTGGAACAAAGTTGCATTGGTGAATCGTCACTTAAATTGGCTGGTAATTGTCCTTAGTGTCTTTTAGGAAACACAATCATGACATAATTACTTCCTGCAGGACTATTTGGTTAGAGACTGGGGAAATTAAGCCATTACTAAAGAATCTATTTGTGACTGGTGAAGCTGAAGCCTCATGGAAAGAATAATTTTAAAGAACTTGTTTCAAATTAGGTCCCGCATGATCTCTGTGAATCAAAGTTCAGTCTAGTAAGGGTGGATAATTTTCAGATGGATTAACTCATGCTCATACCTGCTGTCTTCTGTCTCAGAAGACTATCCTGTCCTGCAGCTAGCAATGGAAATCTTACCATTAAGTAGGTCTAATTTCTGTATATTGGGGTTTTTTCTAAACCCTTGCAAAAGGACTTTTTAGGGAAGGTTTTATTTTTAGTTTTTATTTGTTTGTTTTGTTATTTTGCTGTTACAAATTCATTTATAAGGGTAGCCAGAAGATGTACAGTTTTCAATGGAGATTATTAACAATAAAACTTCATGAGTTCAGATTAGTTGTGAGGAATAATGATAGGAAAGGATAAATATCTAATATAGAAAACTAAATATTGGACATTGGCTAGATGTTGCCTAATAGAAGGTTCAGTCTAATGATTAACTTTTACTTAGCATTTTAAGCCTCCAACCCAAATAATTATAAGCAGAAGCTAATGTCATTTATCTATAATACATTCTTAAAAATGGTTCTAGGCTCGGCGCCTATAGCTCAACCAGCTAAGGCACCAGCCACGTACACCTAAGGTGGCGGGTTCGAATCCCCAGCCCGGACCCGCCAAAACAACAATGACGGCTGCAACCAAAAAATAGCCAGGCGTTGTGGCGGGCGCCTGTGGTCCCAGCTACTTGGGAGGCGGAGGCAGGAGACTCGCTTGAGCCCAGGAGTTGAAGGTTGCTGTGAGCTGTAATGCCACGGCACTCTACCCAGGGGGACAGCTTGAAGCTCTGTCTCAAAAAAAAAAAAAAAAATGGTTCTAAACAGCTATGTGTGTCACGGACTATTCTTCTTCCTATTTGTGTACATCATTAATTGATTTTTTTTTTCTAGGAAGCTTTTTGTCTAATGGATGAAGTTTAGTTAAGCCCCTGTTTGAGTTTCCCACATAATCAATTCATTCGGGACTTTAAAGTTATAATTATGCGTAAAACATAGTAGATCAGAGAAAGTAATTCAAGTTAGTGTTCAAAATTGACATGTTCTCAGATATTATTCCTCTAGCTTCCGAAGGCAAATAATTTTTTCTCCTAAAGAAATTTCAAATACAAAACTGGATAGCATATACCAAATATATACAGACACAGATATACAGGGTGGACATAAAGTTTAAATGGCACACAAACTTTGTGGACACCACCTAGGTGTAGAGAATATTCAAAGCAGAATAATACAATGTTCCCATCAGCGGCTTCAACTATTATCAATTTATGGCCAATCTTGGGTCGTGTGTATCTCTTTTCTTTTCTTTTCCCCCCTCCACCTTCCAGATTATCTTAAGGCAAATGTTTCAGTGTGTTTTTTAAAGACAGCAAATATAACCACATTACCATGATCACACCTAAAAATTAAGAATAATTTATAGATTAGAAGTTATGGGGACTACAGAATGGCTGCTTGCTGGTTGCAGAGTTTCCGTTGAGGATGAAACCGTTTTAGAAATAGCAGTGATAACTGCACACATTATTCCTGTAATAATACCACCAACTTGCACATGTTAAAAATGGCTATTTTTATACATATTTTCCATAATTAAGGCATTTTATAAAAACTGTATATGTAGACGAAGGCAGTGGATATAGAAGAATATTTTATTTTTTGCTATCATTGGCTCCCAAGAAATCTGACAATTATCTTTTTATTAAAGGAGAACAAATGTGATCAGTTTATTTTCCTCGGGCTTTGTCAGAACATGGAAAGCATAATCTGTTCAAGTCTACGGACACTAAAGGCCAACATACAGGGTGACGTCTCACGTCTGTACAGACGTGGCGTGCACATACAATGCTTAATTGGATCTAGTGATGATTCTACCCTATAGCTAAATGGATTATACAGAGATTTGCTTTTTGGTCTCCAGGTCTGATAGACGTCTGGATCATCCTTCTGGAGCAGCTAACAGCAGCTGTGTCTAATTGTCCACGGCAGCACCAACCACCAACCTTAGATTTACTTTTTGAGCTGTTGAGAGACGTTACCAAAACACCTGGTAAATAGTTCTATGTATGTTTTGGGGGGAGGAGGGAACATTTTAAAACATACAGCTTCTTTCAGGAAGGCATTTCTGTAGGTGTCTACCTGTTTTCATTGTTTCCTAGACTTAGCACAAAGCTTCACATGTAAAAGATGCTAAATAAATATTTGTTGGATGGCTATGATGAAATAATATTTAAGGTATGTCCAATGGGGTGTTGACATTTCTTCCCAGAAGTCCATTTACAAATATGGTGGCCAGTTAGTTGGAGGTGCAGGAGCTCATGTTAACTGGGCCAAGGCTGTGCTATTGGTGTTCCCAGGAGCCAGTTAGCTGTGTCTTGTTCCATGATCACACCCTTCCTTTGTGGTAGGATCTCAGTCACATGCTCTTGGCCCCAGGGCCGTAGGCTGGGCTCACCAGGTCTACCACTGACATAAACAAACCTTTTGCATGGTTAATGCGGTACCAAGAGAGCAATGCCTTGGCTGTGTAAAGGCTGCAAGTGATTAGATTTGGAAACAGCTATTTAGGGCTCACCTGGTACAGCCCCCTGACAGTGTAAGAAAAGAATGACCCGTAGAAACTTTCTTGTTATGAATTAATCAAGTTTAGCATACACATTCATTCATCCCAATTTCTCTAAGATCAAAGAAGCATTTGATAGAAATTTAAGTTTTTTACTAACAGAATCAGAACCCTAAATGAAACCACTAATTAATTCTATAGTAAAAAGAAGTTAAAATGAAGATAACTGATACTCTTTTCAAAATCTGCACCAAAGTTTGTGTTGGAATTTTTTAAAAACACTATACCTTAGCTACTCCCGTATGTTAAAAAGTTAAAAAACTTTCCATCAGATAATAAGCAGGTATTTTACAGAATTAATTACATGCCACAGTTTCTAAGTCTGTTTCACTGGGCAGCACCATTTTCTGCTTTCACATTGATTGCCACTAAGTGAGTGTGAAAAGCAGTTAATCCAATACTTCTACACCTAGGAGCATCTCAAGCAATTAACTGCAATACCAGCAAAAATGCATACATAAGATAGTTGCCAAATTATCTTCAATACAAAAAAAAAAGATGAACACCCAAAATAGAAAGCAGTTAAGCAAATTATGATAAAAATTTTAAATATTCTACAGGTATTAAAATGAATATTTGTAAAAAATACTTAATGATAGGAATAACTGTAAAAAAATTCCACTAAAGACGGTGTAGTCCTCAGTTGATGGTAAATTCTTTTCCTTGCACTTTCTCAGAGAACGAGAGATCTTCAGAAGAGATGGGCAGTGCCCGGCGACGGCAGGTGCTCTCCCGTGATTATGTTACAGTTTCAACTCTGACTCTTTTCTTTATCAGGACCAGGGTTCGGTATCTACGCCGTTGTTCACCTTCTCCTTCCTGTGATGTCCGTTTGGCTCCGTCGCAGTCATAAAGACCATTCCTACTGGGACGTGGCCTCTGCTAATTTCAAGCATGCCATCGGTCTGTCCTGTGAGCTGGTGGTCGAGCACATCCAGAGCTTTCTGCACTCAGGTATCTACAGTGCCAGAGCCGTTCATTTTGGCTATTTCTTTAGTAGGCAGCATTGTTGCCTAAAAGGACCTAGTAAATACCTAATGCAAATACTGATACACGATTTTTGTCCTGGAAATAATTAAAACAGAATTACATGGTCAGTGACAGCCTTCAAAGTAGATTATCAAAGAGAAAACAGGTCCCCATGTATTCTGTACAAAATCATCAAACCAAATATTCACAATGCATGTGTGGTTGAAGATAAAATACGTAATAAGAGATCGAAGATATCTGTGTGTTAAGAGAAGGGAAACAAATTCAAATATATCTTGGTGTCCTGTTTCAGCTGGGGAGGCTAAAAGGAAGGGGTAGAGTTTTAGAAAATGATGTGATTATGAACAAAAAGTAGCCAAGCAGGCTCAGGATAAAGAGAAGTTTCTTAATATCTGTGGCATTTTGAAAAAAGATGTGACTATGTAGGGTGGCCTATATGATGACGTCAGTGGGAGAGGAGCTAGAGGTAGGGGGAATGAGTCAGCTGTGATAGCAGGGGGCCATCTGTGTGAAGATCTAAAGTCTGGACACAGAAGAAACAGTACTGCTCTCCACAGAGCTTGTAAATAGAAGAAAGGCACATGGAAGGCAGAGGGGGCCAGGGTCCTTGCTGGAGAAGAGAGAAACTAAGGAGGACGTTGACCCCCAAGGAAGAGTCACGAAGCAAAGTTAACCAACGATGTCTCTACTGTTTAGCAAGGACAATTTGCCCTACACAGAAAGAACACTAATTAAGAAAGAAAACAAGTAGGTTTTCCACACGTAGGTGGTAACAGATGACAGCATTTGTAGGGGTCCATATTCTTGACCAGGGCTTTGCTTTACCCAGTGTAGAACCCTAGGGGATCCTACTGTGAAAACCGCTTCCGTGGGATTACAAGGACCTTGTCAAAAAACACATAGATTTATTCCTTGAATTAAGCAAATAGAATGTGATTTTTTTTTAATGTTCATTCCTTTAGTCTGGAGCTATGGTACCCACTGAAGCCAGGATGACAAGGTTCAGCAAGCGGTAGGACTAGAGAATTTTTGTTTTCCAAGAGCATTCGATTCAAGTTACTCTGGTATTATTAGTAAGGAAAATAGGTTTTACCTTATGCATTTAAAATTGTTTTTTAATTTTTACCAGCTAGTATTTAGGCTGTGCTTAATTATATGTTCTATCCATTATACAATTGATCTTAAAAAAATGTTTGTCAACACAAAAAAGTGAGTCATGTATTTCATCTTGATTTATCTAGTAATGAATGAAACAAGTTAAAATTGTTACAACTGTAAAAAAGTTACAATTTTTTAAAAAAAGTTTTACTATATTTTTTTTGTTATGGCCATTTTTCTCATGATCCTATTTTTCTTTCTTAGAAAATTGTGAGTATCTGTTCATCACTTGGACTTTCTTCTTTTGCTACAGATGGCCATTTCAGTCCCCCCCATACACTAAAGTTGAGCCATACCTTGATTCTTTCTTTCTTTTTGAAATCTTGTAGTAGGACCTTGATATTTATTTATTTATTGTTGCAGTTTTGGCCGGGCCCGGGCTCAAACCTGCCAGCGCCCTACTCCTTGAGCCACAGGCCCCGCCCTCCTTGATTATTTCCTTTTCCTGCAGACATCAGGTATGAGAGCATGATCAACGCCATGCTGAAGGACCTTTTTGAGTTACTGGTAGCGTGTGTGGCCAAGCCTACGGAAACCATCTCCAGAGTGGGCTGCTCCTGTATTAGGTGAGAAAAATGTTTCCTGATTCTCCACCAAGGTGAACTTTGATTACAAAACCCAGGGAAAGTAAATTATCTTTGAGTCCCAATCCACTTTTTTAGATAGCTCTTTTTAATTAAAAATGACTACGTGCCTTAATTCTTTCTTACAGTGCTCAGGCAGCAAATCTTTATTGTGTAAGGCATTACACAGAGTACTCTGGCTCAGAGAAAGTGATGTAAACTAAGTCCTTACCTGCAAGGAGCTTATTTAAAATGATGCAACAGAGAGACGGTCATGTGAAAAATGGTAATAGTGAAGAGAAAGTGATAAATGCCGGACAGACAGGAAGCTGCCTGCAAGAGCTTCGTCACAGCAGTGTCACTGGGCCAGACCCTCTTAGGTGGGCACTTGATGGGTGGGGACTTTCCAAGCAGGAGAACAAGATGAACATATGCGTGGAGATAAGAATTACAAGTGACAATAAAAGGGTTTGGGATTTTGTTTTGTTTGTTCATTATTTGTGGAGCAGTGGTGGAAAATGTGGCTAGAGTGGAATGTGTCCATCTTTACAAAAGTTTCTGAGATACATAAAAATCAAGAACCGTAAAATCCTTGCAGACAGAAACAAATGAAGCCCTCCCAGCAGTATCAATAAGCCCAGCAAGCTGAAACTTGCACAGGTGAATCTGAAAGGATGCTGTTGACCGTGTTTCCTGGAAGTGAAATAATGGACCATAATACAGTCTGTCTCAAAACGTTCATAGTGACCTCCATCATCAGTACCGAAGACATGAAGTCTTGCATACAAGTCTAAGTCTAATCATTGGCCTATTTACAGTGGGAATCCATTGATTTTTCTTTTATATTTTTTAGTAAAATGTGTTGGGAAGTAGTATGTCGACAATGGAATATCACATGGGTGAAAGGTGAAGTGATAACAGATGGGAGACTTACAGGGAACTACAGAATAAATCTAAGCATGACTCTGTAAGGCCCTGAATTTTACAGCGACAAAGTGTCTGGATTCCAGAGCTCTTTCTTGTTTCTCTGGGCAGGTACGTCCTGGTGACAGCGGGCCCTGTGTTCACAGAGGAAATGTGGAGGCTTGCCTGCTGCGCCCTGCAGGACGCATTCTCCGCCACACTCAAGCCCGTGAAGGTAAATCCCTGGGAGCAGAGAGCTGAGCGTTTTCAAGCTCCCTGAGCTCCCCGATGCCTTGTCAGCCTGGGCAGCTGGGCTCGGCCTGTCTCCTCAGAGCAGAGAAGTTTCGGGGCAGTAACGATGTCAGATCCCAGACCGGGCCTGGTGCCAGGAAGCAGGGCATCCAGGAGCACCTGCTCTTTCTCCCTAGGACCTGCTGGGCTGCTTCCACAGTGGTGCGGAGAGCTTCAGCGGGGAAGGCTGCCAGGTGCGGGTGGCCGCCCCCTCCTCCTCCCCCAGTGCTGAGGCTGAGTACTGGCGCATCCGAGCCATGGCCCAGCAGGTAAGGGCTGGGGCTTGGGGTCTCAGGGATTCTAGAAACTCCAAAGAAATATGTGTTGGGAGTCCTTCCCAAAGGTCTTATATCACCAACCTGTCTTGCATTCCCCTAGGGACATAGGAATCTTGGGAACCATTTTTTACCCGGGATGACTTGAACTCAATCCACACTGTTCTCTTTTCCCACCATCTCTTACTTGTTGCATCTTTAGTGCTGAGATCACATAGAGTCCTTTCTGCAGCCTTGCCACTGTCCTATACCCATAACTTCCTTCAACTACTTCTAAATATTCGCTTAAATATTATTGTTACTGCTAGGCAATGAGTGCCTGATGACGGCCAAGTTATGTGACTGGTTTCTTCTGTCTCCCATCCCAAACACAGAATTTAACATTTAAAAGTTGGTGGGAACACCTGAGGAGCAGAGAACGTATTCTGTAGGTTGACCTTGGTATTCCTAGAGCAAAGCATAGAGATTATTAGTACGTGAGTCCCTAAAGACCTCATGGTGTTAGCCTGGCAGTCTGCCTGTAAGAAACCCAGTATAACTCAGTGCTATCCCTCCATTCACGTATATTCATAACAATGCTACTCATAGTAGTGAAAAAGCAAAAAGGGACAAAATTCCCAACAATCATCGACTGGCTAAACACTCCATCATGTCATAGCAACAGACCTGTTGAACCGTCTATGGCTACGTCTCTCTTGATATCCAGAAAGTATTCTGCGTGTATGTGTACATGTTTACAATATTAAACAGGTTTTACAGACATGTGTAAACTGTCAGATTCGCATGAATTTTGAAGAAATAATATGCATTGGAGGTTATACTCAAAAGGCTCCTTTTCTCTACAAGATCTGCCTGAATGGTTAATAAATTTTTCTTTTAGCACATTGATAATCTAATCCCCTAAGGACACACGTAAGGAGCTCAGTCCCTTTCACACTGTCAGATGAGACGTTTCCTGGGCAGGCCTGGCATCCGCAGGGGTTCATTCCCTCACGGTCAAGAACTTTTTACTGCCAGTCTCTCACATCATCTTTTGACTGAAGCCTCACAACCTCCAGGACATGATGCTTCTGCTGGTTCTGAAGGGAGGGAGCACATTCTTCTGAAACAGTCTGCAGAAGTTAAAACGAAAGAGCTGCTTGCTCTAAGGTTGTAATCAAGACCCACTGGCAACAGCATGGCAGTTGTGACTGCTACAGCTAGAGGGTGGCTTGGCAGAGGAGCTCAGAGGGTGGCCCTCCAAAGGGACAGCTTCTCTAAATAAGAAGCTGTTACACCCAGCAAGATAAAGTAGTCTTTTCAACCGTGTCTAACTGTACAGTGAGAGTGTGAAAATGTCAGTGGAATTCCTCTTCTGAAATAGATCGTTAATGGAGAAGAACAGTAGAGAACTGTTCAGTGATATTTAGCTTCTGAATATTTCTGTCTGTCTTCCTCAGTCTGAAAGCTTTCTCCTATATTCACTCTTAAAATAACTCTGTATTCAATAATCTGACAATTTTTAGAAGATTGGGAACTAAAGCGTATCTTTAAAAATATTCTTATCTTTCCAAAGTAAAGTCATGGAGGGGTTTCAAGTCATGTAAAGTGAAATCATGTGGATCAGAGATTTAATAAAGGGTTACCGTTTTCTTAGTAACCAGGGAAAATAACTTTCTTTCCCTGCCATTGGCTGGGAAAGTCACATGGCCACATCAGTATTCCTGACAGAAGTCCTAATTAATTTCTTATTCCTATGTGGGATGTAATAGGATACCAGACAGACTCAAAATCAGAGATGACCTTTTACAAACATAGCCCCTCTTTATATATTCTTAATTAATATTTAATGTCTGTTCTGGCTATATGGAGTGTAATGAATGTTGCATAGTAGAACAAATAGCATGATTAGTGTCAGTAGTTAACATTCATTAAGTATTTATTCTTCCCTTCTAATGCTTGGCCTACATAATACACCTAAAACAATTCACTTAATTCTCACAATAAACATGCCAGGTAGAAAACCATTATCATCTCAATTTTATGGCCCGAGAAATGAGTAGAGAGAATAGACAGCTCGCCCCAGGCCATCCAGCTGTCCCTGCTGGAGCCAAGTTGAGGGAGGTGGAGATCTGACCTGAGCCTTTGTACACCCGTGCAGGTGTTCATGTTGGACACTCAGTGCTCCCCAAAGACTCCGAACAACTTCGATCATGCACAGTCCTGTCAGCTCATTATTGAGCTGCCTCCTGATGAGAAACCAAACGGACATACCAAGAAAAGGTGAGTTTCAAAATGTAAGGCACTTAAAAATAGCAAAGTTGATCTATTCCTAGGTCTTGCTTATTGTCATCCACAATTTCGCCAAGAATGCTGAAAACAGTATTTTTTCATTTGGCAAAGGTTTTCATAAAGGCTGTTAGCCTTTTAACCAAATTCTCCACACTTCATATGTTATTACTTTGCTTGGGCTTCCATGACAGAGTATCATAGACTGGGTAACTTAAAGGATAGAAATTAATTGCTCACAGTTCTGGGGTCTAGATGTCCGAGATCGAGGTGTTGGCAGGATTCCCTCTGAGGTCTCTCGCCGTAGCACGTAGACGGCTGTCTTCTTTCTGTGTCCTCACATGGTGGTTCTTTTTATAAAGACATCACTCATATTGGATTAGGACTTACCTCAATGACCTTGTTTTGGCTTAATTATCTCTTTAACAACCCTTTCTCCAAATACGGTACCCCAGTACTTAGAGCTTCAACATATGAGTTTATAGAAGACACACCCAGCCTATAACATCATACGCAGTATAACTTTTTTTTTTTTTTAAGTGTAAACAGAGGCATCATTCAGATTGTTTCAGTGAGAAATACACAACTTCTCCATGAACAATAGAGCAGTTGGGACACAAAAAGGCCTATGCCCTGCCACAAGAAACTTGCCCTATTTATTTATTTATTTATTTATTTTTGAAACAGGGTCTTACTATGTCACCCTCAATAGAGTGTTGTGGCATCACAGCTCACAGCAACCTCAAACTCGTGGGCTTAAGCAATTCTCTTGCCTCAGCCTCCCAAGTAGCTGGGACTACAGGCACCTGCCATGATGCCCAGCTATGTTTTTTTTGTTGTTGTCATTGCAGTTGTTATTGTTGTTTAGCTGTCCTGGGCCAGGCTCGAACCCACTAGCCCCAGTGTATATGGCTGGCACCCTGCTCACTAAGCTATGGGCGCCAAGCTGAAACATGCCCTTTTTAAAAACTATCATCCTTGGCTCGGCGCCTGTGGCTCAAGTGGCTAAGGCACCAGCCATGTACACCTAAGGTGATGGGTTCAAATCCAGCCCAGGCCTGCCAAAAACAGCAATGACGGCTGCAACCAAAAAATAGCCTGGCGTTGTGGCTGGCACCTGTGGTCCCAGCTACTTGGGAGGCAGAGGCAGGAGACTCTCTTGAGCCCAGGAGTTGCAGGTTGCTGTGAGCTGTGATGTCACAGCACTCCACCCAGGGGGACAGCTTGAGGCTCTGTCTCAAAAAAAAAAAAAAAAAAAACTATTATCCTGCAAGAAAAAAAAAAAAAAAAAAAAAAAAGAAATATATATATATATATCTCATTCCTGGAGTTGAAGTTGAGGGCAAGGACTGACATTTCTCATTTTTTTAGAAACAGAGTCTCACTTTGTCACCCTTAGTAGAGTGCTGTGGCATTGCAGCTCACAGCAACCTCCAGCTCTTGGGCTTAGGCAATTCTCTTGCCTCAGCCTCCGGAGTAGTTGGGAGTACAGGTGTGCCACAATGCCCAGCTATTTTTTTTGTTGCAGTTTGGCCGGGGCCAGGTTTGAACCCGCCACCCTCAGTCTATGGGGCTGGCACCCTACTCACTGAGCCACAGGCACCACCCAACATTTCCCATTTTTAAACTTCTGACACACTAACAGTGGTAAGTATTTGAGCACTGTAGGTGAAGTCCAGTGGGGAGATGTTTGTAGTCCTATTTTACCCATGACAACACATTTAGAGAGACTAGATGGCTTATTTAAGGACACACAACTGCAAAGTGGTAGAGACAGACTCAGAACTGGGTGTCCTGAATATAAGACCTCTGCTCTTTCCCATTTCCATTTTAGGGTGAGAGTTGGGGCAATGGACTGAATATTTGTGTCCTTTCAACTTCATATGTTTTAATTGTCACCCAAAATACAATGGTATTAGGAGGTAGAATGTTTGGGAGGAAATTGGGTTATGAGGATGAAGCCCTCATGAACAGGATTAGTGCCCTTAAGAGAAAAGACATGAGACAGCCCTCTTTCTGCCATGTGAGGATACAATGAAAAGGTAGTGGAAGAGGACTGGCCCTTATCAGGACAGGACCATACTGATGGCACCTTGACCTCAGACTTCCAGCTTCCAACTGTGAAAAATCACTTTCTATTATTTAAAACTCACCCAGTCTATGGCATTTTGTTACAGCCACCGAGCTAAGACAGTTGCTATCACTTTATGAGCTCTGGGAGATGTGTCCAAAGTTAGCTAGTTGGCATAGCAATTTGGGTAATTCAACCATGTGGGTGAAATTCCTAGATAGTAATTTTTTTAGTCAAGTGTTGGTTCATACAAAAGAATATGTGGAATGTTCATAGTTATAAAGCATGGATAAAAACTAAAATAAATGTGACCCTGCCACCGAGCTTCAGAAATAGAATATTCCCAGTATCCCATGTAAACATATCCTCCCAAATCTCGCCCCTGCCTCCCTCAACTGCCAGTCACTAGTTTAATCTATTTTATATACCAAAGATTGTGTAATCCTTTCACATCTTAAAAGATTGACCTACTTCAGAATTTCAGTTCTTTTCTTACCTTTTTTTCCTTTTTTTATATTTTTCATTCCCATTCAGCAAATTATTCTCACTGGAGTTTTTTTGAAGTAAAAGTATGGAAAAAGGAATGAAAATAGGCTGAATTCAAATTACAAATAAAACAGAGGAAAAATAGAACTAATGTTCCTATTATGCTATTGTCTTGAAAGGTTAGGATTTAAAAATATATCAAAATGGCTCATAAATTTACTTATCCCTTTTAATAGGCAATTACCCACTCACTATAGTCAAGTAAAACAGGAAAAGCATATTAAATTGTCTAGCCAATTCCACTGAGCCAAAGACATTCGTTCCCAAACATCCTTTAAGAGTTTGGTAAATTTACACCTAATGGGTATAATTCACACTATCTAATGGATGAACACAATTATAATCTTGATTCAAACTGTACAAAGGTAATGCATGTAACCAAAATTTTTATATCCTTATAACATTCTGAAATTTAAAAAAAAGTTCTCAGCCAAATTATGTGTGTGTATATATATATATATATATTTTTTTTTTTTTTTTTTGAAACAGAGCTTTAACCTGTTCCACTGGGTAGAGTGCTGTGGGATCACAGCTCACAGCAACTTGCAACTCCTGGGCTCAAGCGAGTCTCCTGCCTCAGCCTCCCAAGTAGCTGGGACCACAGGTGCCCACCAATTTTTTGGTTGCAGCTGTCATTGTTGTTTTGGCACCTGGGCTGGATTAGAACCCGCCACCTTAGGTGTATATGACTGGCGCCTAAGCCACTTGGGCCACAGGCGCTGAGCCCAAATTCTATATTTTACATTCTCAGATTTAACTCTTATTAGCAGAGGCAATTCTTAATTTAGCATAGGATACAGTGGAAGATCCTTAACAAACCTAAGGAAAGCATATTATACACTGGCCAGGTACATGCTGTTAAAATCACCATGGGGAAAAAGACCCAGCTGAAACCAGATCAGAGCATTCAAATAAAGAGACATCTGGGGTGTGTTTGTTTTAATAGCTTTGACATTGGTAGCCCGAAGCTTTACTCAATCCACGTAATCTTAATTAAAGCTGTAAGATGTATTTTAAACTATGAACCTGTTTATCTCTGATACTGACATTAGCATGTTTTAAGTCAACACTTATTATGCAATTAAACTCTCAATTATCCAATCAGGAGGCTGGCTTCCAAAAGCAGGAAGATTGCAGTTCCCTTCTTAAAGGTGTGCTGAGAAGAAGGTTGAAACCCTTGAGTCCAACGAATTGGAAAGTTATTTCGTTGACTCTAAGATCTTTCTTGTCTGTCAGTATAGATGATTAAGAATGACATACCTGTAAGGTTATTTCACTTTTTCCACATCTTTCTGAAAGTTTCCCCCTCCCCTGTTTCTCACATCATTTAGATCAAACCTAAAGTAAAGGGCATGTTCTGTCCTTTTATACATGCACGGTTAGCAATTTTATATCTTAAAACATCAAAAGATGATTTTGATTGATAAAGATATTTCAAAATCCAAAAGTGGCTTCCCATTAGCTCTCTCCTTAGGCATGTGCTGGAAAAGGCTTTTCTGGTTCTCAGGGGAGACAATAGAAAATATCCTTGTGGGCCAAGGGCTTTATACCTTCAGGAGGTTGATGAAGCTCTCTGCTTCCGGAATCTGAATCTTAGAGGCGTGGCGTGGAAGCATCAGAACCAGTTCAGGAGAGCTTCTCCTCCGGGCAATGATCTGTTCAGCAGCTTTCACCCAGGACTTTTGTTATTTTGCTTGTTTTGAAGACTCACTCAGGGCTGCTCTCACCAGATATTTTCCCAGCTACCAGGGACAAAAAGATGAATAACATACTGCCCTTTTCACTTGTAACAGAGGATCATGAGGACAGACTTGTATGATCGGTGAAGGATTTCCCTTCTTGGTTGGAAGGGAAGTGTAGACAGGAGACACCACACCAAACTGGTAGCTTTTAGAGCCCTCTTCTTGAGACGAGAACATGTTCAGGTTTCCATATCTTAAATCACTTTCCAAAAATGACTTAAGGAAGAGCTGAGAGTAGAGGGAATGGAGAGTTATTGCTGAATGCGTACAGAGTTCCTGTTAGGGATGATGGAAAGGTTCTAGAAATAGTGGAGGTACTGGTTATACAATATTGTAAATATACTTAATGCTGCTGAATTATGCACAGGAAAATGGTTAGAATAGTAACTTTGTATATACATTTTACCACAAAAACATTAAAGTGATTTATTTAAAAGGTCTATTGTTTCTGAATGACAGTCCTGGTTACTCATTTCTTCTTCCTTGAAAGTACAAGTGTTTTCCTCCAGGGACACCTGCACAGAGGGCATAGACAGCACCTAGATTTATTTAAGATTTTAATTCTTTTCTGCTAAAGAGCACTTTTCTTGCTAATTTATGAAAATAACTTGGCTTGGCACCTGTGGCTCAAGTGGCTAAGGCGCCAGCCACGTACACCCAAGGTGGTGGGTTCGAATCCAGCCCGGGCCCACCAAACAACAACGGCTGCAACCAAAAAATAGCCGGGCGTTGTGGCGGGCACCTGTGGTCCCAGCTACTTGGGAGGCGGAGGCAGGAGACTCGCTTGAGCCCAAGAGTTGGAGGTTGCTGTGAGCTGAAATGGCCATGGCACTCTACCCAGGGGGACAGCTTGAGGCTCTGTCTCAAAAAAATAAATAAATAAATAAATAACTTTTACGGTGGTGCCTGTGGCTCAAAGGAATAGGGTTCTGGCCCCACATACTGGAAGTGGTGGGTTCAAACCCAGTTCCAGCCAAAAACCTGCCAAAATAAAAAATCAAATTAAGTAAAAATTAAAAATAACTTTTAAATTCAAGAATACAACAGAAACTGATTAATAGTTGTAGCTTTGAAATCAATATGAGTTGTCATAATCTCATAATTATCCAGTTTGGAGAATTATTTGGCTACTTTTCTAAAATTTTAAGAGCAATGAAGAGGAAAATGAAACCACAAACCTCAAAAACCACTTTGGGGAATTAAAATGTTTGGAAACGTAGAATAGGTTGAGCATCTCCGCTCCAAAACTTTGAAATCCGAAACGCTCCAGCACTTGAAACTTTTTGAGCACCAACATGAAGCTGCAGGTGGGGGTCACCTGACCTGACATGATGGGTCACAGTCAAAGCGAAGGTGCAGGACCCACTTTACTGACCTCAAGGAAAGAAAGACCCTCCAGCCCCCTTCAGCTGTGATGTATTTTTTCCACACATGTCCAGATTCCTCCATCCACTAGTTAGTATTAAAATGTTAAGACGTAACCCCCCCCCCCAAGTTTGCCCCCTTTCTAAGGAAGGCCTTTGAATGAGTTGAGTTTGTTAATTTCACGTGTGTCATTCTGAAATGGGTAAGGTCCGCGTGGCCTTGAGATATCGATAGAAGTAACACAGACCCCTTCATTAACCTGTTTCTTTTCATTTGAAGCGTTTCTTTCAGGGAGATCGTGGTGAGCTTGCTGTCTCATCAAGTGCTACTCCAGAATCTGTATGACATCCTGTTAGAAGAGTTTGTCAAAGGCCCATCTCCTGGAGAGGAGAAGACCGTCCCGGGGCCGGAGGCCAAGCTGGCCGGCTTCCTGCGCTACATATCCATGCAGAACCTGGCCGTCATTTTTGACCTGCTGCTGGACTCGTACCGGACGGCCAGAGAATTTGACACCAGCCCCGGACTCAAGTGCCTGCTGAAGAAGGTGTCCGGCATTGGGGGCGCCGCCAACCTCTACCGCCAGTCGGCCATGAGCTTCAACATCTATTTCCACGCGCTGGTGTGCGCCGTTCTCACCAATCAAGAAACCATCACGGCGGAGCAGGTGAAGAAGGTCCTTTTTGAGGACGACGAGAGAAGCACAGACTCCTCCCAGCAGTGTTCTTCCGAAGACGAAGACATTTTTGAGGAGACAGCCCAGGTCAGCCCGCCGCGGGGCAAGGAGAAGCGGCAGTGGCGCGCGCGGATGCCCTCGCTGAGCGTGCAGCCGGTCAGCAACGCCGACTGGGTGTGGCTGGTGAAGCGGCTGCACAAGCTGTGCATGGAGCTGTGCAACAACTACATCCAGATGCACCTGGACCTGGAGCACTGCGTGGAGGAGCCGCCCCTCTTCAAGAGCGACCCCTTCTTCATCCTGCCCTCCTTCCAGTCCGAGTCGTCCACGCCGTCCACCGGCGGCTTCTCCGGGAAAGACACGCCGTCCGAGGACGACCGAAGTCAGTCCCGGGAGCACCCAGGCGAGTCCCTGAGCCTGAGGGTGGGCAGCGGGGACACGCTGCTGCTGCTGCCGCCGCCCAGCCCCAAGGTGGAGAAGAAGGACCCCGGCGGCCGCAAGAAGGAGTGGTGGGAGAACGCGGGGAACAAAATCTACACCATGGCGGCCGACAAGACCATCTCCAAGCTGATGACCGAGTACAAGAAGAGGAAGCAGCAGCACAACCTGCCCGCCTTCCCCAAAGAGGTCAAGGCGGAGAAGAAGGGAGAGCCGCTGGGCCCCAGGGGCCCGGACTCCCCGCTGCTCCAGCGGCCGCAGCACTTGGTGGACCAAGGGCAGATGCGACATTCCTTCAGCGCCGGCCCCGAGCTGCTGCGGCAGGACAAGAGGCCCCGCTCGGGCTCCACCGGGAGCTCCCTGAGCGTCTCGGTGAGAGATGCCGAAGCACAGATCCAGGTAGGTGCCCAGTGGCCCGCGAAGGCTGGGTTCCGCCGGACGTGACCCGCGCAGCGGCCATGGGCAAGGTCTAAGATTTGGTAGGACCAGCAGGGCATGTGGACCACCTTACCTCCCCGCAGTCAGAGAGCTGCCTGTGCCTGAGATGTAGATCGGCCTATATCCGTATGCCAGTAGGAAACTGAAATTTTACTCTCAATTTTAGGAACCATTTTCCTTCATTGTGACATATACACAGGGTGCCCCAAAAATGCATATATATTTTAAGAAAGGAAAAAATTGTGTTTAAATTGTAATAACATATACAGACAACAAAAGATGAATACAAGTCCCTTTGAGTATCTCTTATAATTGTACAAGTCAAAAAATAATAATTGCACTAGTCACCTGTGACTTGAGTATGACTATTTATTTTTGAGACAGAATCTCACTTTGTTGCCCTTGGTAGAGTGCCATGGCGTCATAGCTCACAGCAACCCCTTGGTCTCAAGCGATCCTCTTGCCTCAGCCTCCCAAGTAGCTGGAACTACAGGTACCCACCACAGTATCTGGCTAGTTTTTCTATTTTTAGTAGAGTTGGGGTCTTCCTCGGGCTCAGACTGGTCTCTAACTCTTGAGCTCAAGCAATCCACCTGCCTTGGCCTCCCAGAGAGCTAAGATTACAGGTGGGAACCACCACACCAGCCTATAGAGTATGACAATTTAATACAGGTTTTTCCTTTCTTCAATTGTGTATATATATATACTTCTTGGCACCCTCTGTATTAGTGAGAATTAAGAACCCACCTCATCCTAAATAAGGTGGAGCTCAAGTTTATAAAATGTACAGACCTACTTTGCTATTGGAAAATGGCCCAGAAGAAGTTCCGTAGCAACGAAGCACAAGGTTTAAAGGAAAAAGGCAAAGTGAATGTTATTTTGTGTTTATGCCAATGAATTGCTTTTGTCTCATTTTTTTCTAACCCATCCTGAGCACATAAAAACTCTCATTTTTCAAGGGGCTTTGAGTGTGTCTGCTCCTTCATATACTTATTATTTATAATCCTGTGGTATATAAGAGTTTGAGAAGAAAACAGTGTTGATACTATTCGGGCCAGTTCAGAGAAAGAAAGGAGAAAAATAGAGATATAAAGAAAGCCTTTTAAAAATAATCTGAATGTTTAAATTGTAGATTCCTGTCACAAGCATGTATTCTTAGAATGAACATAAATTTGGAATTTCTATGAATTTTGCAAGATGCCTTATTTTCCTCTGAAGGATATTGAATATAATTAAAATTCAGAATTTGCAAAAATCACCTTAGACTACCCCAGTCAAACTGAGATGTATGATTATACTTCAGCAGACAACATTCTTGGCAAATTATATTACCTTAATTGCATATTATCTTTTTTTTTTTTTTTGAAACAGGGTCTCACTGTGTCACCCTCAATAGAGTGTTGTGGTATCACAGCTCGCAGAAACCTCAAATTCTTGAGCTTAAGCGATTCTCTTGCCTCAGCCTCCCAAGTAGCTGGGACTATAGGCACCCTCCACAACGCCAAGCTGTTTTTGTTGTTGTTGTTGCAGTTATCATTGTTGCCTTAGCTGGCCCAGGCCGGGTTCGAACCTGCCAGCCTGGGTGTATGTGGCTGGCACCCTACCCACTGAACTACAGGCGCTGCCCAATTGCATATTATCTTAATTGCTTTTTCATATCGTGGGAATTTACTAATGATTTTAAAAGTTATCCTAAATTAAGGCAGACCTAGTCTGAGTTATCCGGGCATTATAAAGACAGCTGATTAACAGTATCATATATGGTCCATGGGAGAAAAATCTCATTATGAGAAGGCAAGAGAATGTTTTTAAAATCTGAGTAATATGTAAAATTTGAGTAGTTTGTGAAAGCAGAAAATAAGGCATTTCTAATGTTATATTAGAAATATAGTTTCTGAGGCTTGGCACCTGTGGCTCAAGTGGCTAAGGCACCAGCCACATACACCTAAGGTGGCAGGTTCGAATCCAGCCCGGGCCCACCAAAACAACAATGATGGCTGCAACCAAAAAATAGCCAGGTGTTGTGGCAAGCGCCTGTGGTCCCAGCTACTCGGGAGGCTGAGGCAGGAGTTGAGCCCAGGAGTTGGAGGTTGCTGTGAGCTGTGCTGCCACGGCACTCTACCCAGGAGGATAGCTTGAGGCTCTTCACTAATTTCCATTAGTGAAAATTAATTGATTACACTGAGAGCCCATTTACAAAAGTGTTCAAATGAAACAATGGGGGAAAGCCACTAATTTTCTCTTAAATCATTTCTTTTAGGCGTGGACCAACATGGTGCTAACAGTGCTCAATCAGATTCAGATCCTCCCAGACCAGACCTTCACCGCCCTGCAGCCAGCAGTGTTCCCATGCATCAGCCAGCTGACCTGTCACGTGACAGACATCAGGGTCCGCCAGGCTGTGAGAGAGTGGCTGGGCAGAGTCGGCCGAGTCTATGACATCATTGTGTAGCTGGCTCATGTTCTGCTCCGAAGAAAATTTATATTAGGGATGGTTAGAGTCAGCCTGCCAATCCAGCTAATAGCATTTTCCCCATCACCAGCCCCACTTAACCTAGTGTTTCCTAAAGTAAAAAGCCTCTCCAGCCACTCTCTAAATAATCAGCATCGGGGCCATTCTGGGTACTAAGGTTGTATCTAGATGACAGAAATGGTACTTTGATTTTGCACATTATTATAGAAGAGTTGACATTTCTTGATACTGTCCCAGATCTTGAAGTTTATTTTCCAGTGCTTTTGCTTATGGTATTGTCCCCAAATGGGTCATTTTCAAGGGCCACTCCTTTAAAAACACTCCATTGATCCATTTGCTCCATCATTTGACAAATAAATGCAATTCCTAAGGCAGTATCTGCTGGTGAGTCAAGCTGATACCGGAACACTCAGATTTCTAGTACTAGATAGTATTAATTGGAGGAAGATTGATCTGATGATCATAGGTTTGGCTGGGAAGAAAACAACCACAAAAATATGTTCTTGGGTGTTGTGATCAAGAAAGAAATGCCTTCTGTTAGAAAATAATCCGAAACATTTCAAAATTATTCCCAAATTGTTAAGATTTTCAGGTATTCATCAACTTCCCCTTGTAAGGTACTGTCGTGCCTTTATTTCCCCATTTCTGAAGGAAGAAAATTCTTTCCTACCAGGGTTTTAAGTCCGTGGCTTGGCAGCCTTTGACACAGAGTGCCATGACAGTAGCTGATACATATACTGTCAGAGACAGAAGACTGGCTGGCTACTCTGGGAGTCTCATTGGTCTTTGCTTCTGTCCCCAAGGCAAACAAGGAAAGGAAAGAAAAAATGGTGCCTTAGTCCTTTGTTGCACAGACATTTCTATGCCCCACAACTATCTGAACATAAGGTACAACATTTGGTTTTTAAGACCAAAACATTAAAATGCAACTCATTTTATATCAACACCTTGGAGTAAGGGAACTCAGAGTCCTCCATGCATCCAGAGAGCAGACTTCTCAGGGAAGGGAGCAAGGAGTGTGGGGTAGGGAGGGATAATGATGAAATAATTTTAAATCTTCAACTATGATAGAGCAATCACATGAAATTGTGGTGTCAGTTATTCAAGCTGTAGTGTCAGACAAAAAAACTCACGGGGAAGGGGACACTAAAGTTAAAAAATTAATTTTTTCTACTTCAAATATTTCTCCTAACAGGTAAATTTACCCTATGTTTCACGTCTCTTTACTCAGACCAATATTTTAAGTGGATTATTTCTTTTCCTAAGTATTACTAGACAATGAATTTGAAAGCTTTATCTTATTACTTATAATATTTTTATATTTCTTAGATTATAATAATAGTTAAAATTCCTCACTCAAGCCCGCTTATTAATATGTACCTTCTAGAGAGTAGAGTTAGTGGCTAAGACTTATAATTTCTGAGACCTTAAAAATGTATTCATAACTGAATTATGTCAGTCTTTAAAAATCAAATACTAATTGTTCAGTGTTGAAGAAAGGATCTTAAAGGGATTGAATTTTATTAAGTGGTGGTAATTGTAAACTTTGCCCTCTTTGAGAAACATGGGGCTATCTAACTACAAGGTGAGGCGGGGTTCTCTGACCTGGTTGGGAGGTGTAGAAGACCCGTATCACTCAGTGCGCCATCTAGAGACCGCTTCAGAATCTGGAAGACATGTTTACATTTCTTTCCTTCAAGTTTTGCTCACTGGACGATAACTCACGTTTAGAAACAGATTGTCAAGGATTTGACCTTAACAGGCAATGAATTGTTGGGATAGCCACGAACTGTGTCCTGTACTTTTTAATTTTTACGTTTTAAAAATTACCATTTGAAAGTCAAGTATAGGTACTTTATTTCAACAAAAGAAGGACACCGTGGTTATTTTGTTTCTTTTCATACCAAATCTGAGGCTCAGTTCTCCTTTGAGCCTGTGAGCAACTCTGTAATTTACTAGGGGGAGGGGGGGAAGCCTTTGTATAAAATTAGAGTTTTATACATAGCAAGTTTTCATGAAGTGTAAAAATTCCAAGGAAGCTGTCTCCATTTATGAATGTCCCATCCCAGGCTTAATGTTATTTAACTGTTTAGAAATCAGAATACATTCTCCCACAGATTCTTTATTATTATGGGCTTCAAGGTTGGTTTATGAAAATAAGTTTATCCCATTCTGTGTCCAAACACTGTTCTAGTACGAGCCTGATGGTGGGTCCTGAGAATAAAAGGATGCGAAAGTATCCACAGCTCTTTACCGACTACTTTGTAAGAGGTTTTTGGTACCTTCTCATCATCTCTTCTATAACCCAGTCCAAGCCCCACATCATGCCCTCCTCTGTTTCAAAGTTACCCAATGTCCACATTCACATCAGATTTCAACTAGAAAATTAGCAAGATACAGCAATATTTCCCAGGGGTATTTGAAGTTCCCCAAAAGGATATTGCTGATGCAAAGGAGTCTCTAAAGAGTAGGACGTCAGCTGACTTTTCCAGCGTGGAGAAGAAGGGAGGCGGTTAGGAACGCAGCGGCAGGGGGAGTGACCCCTTCCCAGACTGCCCAGGCCAGCCCCTCTCACTGTCCTGCTTCATCCCTCCCACCTTCTCTGAAATGGCAGGTGTTTTTCTCCTCACAGTCCCTTTCGTGGCAACAGGCAAAACCAAGGTCAAGGCAGCCTTTTGAAATTAAGAGCAGTTCTTAGCATTTATGCACAGATCATATTTACAGAACAAGATTTTACACAGTTGCCTGTATTTACTGCCAAAAGTGTATCAGACTGAAGTTGAAATTTTTTTCTTCTTGTATTTTGGCAAACTCCAAATGTAAGGGAGCTGCTGACTGAACAGCCCAGCCCCGTGCAGGCGCTCTTAGCCAGAGCTCTGTCTGCCCCTACGGAAGACATAGGTTTTGAGGCCAGAGGGCTAATGCCTTGTTCATAGGAGCTAGCCTGGGTCTTGCATCTCCTGATCCGCTTTTAAAGATCTTTAAGACTGTCTCTTTACACCATCTTATTCTCTCTCTCTTCCTGGGCTTATGGTCCAACCTTCACCATAGACCTAAAACCAGAACAGCTTTCCCAGTTGGAGGCTGGATAATGACTGACCAATAAGAAGCCAGGCAGAGGCTAACACACGTAATAGCTCAGATTAAAATGTTTTAAATCAGATAAGAAAAACTTGTTACTGTAATCTGAAAGTACTTTGAAATAGAAACTTCTTGGTATAATGACCACTGGACTTTTTGTTCTTACTGTTTTAAGGAAAGGCTTCAACGGTCAGTTGCAAGACAAATAGCCTTAACTATAAGACAGTTGTGCAGTTATATAGCATAACCCTTGCCAAGCACTTCACAGCGTTGCTAAGATAGGAAACTTTTCTCTCTCTCAAAGGAAAATCCATTTGTATAAGTCCATCAAACTAAACAGAGTGAAGACCTTTGTTTAAAGCTAATAACGACAGCAAGAGTCCAGCAGGGAGGAAGGGGGTGGGGTGACCGCTGCTGTGAATGCAAACCTTTACCTGGATTACCACACTTAGTTCTTGTGAGACAGATAGCATGTCCGCATTTTTCCAGATGAGGACACATTTGCAGAGAAGTCAGGAAACTTGCCCAAGGTAACAAGTAAAAGGCAAAATTGGCTGCAGATGCGGTGTTTCTGAATTCACAGGCCAAAGTCTCTCCAGGACCGTGCTGTATAAGCACTCTTGAGAGAGAGTTTCAGAGAATTACACAATTAAAATGAGAATATTTGTTTGATATCCCAGATATTATGGGGGCTTTTTAAAACAAGGTTAAATTTTTTTTAAATAATGTTTATGCACAGCAAGATCACATATAACATTCTGAGTATCTGAAAATAAAGGAACCAAAACAACAACTTTAATCTTAAAACAGACATGTGGTGTTCCTTGAGAAAACTCATGAAGTTAGGTGGAAGGGATGGAATAAATTAATCATCTCAGAATAAAGGGCTCTGTAGCCGAGGGTGTCTCTTTACTTGCTTCTCTGGGAAAATCATGGGACTAAATTTGTAAGTCATCAAAATGTAGGAATGTGCCAAATTTTTCAGTTTTTCAGAATTTAGGAATATACATTTTTCAAAACGTACATTCACTAAAGAGGAAGCAAGCGGCTGGACAAAATTGTTTAAAGAGCCAGGTGCTGAGGGCATCGGGTCCATAGTCATAGTAACCATGCGCTGTAGCGCCTAAATATTTCTACTTGTTCCACAGACTAGTAAAAAGCAAGCAGAAGGGAAATTCAAAATCCTGCAGTGAACTGATGATAAAACTGAAATATGCCTGGGTCCCCCTCAGGTGACCCCAGGGATATGTAGAGTGGCCTTAGAAAAGCAAAAGAGCACTTTGTATTGGAAATGTGAGCTTTTTCCTGGGAAAGGTTTATAAAAGTGGTCAAGAACTTGATTTATAGTTACCCTCCTCCCCCCAAAGAACATGCTCCTCCCCAGTGGAGCAATCTGGGAAACACACCCCTGTTTGTTCATGTCTTTGGGAGCTCACCTTCCTCTGGCTGTATTCTAGGGTTTACATCCAATGTGGAAGTAACAAAAACTTGAAATTTTTGGAACAGGAACACCCAAACAAATGTCCCAAACAAATTCTTACTTCAGGAAAGATGGACTTTTTAAAAATCATAGCTGGAGATGGATTTCCTTATAAACAGTGGCACCACTTACTAATTCAAAAAACCCCACTACCTTACTACTAGCACCGTACCAAACCTTTCCCCTATATCTTTGTGTAATAATGCAAAGAGGGTCCAGGGAGGAGAGACTGACCATTTTAGTAACAAAACTGCACTCAACTGCGGGTCAATTTTGATCATCCCATCCTGGTCAGCCACCGAGAACTGTTTGTACTGTTCGTTCCTATTCTGAGGTTTAACCAGTGGTTGTCTGGTAACTTTGTCTTTAGAACAACAGTTCTTAAACTTTAGTGGATGTGAGAATCACCAGGAGGGCTTGTAAAAACACAGGTTGCTGGGCTCCTGCCCGGAGTTTCCAATCCAGCAGATACAGAAATCTACATTTCTAATAAGTTCTCAGGTGAGGGCACCATGCTTTGAGAACCACCGCCTTGAAAATATTTCCAACTCCTACCTTAAAGATGAGCCTGACTTATCAAGCACTAGAGAAAAACCGAATTTACTCTTGGGCAGACAGCTTGGGATTGGATTCACGAGAGCGTTCTTGCTCGCTCTCCCCAGTTTTCAGGTTTATTATGCCAACAATTGGTTTCTATAAGATAGAAGACTATGAATGTATATGTTCTATGGAACAGTGAGATAAGTCTAAACTTCTTGTCTTTTGTATTTAGAAACATTGATTCTATGGATGGTCATTAGTGTCATGTTGACCCTTTGACTTGTACCGAGGTGATTTTAAGTATATAGAATTTGAATTTCTACAGTCTATGTCGTTTTAAGGAGATGTTTCTGTGTCGGTCCCATTACAGCCTTGGCTCCTGGCTTCCAGTGATTCTTGAGTAGTTGCTCACTTGCCAGTTACTTTACATCTCTCATTGGACACCAAAATATGGGGACTTCAATATGACATAAAACTACTTGCTTTACCTACGTCTTTCACTTAACCGTCTGGTGTGAGTTAACATTTTAATTTTGTATATAACTGTAAAGAGTCTACCAAATGGCTTGATGGAGATTTGCAAAATGAACTCAATCCCTTTTGAGCAGTAGGTGTGCCTGTTTTGATTTTTCAGTCAATATGTTGTGTTTGTACATGTATCTGCACGATGAAACCATCTTCATCACATCATTGTCCAAATGGTGGGAAAAATATAAAACTGAATCAAAGTGCTTTGGGAATACAGTGAGATCATGTTAACTCAAATATAGAGGGGGCCTTAGTTTATCTTTTAACTCTATTAAATTAATTAGCTTTGGAGATTCTTTTTCCATTAAAAAAAAAAAAGGACCATACAGGATATGATTGAAGAGATAAAAAATCAGGCACCTAAAATCATCACTATATTAATAATTACTCTTAATTCTTATGGATTCAGTAAAGTTTCTCTGAAGACTTTTGCCCAGTAAATACCTTGCCATCATTTAAATTAGACTATTGTATGAATCTAAGGTGATAATTACATTTACCAGAATTTGTAAGACCAGAAAGAGTATCATAGTGTTAATGGCATCAAGGATTCAAGTTTGCCTCTATGGATAGAAATAATTGAGGAATTTTTTTAGTTCCCCTTTGTGTCCCTTAATCATTTTTTGAAAATTATGATTTTAAAGTTACATTAAAAATATCAATCCTTAGGAATAATTTAGTTTTAAACTTCTTTACCAACTGGTACCAAAAAAAGGAGGAGGGAATCTGAAGGCCAATCTTTTGAATGAACGTGTAAAATACTATGTTTCCTCTTGAGTTAGGGAGACTCAAGCCCTGACACTATGAGTCACCAGTGATGGTCCACGGCTACCTCGCGATGATGTGCAAGCTCCCCTGTGGGTCTTTTGTCTGGGTCTTGTTGGGAGAGCTTCTCTATAATAAAAATTGGTTTCCCACTAAATAGGCAAAACTGGACAAAGATGGATACTTTTGATGTTTTTGGCTTCACTTCGGTTGAAACCATGTGGTAGGATATCCAGGTGTGGCATGATGGGGCGGGAGGAGGTGCCTAGAGGGAAAGGCTATTTTTGTTTTGTGGTTTGTGTTGGGGGGGCGGGAGAGAGCTAAAAAGATGTTTATTGCCCTAATCATGCCAAAACACTGTATTATTCAAGATGCTTTTCCTGTATTTATAAAAATAATCTTATAATCTTAAATAAATTATATTATAAACAATTCTCCTGCTACCGTCTCCCACTCTAGATAAAGCCAATGGGTGGAATGGGTCCTTTTATCTTTCTTGTATTATGCCAAAGAATTAACTTTTTTTCACTGAATATGATAAATGAACTAAGCTTGGTATAGCCATAATGATTTGAGTCAGTATACTATTTTACCTGTAAAATACAAAATCCATCCTTGCAACCCCATTCACCAGGAGCCTTCAAGCATTTCATTTACTTCAAAGGCCTTGTCAAGGAAGTATACGTCTTGTTTCGCCTTCTTATTTACTCAGTTTGTTCACATTTACTTAAAAAGTCAAACAGAAAACCACCCTCATCTTTATATGTTGATAGAACGGTTCGATTTGATACAATCTGTCTGTTCCTTGTTTAACAGGTCTCTGTAAGCAAGCTTGCAAGTATTTTGTGTACATTTTATCTGAGGTAAAAATGGAAATTCTACAGAGAAAATATTTTAAGAGACATTGTATTTATGTTGCTTGTGTTGTAGAATAAAGATTCAAATGCATTAAAAATCTGATACATGAAACAATTTTATTTACTGTATATATGTATCAAAACAATTGATGTAAATAGCTTGTGTTTACAGAATTTTGCCAGAAGTACTAGGTTCCTCTCCATGACATTTCATAATTCCGAATGTAAAAGATCCCTTTTCAATCCCATAATATTGAGCTATCCACTATTGACAATTTGATCTGTGTCTAAAAAACAAATTTGCAGAAGAATATATATAATGTTTCTTTTCTTGTTTTAGACAATGAGGGCTTCTTCTATAATATTGTTTTGATTTTTTTCTACGTAAGAATGGATATCAAATTTATATTAGTTGATATTGACATAGTTCCATTTATTTAAAAAATTAGAATATTACCTTTGTTCTTAGACAACTAAATCTTTCAATGATAATAATATTGTCATTAAAAGGTAATATTGACAAGAGAAATACAGCCACTTTTTTTTTTTGCAGTTTTTGGCCAGGGCTGGGTTTGAACCTGCCGCCTCCAGCATATGGGGCCGGCGCCGTACTCTTTTGAGCTACAGGCACTGCCCAGAAACATAGCCACTTTTAACTTCATGATCTTATTGGATTGCAATTTTAAGTATACAAGTATCAAACCATCACATCATATTTCATAAATATGTACAATTACTAAGTGTTAATTAAAAACAATTTTTTTTAGACAAAGTCTCACTCTGTTGCCCCAAGCTAGAGTCCCATAGGATCAGCCTATCTCACAGCAACCTCAAACTTCTGGATTCAACCAATCCTCCTGCCTCGGCCTCCTACTGCCTGGCTAATTTTTCTATTTTTAGTAGATCAGGAGTCTCCCTCTTACTCAGGCTGGGCTTGAACTCCTGAGCTTAAGCCATCCTCTTGCCTTGGCCTCCCAGAGATTACATGCATGAGCCACCATGCCCAGCCATAAAAAGCAAAAAAAAATTTTTTTAAAAAAAAAGAGAAAATATTTTAAAGCAGATAAGCTGTTTCAGAAGTCTATAATACCATAAGCCTAGGAGAAAATTTTCAAGCCCAAATCATGGAAAATTTCTGTTTGACCTATAGATAGATAAATCTAAGACATACATAATGCTATAGAAATAAAATCTTTGCATGTAACCTTAAGTCATGATTCTATCATTTTATCATGCATACACTGTGGTGATTTCACAGTTATACCACCACGATCAATCATTTCCATGACAACGATAAAATAGAACTTTAACGTACTTTGCAACGTAAAATAGACTTTAACGTACTTTGCATAAGGACAGCACAACATAAGGGGCCAAGAGTGTTCATGGATGGATGTATCCATGGCAGAGTGGAGATGGCCTTGAGCCATCATTAGAAAACCAGAGTCCACATCCCATGCTTTGTCTCTTCTGGGGAATGGGAAATCTGGACAACATGTGACTACTCAGAACTCAAGGAGCCTTTGTAAAATGAAACTCTACTCTTACCTCAAAGGATTATTTTAAAATAACACGAAAACTCAATGTCGTGATGCTTTGCAAGCACTAATGCCTAACCAATACTAAGTATAGTACTATATGTGGAGAATAACTGTTTCATAAATAGCCCCACCATTTTGGCAAGTTGGTTTATACTTGAGATCTAATATGTACATATTTTTGCCACTCACATATATAAACTTACCCCAACACAGAAAGCTTGGCAGTTCACACCAATCTGAGTAGGTTAATAACTCAGGAGAAGATCTTTTTAAGATTTTTAGAAAGAAATTATAAGTCAATGGCCAATTCCTCAATTATTAATATCTAGCAATGAATAAATCTATACATATATCTTTTTACATAGAGACTTGATACACTTCAACTATTTGGTTTATGACCAAAACGTGGATTATAATTTAGCCTTTATGTACATGTCATATCAATCAGAAAATTTACTTTTCTATCCAGCTTAAAGGTAAGCTGGTGAAAAGAATATTAAAGCATAATGCAATACTGTGGTTTTTACATATTGACCAACATTTGTTATCCCAAGCCTTTGAAAGAGCACTTTAAACTTGCCTTCTGTTTTCTAGTTTGTTTTTATTTACAGATGCCTAGTTACAGCATCAAGACATTAGAGCCCTGAGATTGCCCTGCTCATTTAATCTGCACCAAATGTTTTGTTGTCAGAGAAACGAACTGTCCAGTTTAAAGATCTCATTCAAACTCAGAGATTATAAAGACATGTTAAATCCCAAAGAAGTTTATGAGCAGAGTCTCAGTCACTTCTTGAAAAAAAAAAAAAAGTGGAAGTTTCTTTCTGCTTGAACATGAAGGACTCAAATGCACAACAGCTTAGAGCAGAAAACTCAAGTATTAGAATTTCCATCCCATGTGATATGATTTCCTAGCCCCCTTGCATCAGCATATAGGGAAGCTATATCGAGCTATTGTAACCAGTACAAACAACATACAGAAGTAAGCCAATGTTCTCTAGCAGTATCTCTAGCACAGAATGAATTATAAACAACAAGCAAATGAATTAGATGTTAAATGTTGTGATGCAGAAGGTTCCATTTATGATTGGCCTTGAAACAGTAAGTATTGACGCTAACCTACCAATTATGGAGGAAAGATACTGTTGGCCACATTACAGTTGTTAAAAGTTCAATATTCCAAGGTTTGTTTTAACATGGTCCCATGATAGCCATTGAGTCTGTAAATTCTTGTGGGACACAATGGGTTACAAAAGTAATATTCTTCTAAAGTCTACAACAGATTTTTTTTCAAGTAGAAAGAATACATATTACTATAGACATCTCAGATCAAAACCATTTAGAAATGGGCTTCTTGGAAAATGAACTGAGCATAGCTGATGTTTGTTCTAAGCTCAGCCAACCAAAGACACAGGCAGTTATACATCAGTATAGATTTAGAGAGTCAAAACAGATTATTAAATTGGTAAATTTAATTTAGCTCTTATTCCTACAGAGGAAAAAGCCTGTAAACCTTTATGGCTTGGAGCATGGCCTGGCAAGAGGATAAAAGTAACTTCTCCTCCTCGCTGGGTCTCTCTCTCAGCCCCCTGCTCTGCGTGGTTAGGGGCAGTGGCCTCCCTCCTGTGCTCGCAGGTGAGCACACCTGTACATTGTCTTGTTACCTGCTCACGCTCCTCCTGGGAGTGAGCTAGAAATAAGTTAACATAGTTACAGAGTTGTTTCAAAGGCTGCTCTTGAAAGGATACACAGTATTCAGTAATTATCAGAACAATTTGGATTCTATCCTTCATGAAATAGTAGACTGGACAGATTCAAGAATGGGCACAGATCGGGATTAGAAGGACCACATCCCTGATTCAAAGACTGGAGATGACTGAGGTGACCAGGCCACCTTTCAATACAAGTTTTTCCTCAAGAGCATTGAAAGTATATTTGGCTGAATTAAATGTATGTGAGGGGT
>NW_003852437.1:9715380-9723583 GCF_000181295.1 Otolemur garnettii | reverse complement strand
AGCAACCTCCAACTCCTGGGCTCAAGCCAGTCTCCTGCCTCCGACTCCCAAGTAGCTGGGACCACAGGCGCCCGCCACAACGCCTGGCTATTTTTTTGGTTGCAGCCGTCATTGTTGTTTTTGGCGGGTCCGGGCTGGGGATTCGAACCCGCCACCTTAGGTGTACGTGTCTGGCGCCTTAGCCGGTTGAGCTATAGGCGCCGAGCCAATCTGCATGTTTTTATTTCCCAATATGCCCCACCCTGTTTCTTTGTCCCTCTTCAAATACATAGTTGGCTTGGGAGGTGATTGTTTCAGGGCAGGGAGACAGTGCAGCAGGAAGCCAGGAACAGCCTGTGCACCTCTCCTGCTCTTGCACCGTGAAACCCTAAGCCCTTCACACCTCTGTTAAGTTTGCGCCCCCTAGCCACATAGGGCCTCGGAATGCTTTTTAATTGAGTTAGACAAAGAGACAAATTTGATGCGTGAAGTTGTGGTCTGAGACTTTTACACGCTTTTGCAGCACATAATCTAAAAATCACTGTAAATCCTTATGTCTGGTTTTGTAAGGCAATTGGAATGGCAAAAAAATGAAAAACAAAACAAAACAAAAAAACAGCTGTTCTTACGAATGAAAGTTTTTCCAGGGAAGCATGAACAGAGTTGGCAATTAGTAAGACCTCTGAAGTCCAATGTCAGTGGCACTTGGCCTCAAAAACTATCTGCCTTCATCAGGTCACCTTCCATCGGGTTCCCAAACTCTCTCTCCTTGAATGTGTGAGTCATTTTGACAGTGGTCATTTCCACCCATGGGACAAGACCCATTTGGAACAAACATACCAAATGTGTTTCCCCACCCATTTTCACAGCCTCTGTACTGCCGGCTGCTGGATGACCTTGGACACCCCGTGTCCACTTCTGCCAGGATGACAGCATGTTAAGGTAATCAGCAAAAGACACCTCCTAGTCCATGTGAGTACAGCCCAATTTGGCCATAGAGATTCAAATAGCTTCTCCGTATGACCTTCGTAAGGAACAACACAGCAGTTTACAGAGTGACTCCATCCCTATCAGAACCATCCCTCCCCTCTGCTCACCACAATTCCCCCCTCCAAGCCCATTTAGGCACCGAACCAGCTCAGCCATCCCAGACAGCCTCAAATTCTAAGGCCTTAAGAATTAATAACTGTTGCATTTTGAGCTCGCTAGTGTCCAGACTTTAAACCAGAAATTCTGATCTGGTTAGCGTGGTGCAGGGCTCAGCAGTCCACCTGCTAACTAAGCCTTCAGAATGCAGAAGTAGAAGTTGTTCAAGCATCCTGCTCCCCGGGTAGCTTCCTTTTAGAACAGAAATTTGTAACCTGAGAGAAGCAAGGAGGCCCTCAGGGGGCCCATGAACAATGAAGAGAAAGAAATACAGCACTGGTTTCACCTGTAACTAAAATTTACAACGTTTTCCTATTTCAAATGTAGGCAACAGACCACAGTGACGCTTGCAGGACCCGCAACTTGTTACTCAGAGAAGTCCATTGATTTAAAACGTATCCTTTCAGTCTCACCAGCAGCCTGCAAGGTGACTTTTGTGGGCCACATTTTACAGATACAGAAAGGAAGGGCTCAGAGAAATGAACAGAGAAATAACTTGCTGAAAGTCACATAACTAGAAATTAGCCAGGCCAGAATTTGACCCCAGTTCAGCCTGACTCCAAATCCTGCACTCTCTACGAGGACATGATAACTTGAGATAAAAATGTACATGGAATTAACAGCCTGGCTGTTAGAAGACCAGTGCAGCATCTCCAGCTTCAATCAGTGGAAAATCACCCACAGAATTAAAATCAAACCTTTTTGAAAATCAGTACTTACAAAGTAATTGTGTTTACAGAAGTCCCCACAATGAGAGACTGAGCCTGGTCTCATGACCACAAAATAAATCTATCTGCAATAGAAATAAACAGCACACAATTGGATGACCGTATCCAACCTGACAGGTTAGCGTTTGCCAAACGATAACACAAGAGAGCGAGTTTCAGGACAAACATAAAGGTCATTTTAAATATTCCCAATTTTTACAATGTCTAATTTCATCCCTGTATCGAGTTATGCTGTTGAGGAATAACATATTCTAACCAAATTATCTCAGCTTCCTTTAGAAATGCCTTCACTAAATAATGATTTAATGTTATGCCTCAGCTTTTAAAGAGAGGCAATATAAGAAGTCCCTAAATTTGTCTTCCGTAAATCGGTATTAACAGTAGGCACCCCATTATTACTTGTTTTTTTTTTTATTAAGTCATATACACATAGATGACAAATATATTCATGCATAGAGGGGGTACAGTGTGTTGATTTTTTTTAAATACAATTTGGAGTGCTTACATCAATTTTTCAAGAATTCAAAGCCAAAGCCTTTGATGACATTTATTGGATCTCGTAACGGATATTGACTTAGGGTCAGTACCTGTTTGGTTTTGTAGTTGTAGTTTGCTCTCAGTGCCAGGAAACTCAGCCCTAACTGTAGTTTCAAGGGAGCATGTTTAGGAGTAAGGGGAGAGTGAGATGCAGGTGCCGTGCTACTCACCGCATTTCACCTTACAGCTACTCCTAACCATTCAAGAAATGGCTTCTGTAGCATCATAGCTCACAACAACCTCAAACTCCTGGGCTCAAGAGATCCTCAGCTCCTGAGTAGCTGGCACTACAGACACCCACTGCAACACCCAGCTAATTTTTCTGGTTTTAGTAGAGGTGGGGTCTCATTCTTGCTCAGACTGGTCTCAAACTCCTGAGCTCAAGTAATCCGCCTTCCTTAGCCTCCCAAAGTGCTAAAATCACAGGTATGAGCCACCGCACCTGGCCTCAAAATTCAACTTTTCCAAACACGTTGGAAAAGTTTGGGTTTCATAATAACTCCCTGGATGTAGTACCCATTGGGGTATGAGTTTTGTATTGTTTTCACTTAAGAACAACCTTAAAGCCTTTGGTAAGTAATATGTAAATTACATGTAATTAAAATAGTCCCTCAAGACATATCTGATCTAGCTAACTCTGTGCTATAACTAGCATATTTACCTACAGACACTCTTAGCAATCTAAGGTTCACCCCTTACCCCAGGATTTCAGGTCCATATTGGCCAGATACTGTTCAAGGGCAAAAATCGGTGGCTTCATCCAAAGAATCTGAAACACATGCCCCTCAGTCCCACATGGGTCCCTCAGCGCCAGTAGGGAGAGGAAAAGATTATAGGGTTCGTTATATACTTGTCTAAGAAGAGGGCTGTGACTCAAGAGTTCTCAGAGCTGAATTTCTGTGAGGTGCGCTGATTTGCCTTTTATAATGGGGATAGGATTTCTATCCTCACAGTAGCTAGCACTGAGCACTTACTAACCGCAAAGCATTTTACACCAATAATCTTCTATAATCCTGAGAGAGTGGTTCTGAGCTTGGCATTATCCCTATTTACACTGGGAAAACTGCAGGTTTAACGAAGTCACCAAATTTACCCAAAGTCACTCATGTTTAAATAGTGGATGTAGGAATTCAAACCAAACAGACTGGCTGTAGAGCCTATGGGTCTGGTTATAATAATAATAGTTTATTTCAGTGGCTATAAATAATACAGCTTGTTTTTAATAACTGTACCCAAATAGCACCTATTTTTAAATTTGTTAAATTTATGTTAATCAAGAATAGGTAAAATTCAGTAGGATATACTGTCAAATAATCTTCATAATGGCACTAGGTGGTCCAAGCGCTTGTCGCCTTTCTAAGTATATGTGCCGCTGAGGCAAGCACTAAATACTTTTCACATAGCAACACATTGAAGTTTTCTATTAAATAGTCTATTTTATGCTGAGATCCAAAATCTAATAAAAGGGATTTGGGTTACGGGTTACCCTGTAGAGCTGTATCTCTATTGATTTGGTTATAGTCGCGATACACATATAAATGTTATGTATCAACAAATTTCCTTTCCTTGGCAATTTTTTTCTAGATAGCTCTTCCTGCTCCCTCACCTTGGAAACCAATTTTTCCTTTGTGATCCCACATTCCTTAAAACTTTCTCAGAGTCAAGCCGGAAGATGTATAAGAAGCTTCCAGACCCCAGGCAGTTTTTCAACTCCTTGCTCTGATCTTTTTTCTTTATCCACCCTCTCCTTTGAAACCTTTGTCCCACTTCAATCTCTGAATTGTAACCTGCATTCTCTCCCCTCTCTCAATGTTTATCGCACTTTATGTCCCATGTGAGCAGTAACTAGGTTGGGGGCTCATCCTTATTGTCCAGTCCAAGACAATTTACAAGAAATCTAGAAAATGTTCCACCAAGGCTGGGTTCAATGCAAGTCACCGATTAGAGACATTTTCACCATTCTTCCCACCTGAAAACAATTGTATGGGTAAAACCTTCAGTCTGAAGCCAAATATGGACCCCCAGTCACAAAAGGCCCAAAGAGCATAAATTCATTGCATGTAGAAAATGTCTTTAAGTCTAAATGGAACATTGCCATCAGTTATCAAATTTTTACCAAATGGAACACAATGATTTCATATCTCAGTCTGAAATCTCTGCACGTGGGTTAAGTCCTACAGTTAAGTTCACCAGAATAAAAAAATATCTTCTAGCACAAAAGGAGACAATGTCCTAAAATGCAGAAACTACTTACAAATCCCAAAACGGCAGTTTTCCAGCTTTGAAACTTTTCAGATGCACATTCATATTGATTCTGAATAATGCTTGTATGTTTGTGTACATGTTTTCATTTCTTTTGCATTAACACCAGGAATAGGCTTGGCGCCTGTGGCTCAAGCGGCTAAGGCACCAGCCACGTACACCTAAGGTGGCGGGTTCGAATCCCCAGCCCAAGCCCACCAAACAACAATGATGGCTGCAACCAAAAAATGGCCAGGCGTTGTGGTGGGCGCCTGTAGTCCCAGCTACTTGGGAGGCTGAGGCAGGAGACTCGCTTGAGCCCAGGAGTTGGAGGTTGCTGTGAGCATGATGCCATGGCACTCTACCCTGGGGGATAGCTTGAGGCTCCATCTCAAAAAAAAAAAAAACAAAAACACCAGGAATAGAGTTTCTGGGTTATATTACATATTTCTTCTTGACCGAGCTTCGGTAGTTATTTGTCTATTTCATTTGTCAAATTTATTGCCCTAAAGTTATCCGTGATATCTCTTGCTGGTCTTCAAATATCTATGGTAATGCTGCTTCTGTCACTCCTCAAGTTGGCAATTTTTGCCTTCTCGGCTTCTTGATCAGTCTAGTTGAATGTTAATTGCATTCATTCTCTTAAATAATTTGGATTTCCCTATTTTCTTCTACTTTGTGTCCATTTTTATTTCTTTGATTCCTGCTACAATTTTATTTCTTTCACACCGCTTACTTTTGTGCTTAATTCATTCCTTTTTTCAAGTTTCTTAAGGTGGCATGCAGCTCAAAATATTTAAATTTTTTTTTTTGTGATTTTTTTCTTTACTCCTTCTGCTACTGAAAAGTATGTTATTTATTTTCCAAATATTTGGAGAGTCTCCAGATATCTTTTTGTTGATTTCCCATTTAAATTCCAGAGGACAAAATTTCAAACCTTTTTCATTTATTAAGACTTTTTATGGCCTTAAAAAGGAATATGTAATATAACCCCAAAATAATATGGTCTGCACTGTTGAATATTCCAGGTACACCTGAAAAGAAGGCATATTCCACTGTTTTTGGAAGGAGTGTTCTATAAATATTAACTAGGCCAATCCCAGCAGGGAATCTTATAATCTCTAACTATAATTTTGAGCTAGTTTATTTCCTCTTTTAGTTTCTTCTGTTTTTGCTTCACACGTTGAAGTTCTGTTATTACATATATACATATTTAGGACTGTTATAGCATCTTAAAAAACTGACCCCTTTACTATTTTAAAATGTTTTTTTAAGTCCTTCCTAATATTTCTTGTGCTAATCTCAAATTGTCCGGCCCAACTATTAATGATATTAATTATTTGGTTAACAATTACATGGCATGCTTTTTTTCATTGTTTTCCATTTATCCTATTTAGATCTTTATATTTAAAACTTAATTTTTGGAGAGAGTTTACCACAAAGTTTAATCAGTTGGGCAAAGACAGAAGTCTATGGAAGGAAACTGAGAAAGAATTACCAATTAGATGGGAGGAGAACGGAGTCAGGGTGTTCTAAGTCAAGTAAGAGCATTTCTAGAAAAGGGCTTGCAGGGACCAGGCCTACAGGAGCAACAGTAAGAAGATGAAGACTGGAGACGGGCCACAGTCAATCTGAAGGTTTTTAGGACGTTCTTCAGATCAATTCCAGGGCAAGGGCGCAGGCTGTGGGGAGACTTGAGCAACTGGGAGAACTGGGAGAAGGGAAGCCAGGGATGATGAAACAAAGCAAAGCATAGAAGGGCGAGGGTCAAAGAAAGAGGTTAAAGGTCCTGCTTGCTTTATTCCAAGATACGAGATAATCTAAAGCTTATAGACTGAGGGGATGAGTTGAAAGAAAGAGGCTAGTTACTACCCCTCAGGGATGGGTCTGTATGGGTCTGTAGGGTCTGTATGGATCTCTATGTGTCTGTATGGGTCTGTATGGATATAGCATCCTATGTTGTTTGAAAAGCGGTCAGGGCAAGGACCTTGGGGTGGGAGTACAGGGAGGAGGGTGTGTTGGGGAAAGGGAACAGGATCACAAAAGGCAGTGTTGGGCCATAGGTTGGATGGGACCTGGGTGGGCACAACTTTCTTTGGATAAAAACAACAGCTCTTCTCCAGCACAGCTTCTACCATGGTGGATGAGAAAAGACAAGGAACACTGAACAAAATGGGGACTCGTCAAGGTTCTGGTGGCCCTTTGAGCATACAGCTGCCCTAGTGTTTGACGTTAATGTCTCCATCTTGATTTACTTACCTTTCCTCTACATGATCACAAGCTCCTTTGGTCAGGGACTGTTTCATATATGCATGTCTTAGAACTTAACAGAGATTCAGTAAAAATATCTGCTGAATGAATGAATAAACATATTGCCCAGTAGTAGAAGCTTTGTATCACTTACTTGGTGGCTGCTTCAGAATTTGAGTGCCTGAACTCCCCACCATCTAAGAATCCTCCAAAGGCCAGCATTCTATAATTCAATGAGTGAGGGATAAAGTTTCCCAATTTGATACTGATGGCTCATGACATTATAGCAATAACAAATATCTATTTGCAGGGAAAACTACCAATTGGAGACTTTAAAATACCTGGAAAGAATTATCAAAAGATATAAAGTGAAGAAATTGAAATATAAAATTCAACAGAGTTTTGAGTTATAAATACTGCTTTTTAGGGAACGAGGCTTACAATGGGAGGACAGATTAAAGGTGGCATTTTAAATCCAATATCTGCAAATTAAATTACCGGTATCCTGACTGTATGTGAAAGAATAGGAGTGTTAAATAATGCACATTTCAATTCAAAGGCTTTCATCTGGATAAATTGAACTTACTATTAATGCCTTGCATACCCTAGGGTATACAAATGAATTTCTAAATCACCTCAAAAGTATACAGTATACTCTGGGCCTCTCATCAAGACCAATACTTATACCTTTTATTTTTGATAATGTCAATTTCACTGTTCTTCCAAATTGAAGATTTTATCTTAATATTTTAATAAAAATATATAAATCTGCATCAAGATAGTTGTTAGAAACAGATCTAACAGCGGGACATATCACTTTCATGCAGGGAAGAAATGAATGCTCCATTTATGCGGTAAGTTATTTTGCTCTGGGTATCACACCAACTCACTGTGAAACATTGAGTCAGTCACATAGCCTCAGCTTTCTCACCTATAAAACACAGGCACTGGACTAGAACATTATGGTTCAAGGAATGATCATTACAAACATAGATCTGAAAATTATGCCTCAAAAAAAAAAACATTCCATGGTAAAATAAGGTGAAGAAATGCCGTATAACGTAGCAGTATGCAGGTGGATACAGGCAGCTGCTCTTCTTTCTGTCTGTATGAGGTTACATAGCTGAGCTTACCTGAAATGTGCTCAGAATGCTTACATTAGCCTACAGCTGTGCAAAATCTTCTAATAAAAAGCCTATTTTGTAACAGCATAAAATGTCTCTGGTGGCTCAAGTGGCTAAGGTGCCAGCCACATACACCTAAGGAGGCGGGTTCAAATCCAGCCTGGGCCGGCCAAAACAACAATGATGGCTGCAACCAAA
>NW_003852437.1:9711008-9715234 GCF_000181295.1 Otolemur garnettii | reverse complement strand
AAAAAAAAAAAAAAAAGGACTTAAAAAAAAATGTGTTCGGTAATTTAGTGAATATATTATTGCATATTATAGTATGTGTATCACACCATCGTAAAGTCAAAGAATCATAAGTCTAACCATCTTAAGTCAGGGACCTTCTGTATCTGAGAATCTGATAAGTCTTTCAGTGAAGAAAATGTTCTAGCTATGACCTGGTATTTTCCATAGTTAACCTTTGTCCTCTTCTTGTGCTTTTTAAAATATGAAATACAACACATGGAGTTGTGAGTATTTCATATTTTAAAAAGCACAAGAAGAAAGCATGGTGGAGGAACCGTGCCCTAGATAAACACAGTATTTTCAGATGTATGTTATCTAAGCTGAGTAAATCTGAAGCTAAATATTCAATAAAGTAAACTAGAGAGACACTGGGTATAGAAAATGAATCCCATGGCAACATGGTGGACTGGAACCTTGAATGGGCCCTCTATTAGAACTCGGCTAGGTTCTAGACGCAAAGCAATCACAGTTTGGATGCTTTGTAGAGCGCACTAGAAAGTAGGGATCCTCTCTCCAGGTGGGGAGCAAAGCAGAGAGCAGCAAGACTGAGGTGTCTCTACTACCAGGGAACTAGAAGACTGAGTCGGAGGTTTCTGATAAGATGGAAAAGCTAAATACGCAACTCTCGCTTTTAATCCTGAATTTTCGAATGTGGCGAACACAATCCCAGATTGGCGGTTGCTCCAATAGTACTGAACGCAAATCTTCCCCAGAGGAAGATTCTTTATTTTAGTCTCTCTCCAGATTCTTGTAAATCAGATTTAACAGAATATAAAGTTTTAGTTTAAAAAGTTACCAGACACACTGGGCAAAAAGCTATTCTTCCTGTCCTGGGAAATTAAACAAAAATAAACAGTTCTTTGACTTTAAAGGACTCAGATATTTAAATTATCAGGTAAAGAAGAAACATGAAACTATATGAAATGTTCAATGACTAATAGAATCCAAAAAAGTTAAGGATTCCAGGAATAAAATAATATGCAAAATTACTACCTACTTTTGAGAGGGAAAGGGGCTTTTGGGAGAAAAAAAAGTCTATTGGGATGTTCCAGCTGTGGCCTGTAGGCCACATGCAGATTATTTCAGGGCTGCTTTGCTTGTCTGTGGAGTTGGATGTCGTGTAAAGTAGGCATGGACTGTTCCTTTTGCTCATCAACTTTCGTTAAGAGTTTGTGTATTTAATGTGTGGTCCAGGACAACTCTTATTCTTCCAATATACACCAGAAAAGAAAAAAGATTAGCAACCCCAGGCTCTAGATCATTAACAAATGTAAAATTCAGGAATGGATGAGCTGCACAGCTGATGAGACTCAGCAGAGGAGAGCATTACTAATGAGTCAATAAATGCAGAATGCAGCACAGAGTCAAAGGGATGGGACATGGAAAGAGAAAGTAACAGGAGGACACAATGAGAAGGTCTAAAATATATTTAATAACAGATTCAGAATAAAGGGAACCCATAAGGGCAATATCTCACAGGATGGTAACTCCAACTTTTCTAAAAGCTGACGAAAGACAATGTGAAACAGAACACGTAGATACAGACATAGATATGTAGAGATAATGATTTATTTTAAGGACATGAATCTCATAATTACGGAGACTGAGAAGTCCCACAATTTACCATAGTTCCCATCTGAGTCAGAAGGGCCAAGAACCAAAGGAACCAATGACCTAAGTCCCAGTCTGAGGTCAAGAGCCCTAATGTAAACTACAGATTTCCATTAAAATTAATTAGTAATATTGGTTCATCAATTGTAACAAATGTACCACATTCATGCAAAATATTAAAAATAAGAGAATTGGGAGTGAGGGCAAACGGTTATACAGGAACACTATGTACTTTCATTCATTTTTTCCTATAAACCAAAACTTCTTAAAAATAGTCTATTAATTTATTTACTAGAACTAAAATATCAGGTCATTCAAGTTGGGAGGTAAAGCTAAAGTGATCTAAAAATCTTCATTTTCTTTGAAAAATAAAAGTTTAAGGGAGTGCCTGTGGCTCAATGGGTCGGGTGCCAGCCCCATATACGGAGGGTGGTGGGTTTGAACCCAGCCCCAGCCAAGCTACAACAAAAAAATAGCCGGGCATTGTGGTGAGTGCCTGTAGTCCCAGCTACTCGGGAGGCTGAAGCAAGAGAAACACCTAAGCCCAGAAGTTGGAGGTTGCTGTGAGCTGTGTGACACCACAGCACTCTACCAAGGGCAATAAAATGAGACTCTGTCTCTACAAAATAAATAAATAAATAAATAAAAGTCTAAGAGCTGATTAACATGGTAAGAAATCTACATTACTCTTATCCAATAATTAGAAAACAAATAGTTCTCAAACATACAACAGAACTCTTTAAAAACAAAAGCAAAAAGTAACCATATATTAAGCTATAAAACATTAAAGAGTTGGTAGCCACCATATTTTATAAAACAAAAAACAAATGAAAATGAAAAATCTCCTCGCAGATGGAAATAATTAAGTCTTGGATCAAATAGTGATTAATTGAAATTTTAAAATATCCAGAACTAAATAATAAAAGTTCTACAAATTAAAATTTGGGGGGATGTAGGTAACGCAGTATTTTTACTGTGTTAAAGTAAGGAGGCTATTTATAGTCTTAAATATTCATATTAGCACAAAAAAAAGACTAAAGATTCTTGAAGTGCACATTCATCTCAAAAGATGTACTGGAATAATAAAACACATTCAAAGAAAGTAGGACAGATAGTAAAAATGAGAATAAAAGAGAAAAAGAAGAATCAAAAGGCCAAATATGGCCCTTAGAATGGATTAATACAGCTGATGAACCTACAGTATTGCTCAAAAAAAAGTTAGAAAACACAAATAAATAATACATGGGATTAAAAAAGAATTAATGCCAATGATGCTGATAAGTTTGAAAAATATACAACTGACCAATTTCGAGAAAAATATAACTTTCTGAATATGTGAAAAATATCCCTGGTACTCAGAGAAAAAGGTATACTCAGAGAAGTATCATATACTCAGAGAAGTATCATATACTCAGAGAAGTGTCATATACTCAGAGAAGTATCATATACTCAGAGAAGTGTTGCTGCCCTGTCCCCCCCATTACCAGTTCCCACTCCTCCTTTCTTTCTATCCCAGTCCCTTCCACTCCCTGTAGCTGTATTTTTTTCCTTCCTGCATTCAGTTTGTACAAATTAGTAGACAGACATATGTTCTCACATATCCCCTTTTTTCTTCTGAGAATCACCAAATTAAAGCATGAAGGTCATATGTGACCTGTTGTCTGGCTTTTGTTTGTTGTTTTATTTTGTTTTTTAAGGGCAGGGTCTCACTCTGTCACCTCAGCTGGAGTGTAGTGGCCTGATCATAGCTCACTGCAGCCCCCAATTCCTAGGCTGAACCAATTCTCCTGTCTCAGCATCGTAAGTAACTGGGACTTACAGGCGTGCAGCACAATGCCTGGCTAATTTTTTAATTTTTTTTAGAGATGAGGTCTTGCTGTTTCCTAGGCTGCACTTGAATTCCTGGCCTCAAGTGATGCCCCCCCCCCATGGATTACAGGCATGAGCCCTGGTGTCCAGCCTGCTGAGTGTTTTGTAAATAAAGTTCGATTAAAACGCGGCACTCTCCACCCCTTTACAGAGGGCCTATGTGGCTTTCTCACTACATCTGCGGTTGAGCAGTTGCAACCAAGATCATGTGATCTGCAACATGTAAAGTATTTGCTATCTGGTCCGTTACAGAAGAAGTTCGTTGCCCCTGGTCTGGACACTCTTTCACTCTTTGCTTTTATCACTTTGACATATCCTGGGAATCGTGCCACACCAGTTCACAGAGAGATGCTCCTTATTCTTTTACACAGCACACAGTATGGCCACTATGAGGATGCATCATGGTTTATTCAGCCACTCTCCCATATATATACACTTGTTATTCTCAATATTTTGCATGAAAACTAGTTTTAATTTTGTATATAGAAACTGATTCAAAACAGATTTTTTAAATTTTCTGATTAATATGAGGATGCACATGATTAGGTTACACAGTTTGCATTCATAAGGTAAAGTCTGAGTTGTAGTTGTGTCCTTTACCCAGGAAGTATGCCATATGCCCATGCCTTGTCCTCACTGGATGGGAATTTATGAAGCCTCCTTCCCTCCTTCCTCTCCTTGATTTTTTTTTTTTTTTTTTTTTTTTT
>NW_003852437.1:9706021-9710988 GCF_000181295.1 Otolemur garnettii | reverse complement strand
TTTTTGGCCGGGGCTGGGTTTGAACCCACCACGTCTGGCATTTGGGGCCAGCGCCCTACTCCTTTGAGCCACAGGCACCACCCCACCCTTCTTGAATTTGATTGATTTTTGCTCTCTTGTGAGCATGTGGTTATTAATCTACTAGTTTCAACTCAGTATTGAGTACACGTGATACTTGTTTTTCCATTCTTGTGATACTTTACTTAGGAGCGTGCTCTCCAAATCCTTCCAGGTTTTTTATAAAAGATACAAAATCTCCATCTTTTTATGACTGAATAGTATTCCATGGTCTACACATACCTCACGTTATTAATCCATTCATGGGTTGAAGGCACTTGGGTTGTTTCCAGTCTTTGCAATTGTGAATTGAGGGGCTATGAACACACAAGTGCAAATGTCTTTATGGTAGAATAACTCTTCTTCTTCTAGGTAGATACCTAGCAATGGGATTGCAAGATCAAATGGAAGGTCTACCTTTAGTTCTTTGAGGATTTTCCATACTTCGTTTCATACAGGCCATACTAGTTTGCAGTTCCATCGACAGTACAGGAAAGGAGTGTTCCCTTCTCTCCACATTTATGCCCAAAATTGTTGCTTTGGAACCTTATGATGTGAGCCATTCTTTATGATGTGGGGTCAGGTGATTTCTCAAAATGGTTTTGATTTGCATTTCTCTGATAATTAGAGATAAAGATGTGTTTGATGGCCTTTCATCTGTCCTCGTGAGAAAAGATTCATGTCTCGTGCCAGTTTTTAAGGGGGTTGTTGACTCTTTTCTTGAGTTTTTTGTAGATTCTAGTTATCAGCCCTTTGTTGGATTTGTAGCATGCAAATATCTTCTCCCATTCTGAAGGTTGTCACTTTGCTCTGTTGATTGTGTGCAGAAACTTTGGTTTACTTTATCAAAGATCAGGTGGCAATATGAAGATGGTTTCTCTTCTAGGTTCTCTGTTCTTTGCCATAGATCTATGTCTCTACTTTTATGCCAATACCATGCTGTTTTGATCATTATAGACTTGTAGTATATCCTGAAGTCTGGTGGTATGATGCCTTGAAATTTGTTCTTACTTCATAGAATTACATTGGTCATTCAGGGTTTTTTCTTATTCCACACAAAATGTAGAACTATTTTTTTCAAGACCTTCAAAGTATGACATTGATATTTTAACATTTTAATGTTATTTACATTAAATCTATAGATTTCTATGGGTAGTACAGATTTTTTGACAATGTTGATTCTTCCCAGCCATGAGCATGGTATTTTCTTCCATCTGTTAACATCCTCTGCTATTTCTTTTCTTAGTATTTCATAGTTCTCTCTGTAGAGATCCTTTGTGTCTTTTGTTAAGTAAATTTCAAGGTATTTCTCTGAAGCTACTGAGAAATACTGGATACTGTGTCTCTGATTTGGTTCTCAGCCTGAGTGTACTATATCTGAAGGCTACTGATTTGTGTATATTGACTTTATATCCTTAGATGTTATTATATTTCTTGATCACTTACAGGACTCTTGTGGTAGAGTCCTTAGGATTTTCTAAGTATAAGATCATACCACCATCAAAAAGCCATAGTTTGACTTCCTCTGTCCCCATTTGGATACCGTGGTTATCCTTCTCTTGCCTGATGGTATTGGCTAGAATTTCCAGCACTATGTTGAATAGTAGTGGTGATAATAGACATTATTGTCTGATTCCAGTTCCAAACAGAAGTGCTTCCAGTTTTTCTCCAATCAATATGATACTGGACTGGCTGTTGGTTTGTCATAGATGGCTTCTATCAATTTAAGAAATGTCCCATCTATGCCTATTTTCTTAAGTGTTCTTATCAAAAAAGGATGCTGTATTTTGTCAAATGCTTTTTCTGTATCGATTGAGAGGATCATATGGTCTTTATTTTTACTTCTGTTCGTGTTCATATGTTTATGTATTTGCATATGTTGAACCAGCCTTGCATGCCTGGGATGAAGCCCACCTGATCATGATGAATTATTTTTTAGATTCAAAACAGATTTTTGAATAATTTGCATCCTTTGTGGGTTTTTTCCGTTTTTATTTTTCCTCTACAGGAAAATCTCCAAAGAGAGTGCAGGATCAGGAAGAAAAATATAATATGGGCCATATTTAAGCTCTCGTGTTATGTTGTTGCCTTAAAAGAACTCTGGAGGCACAATGGGCTGGCCACGTGGAGATGACCGATTAGGTGTCATTTATATCTAGTTCCAATACTAAAGAGAGTCCAGTGAAATGTCACTATTTTGAATGCTTCCCCATTTTCATATTTTGATTGAGAAGGGAGTCCTCAATGCGCTGTTCATGTTCATTTTTATCACAGAGGATAGATGAATGGAAACTAATTGTGATCAAATACAATAAAACAGAAAAGAGGTAAATGCCTTGAGGTCAGGGACTATCTTTTCTCTTTTGTTTGTTTCCTCCAGCATCTTGTCTCATCTGATTATGCCTACAATTGCTCTGTGCTCTTTAGAACTTCTTAGCAACCTTATTGCTACTAATCAGAAGTGTCTCATTTCTGGTTTATTTGATATATGACTAACTTAATGCCAAAAGAAAATATAGCCTTACATTGCTTGACTCTGTGTATGTACTATTACTTAGAATTAGTAGGAGAATATTTTTAGAATCACAGGTATGGAAATATTGCCAAAATGGTCAACCTCTCCCTTTATTTTTTCCACACATTATACTAAAACTAGACAGTAAATGAGAATATTGCTATGGATTAATTAACCAAAGAAGTGAAGGAAGAAAAGTACAAATAAATAAAATTATGAAATTATGACAACCCAGAAGACCCTTTCGACTAATTTACCTTAAAATAGAATTTCCACAGTCCTATTTATTCTGTTAGGAAAAGTGTATGTTGGCCAGGAGGGGAAGGGGGTGTTTAGTTTTAGTTGTTTGGGCAAACTGACATAAACACTGACTAATGTTGATAGAGGAAACATATTAAGAATTTATAAATTGTGATTTTAGTATATAAAATTAAGGTTTGTTAAAAGGAGAGAATTTCCTTTAATTATAGAACTGTACATGAAAATTGTCAAGATATATTTGGAATTCATTTCTCTTTGATTTCAAATTATGTAATCACATCTATCAAACTTTTTCATAACATAATATGCATATTTATAATCAGAAGGAAAACACTTAAATAGAAACAAGGACTTCAAAATATGTACTTAAATCAGTTAATGGGTCTCTATTTGTTCTTTTCCATGTCCAACATAAGCAACTGCTTATTCATGAACTATAATGTGCCTTAACATATGTTGGTTATATTATATATGCCATGTAACATATGTCAGATTGTTCCATCTCAAACTACTAGCTAAATGTTTCCTTCAGATTAAAATCTCCCGAGGGCATTTAAAATAATATTTTACCTGCTATTGCTTAATGGTATTTTATTGAGACTATCTTTTGCAAGATTCTGATGGGCAGGCTCGGCACCTGTGGCTCAAGTGGCTAAGGCGCCAGCCACATACACCTAAGGTAGTGAGTTCAAATCCAGCCCGGGCGCGCCAAACAACAATGATGGCTGCAACCGAAAAAAATTAGCCAGGCGTTGTGGCGGGTGCCTGTGGTCCCAGCAACTTGGGAGGTGGAGGCAGAGGCAGAAGACTCGCTTGAGCCCAAGAATTGGAGGTTGCTGTGAGCTATGCCATGGCACTCTACCCAAGGGGACAGCTTGAGGCTCTGTCTCAAAAAAAATAAAAATAAAAAAGATTCTGATGGGCTCAGGTTAATTGGCACTATACTAACTGAAGTCCCAGGAACTAGCTGTAGAGTCGGAATGAGCAGAGGCCGCCCCAGAGCAGGGCCTGGCTCTAGTGTCTAGGTGTAGTTCCAGCAGATCCCCATAGTTGGGCAACCCATGGGCCCCCCTTACATGCTTCCAATAGGCTCTCCTAGGGGGCCACCTTCGGGACATTAACTAAGACCCCAGTACCTCATTTTCCCAAAAGCATGTGAGTGCCTACTATGTGGCAGGCCTTGAGGGGAACATAATTCAACAGACTATTCTTGGCTTTCTACTAGTAAAATAACGAAAGGCTTTTAGAGGGTTTGGACATGGAATATAATATACAAAGTAACAAAAGCAAGTACATGTCCTAGAAGCCACCCAGACAAGGTAGGGGTTGACTGTGGTGATGACAGACGCAAAGCACAGGAGGTGTCACAAAAGGAATCATGCTAAAGTAAACTTTAAAGGAAAAAGTTCTAAGGCAACTATTTTTTTCCTAGAAGGTTTTGTATTGACAGTCTGCCATCTCTAGGTTTTGGCACCAAGAAGCAAGGCTGCTACATTTATTGAAAGTGGGACAAATATCTTTATCACCTAAAGTTTCTTTGCTTCAGTTATGGTGAAGTATAGTTATATCTAGGCTTCACCTCCAGGAGTGGTAGAATCTTGGAAAATCTTAGAAAAATTTCCCCAAGATTATTTAATGCAAGCTTTAAATTCTTAATTTGAAAAACAGGAATAATTACTATAACCTAGAGCTGGTGTTTAAAAAATAGGTAAATAAAATAAAAATAATAATAAAAAATAGGTACATAGATAAGAAGCTAATATTTTGAAATTTAGGTATTAAGTAATGGGGTTCCTCTACCTTATCTGACCAACTCCTTATCATATTCATGAGTAAAGAAAATATGCCTAGACAAATTACATGGGGATTTTAATATAAATGTCTATTATTTTCTTTTTAAGTTCAAGAATATTGGCCGGGCACACTGGCTCATGACTGTAATCCTAGCACTCTGGGAGGGTGAGGCAGGTGGATAGCTTTCGAGACAAGCCTGAGCAAAAAGTGAGACTCTGTCTTTACTAAAAATAGAAAAAATTGAGGCAAGAGGATCACATGAGCCTAAGAGTTGGAAGTTGTTATAAGCTATCAAGCCACAGCACTCTACCTAGGGCGACAGCTTAAGACTCTGTCTCAA
>NW_003852437.1:9696853-9705645 GCF_000181295.1 Otolemur garnettii | reverse complement strand
TTTCCTTAATTCTAGATAGGGAAAACTTAATTTGTTTTCCCTAAAGGCTAAGTATTTGCAAATACCCTGATTCATTACCCAAGAATACCATATGCTTATAAATTTCACATCTGCTCCATGGTGTTTCCATAGTAGATAGAAATCAGAGAATAAGAAATAATAGCAAGAAGCTGAAATGATCCAGAAATATTGAGGGAAATTTATAAAGTGATATAAGTGTGAATAAAACTATAAAAATTCGTGAAACTGAACAAATAAGCTCTTTACCTTATATTTTAGCTTAATTATCTCTCCACAAAAATTATCTTTAATTTTATGTTCAAACCTCCAATTCCTTAAATGCTTATATTCTTTCAAAATACACTTCATATCAATAGTTTTTCTTTTCTTTCTTTTAACGACCATTCTTGGTTGGTTTTAAATAAAGTACTCTGGGGTCCATATTGGTAGTAGATTTATTCAAACTGTCTTCCCATTTAGATTATCAGGGCCAAAATTTAACAAAAACAAAGACCAGATCTGTGACCCTTAGGTGAACCTCTGGGTCTCCATGGAGGACTGATTAAGGCAGATTGATTAGTCATAATGCTGCTTAGAGCCTACTGATTAGTTTTTCTATTGCCCTAACCTGATTTAATTCTTGTAACAACATCTTGAGACTGTGTACTGACCAGTTTCCTAAAATTCAAGCGTATTTACCAGTTTAGAAATGGAATATAAGAGGAAATAAAAGTTATCTTTTTATAGCAATCTAATTTCCTTGAATCGTCTCTGACCATTAGTTTTTCAGGACTTTTTCTCCATTATTAGCCCAGAAAATGAAATCTGTAACACAGTCAACTTCCCTATGCACAACTAATCCACAACCAATACAACCAGAAAACAGGGAAGTCTTGGTAGCTCTTGAAATATAATAGCAAGTCAATCATGGGAATGAAGAAAACAAGAACAAAAACAAAACCATAGCTGCCGAATGGATAAAGATCTCATCAACTGATTTTCAAAAAATAGAAAAGTCAAAAGAATTAAGTAGGAGGCCAGGTGCTCACACCTGTAATCCCAGCACTCTGGGAGGCATAGGTGGATAGATGGCTTGAGCTCGGGAGATCAAGACCAGTCTGAGCAAGATCGAAACCCTCTCTCTCTAAAAAATAGCTGGGCATTGTGATGGGTGCCTATAGTCCCAGCTACTTGGGAGACAGAGATAAGAGAATCTCTTGAGCCCAAGAGTTTTGAGGTTGCTGTGAGCTATGACACCACACTTTGCCTAAGGTGACAAAGTGAGACTCTGTCTCAAAAAAATAACATACAAAAGAAAAATTGAGTAGGAATACTACTTTCTTCTCAGTTCTGAAATACCTAAAGAAGTTTTATTTAGAGGTAGCTAACCTGATTTTGGATTAATCATTGTCAATGTTTGTATAATTAAAATAAAGCCATAAAAGTCCTAACCAGGAGAATGGGAGATGATTCAAAAGCTCACAGATATAAAAGGAAAGTTTCTAACTTTTAGTGTAAAAAATTAATAAAACCATGAAAATATGCTGTAAATATCTAAAAAGCAGACTTAGATCATTAAAACTCACACAGATTTTAGAGTTAAAATATGGCAGCATTTCTATAAGCATTACAGAAAATCCAGCATACTGCTCTGCAGGCTAAGCATATTTTAATAAGCTATAAATCACAGTAGGCACCATTTATTTTGTCCAATTCCTCAGTGAGTACCTTTGTAAGTTAACAATCCCCTAATTTATTTTTGAAATAATACAAGGCTGACTCAAATAAATGCTATAGTATTGGATTATCCAACATGCTGTGGGAATTCAGAGGAAATAGTGATTCATTCTAATTTGGATGAAGAGCAGGAAATTACAGAATATTAACACAGAGTGGCTTTTATGTAGACTTTCAAGGACGGGCAGTCTTGGAACTATTTTGTCTTGCTCTCATAACACACGTCTTATTTATATAAAACAGTCTATAGAAAGGTTACAAAGTATCAATCAGCCAAAAATAAGAACATAATTCTGTGAAAAACAGTCCATAATCTCACTAATTAGAAAAAATATACATATATATTTTTTTTGAGACAGAGTCTCACCATGTCACCCTCAGTTGAGTGCCATAGCATCACAGCTCACAGCAACCTCAAACTCTTGGGCTTAAGCAATTCTCTTACCTCAGCCTCCCAAGTATCTGGGACTATAGGCATCCACCACAACTCACGGCTATTTTTTTGTTGCAGTTGTCACTGTTGCTTTAGCAGGCCAAGGCCGGGTTTGAACCTGCCAACCTGGGTGTATGTGGCCAGCACCCTAACCACTAAGCTACAGGCACCGCCAGAAAAAATACTATTGTTAACACCAACTTTCTTTCTATGTGCAGAGACTAGCAACGTATAATAAACACATTGGGTTCAAGGGAGTCTCTTACCTCAGTCACCCATTGTATAATACACATGCAGATTTCTGGCCAGTTCCATTTATGGTGGGGACATGTTTACATCTTCGGTATTTATTTTCAGGTGATAATATCTCCTTACATGTTTATCACTTAACTTATTAACCAACATTTTTAAATTTCCAGTTGTTGGCTCGGCGCCTATAGCTCAACTGGCTAAGGCGCCAGCCACGTACACCTAAGGTGGCGGGTTCGAATCCCCAGCCCGGACCCGCCAAACAACAATGATGGCTGCAACCAAAAAATAGCCGGGCGTTGTGGCGGGCGCCTGTGGTCCCAGCTACTTGGGAGGCGGAGGCAGGAGACTCGCTTGAGCCCAGGAGTTGGAGGTTGCTGTGAGCTGTAATGCCACGGCACTCTGCCCAGGGGGACAGCTTGAGGCTCTGTCTCAAAAAAAAAAAAAAAAAAAAAAATTTCCAGTTGTTTGTTATTACAGATTCTAAGATGTGTTAAAATCCCTTTCGACAAGATATATCTTTGAATATTTAACAGATTATGTTTTTTAGTATTCACCAGATTATTATTATTATTATTATTATTTGCAGTTTTGGCCTGGGACTGGGTTTGAACCCGCCACCTCCAGCATATGGGGCCGGCGCCCTACTCCTTTGAGCCACAGGCGCTGCCCCCATCAGATTATTTCTTTAGGAAGAGTTCCTAGATGTGGAATTGCTGAGGGTTAACAATAGGGTTACCGATGTTCTGTTTTCTCTATAATCTACTAACCTGTTCTGATGTCCTTCTTGGCTCTACTTCCCTGTCCAGCTACTGCACCATTTCTCTGCTCTCTTTGAAGCAGAGAAACTCAAGGGTTGTTTAGATTCACCATCTCCAATTCTTCTCCCTTTCTCTCTTAAAACCAGCCCAATCAGGCTTTTCCCAAACACTCCAGCAAAACTACTCTCCAGACAGCCAATACCACCCTCCCATATACACAGTTGTTTGTTTTTGAGACAGAGACCACTATGTCACCCTTGGTAGAGTGCCATAGCATCACAGCTCACAGCAACCTCAAGCTCTTGGGCTTAAGCGATTATCTTGCCTCAGCCTCCCAAGTAGCTGGGACTACAGGCACCTGCCACAGCGCCAGGCTACTTTTTGCTTGCGGTTGTCATTGTTGTTTAGCAAACCTGGGTCAAGCTCAAACCCACCACCTTCAATGCATGTGGCCAGCGCCCTACCCACTGAGCTAAGGGTGCCGAGCCAAGTTTTGGTTTTTAAAGCAGGAGGAGTAAAGATCAGGAGTTGAGTTGGGAACATGGTAAGTTTCTATTGTGCGTGTGTTTGGATGTTTGAGTTTAGGGAGAAGACTAGACTAGAGTTACTAGTGGAACTTACTGACAAGAGGTGGTATTTAAAGCGAGGAGACTTACTGGATCATCAAGAAGATGATGGTCTGTAGGACAAAAGATAGAATGAGTGGCCAGGGAGGTAGAAGGGAAGCCAAAAACGTGTGGCGCCCTGGAATCCAAGCGATGAAAATGTTGCTAGAAGGAGGGAATGATCATCTATCTCAGAATCTACTGTGCGATCAGGGAATATGATAAATGAGACTTAATGCTGGATTTAACAAAATGTGTATATGGGAGGGTGGTATAGAAACTTACCATGATAAACACGTGCATAGTTGCAACATTGAGTTCTAACATTTTAAGTAAATCTTCAAAGCTGAAGTTGACTCCACTAGAAAGAGAAGTCGCCATGCCTTAAATTTTAAATAATAACTACATTGGATCAAGCACCCCAAAGTCAACTCAGCAAACCTTCAAATTGAAACCTTCTTACTTTCAGCTTGATCAATAATTTTATAAAGTTCACAAGATAATCAGAAGGAAGATTATTTAGATACTGGTAATCTGGATTTTTTAAAAAACTGAAATCAGAAACATTACATCCAATCTAAGCTATTATCTCTCTGGCCTCTGTACAATTTTATCATTAGGCATCTTTCTTCTAAATAATTCAGTGAAATATCAATAATGAGTCTTTGCTTCTCTACCAAATACCTCTTCTGTCTGTACCACAGAATCCAGAAATAATTAAAGAGAATTCAGCTTGGGTAGTTTTTCTTGATCACATACGTCTCTGGGGAGGGGTGTGGTAAGGGCAGGGAGACGGTTACCTCCTAAATATAAACAGCTGTTTTCACTGAGACCATTCTTTGCATGGCAATAATACTGATAGAGTTCTGACGGGGAGGAACCTATTCCGTGTCTGATATCTGATGCCAACCTTCCTAGTGACAAAGGCCACAAAAACAAATTCAGAGACACTGAACCTGAGAAGGCGGTCCCGAGAGGTCTGTCTGGTTGGTTTCTTTTCCCCGTTTCAACTAAGCAGAAGACGAGTTTACCAATAGCCATCGGCCAAGCCCATCCACACTGGCTCCAGGCCAGGAGCAAGCAGCAGTGCTGGGATCTGGGCAGCAACGCAGAAGGGTGGTCAGGGCCTCAGCTGGATGACACCATGCGGGGACTGCTGGGCAGCAGCTGGAGGAAGTTTGGCCACGCTGGCAGGGGGACACACGAGTGGTTAACCAGCGAACCAAGCCTGCCTCTTCTGGAGACCCAGCTACAGGTCTGTGCCTACGACTTGACCTTAACCTTTTCTTTAGGATCCTATATGCTTAGTTTCTTAGAACTTAATGGCAACAATTTGCCTTATAGATATGAACAAATATGAATTCACTGATTGGCATGGTCTAAAAGGAATAGCTTGAAATTTGTGTTTTTCTTTTTTGACAATGATGCTTTCACTTAAATCTTGGCACAAATATATCCTAAGAACCCTTTAGGTATCAGGTATATTGACAAACCCGGACAATGGGAGTCAACACATTTTTATGCCTTGGTGTTATGACTTTGTTCTTTCCAGCCAGTAGGCAATGGTTGGATATGTAGAAACAAGAGACTCCCTTTGATTCTGGACTGGGTAATGACCCCTGTTCCTACGAGTTAGCAGAAACCAAGTGCCTGACTTCAAGAAGGATAACAGGGGGTTAAAGAGGGTTTGTCTCTCGTTAAGAAAAGCAGCAGCTGCTCTGATCTGTCTGGCAAATCACCAAAGGAGTCTCCATCTGAGGCAGCATTAAGAAAAAATAGCTGCAGAAATCTAAAAACTAAGGATTTTATAATCAGAGGAGGAATGAGTGACACAGTGACTACACAAGAAAGAGGGAGATCAGCCTATAGTTTTCCAGAAAAATCAATGGGTAAGATTGTGGTATCTAAGTTGCTCCAAACCACCTTTTACAGAAAAAAAAATTACAGAGATAGATATTGCTATAACCCTCAGAAGTTATACTTTTAATTGGATTTTTCTTTAAAATATTTATGGAACAGCAAAGCCCTTGAGTCAATATACACAGCTGAAAAATATGGAAAGTTAAGAAAGAACTTTGAGGCTAGTGAATGCATTGGAATATTTGACTAAAAAAAGATATCCTTTCTGCATTTAAAAAAAAACAACAATTTTAACCAATATATCATGAATAATAAGCAAATTAAGAATACCATATTGTATTTATTCTACGGTTCTATGTGTCTCTTCACTGGAAAAGTTATCTCAAGAAATTGTCCTGGTCTGACGTATTAAGTAACAGTCTTCTACTGCCACTTGGTATGTGGACAAATTTAAATCCACTAATGGAGGGATTGATCAGAGAAGGGACTCTGTATGGAATTTCTCCTTCCTCAATATTAATAATATCTTAAGTGTCATAATTACCAATACTAGGATCTATTACATAAGACCTTTTAAATGGAATATTAAGTGTCTTTCTTTATGCATATTGACTTTACAGGGTAAAAGAGAATTTAAAATTTGATAACAACAACTGATCAGAAATTATTATCTGTATTATTGATAGAGAATAAAAAAACAGGTTATGAACAATGGGGTTCATGTTTATTGGGGTTGAAGTGCCCAAAGAGATAATATCTAACAGTTTTAATGATTCATCTGGAGAGAGAAAACAAATTATAGTTTGCTTTTTACTTCAACTTGATTTCTTAATTGAAGTAATTGCAGTTTGGGGGTACATCTATTCTTGTAGGTTTAAGTTTTCATTATGTCACAACAGATTTTAAGTTAGGAATTCTGATATTAAATTAGATTATGGGTGAGAAAACAGATTGAATCCATAGTTTATTTTTTTAATCTATAGTTTAGAAACTTAACTTCACAATTACACACACAACTGTAATATTGCTAAAATATTTCTAGGGTTTTTTTTTGTTTTTTTTTTTGAGACAGAGCCTCAAGCTGTCACCCTGGGTAGAGGGCCATGGCTTCACTGCTCACAGCAACCTCCAACTCCTGGGCTCAAGTGAGTCTCCTGCCTCCGCCTACCAAGTAGCTGGGACCACAGGCGCCCGCCACAACACCTGGCTATTTTTTTTTTGTTTGTTTGCAGTCATTATTGTTGTTTGGCAGGTCCGGGCTGGATTCGCCCCCCGCCTCCTTAAGTGTCTGTGGCTGGCGTCTTAGCCGCTTGAGCCACAGGCGCCAAGCCGCTAAAATATTTCTGAAAATATATACTTATTAAAATATAAATTTAGTAATGCCAGATTTTTATCTTAATTGTACTTTCTAGCCTTATCAATATTTTTCCAGATTTCTTCTAATTATCTTTAGTATTTTATGTTTAGTAAATTTCAACATTTGAGTCCCTGAGTCTGTAAATACATAAACAATGGCCAGAGGCAATGGCTTATGCCTATAATCCTAGCACTCAGAGAGGCTGAGACAGGTGGATTGTCTGAGCTCACAAGTTCAAGACCAGACCAAACCAGAGCAAGACCCTGTATCTAAAAATAGCCAGGCGGGCACCTGTTGTCTCAGCTACTTGGGAGGCTGAGACAAGAGGATTGCTCAAGCCCAAGAGTTTGAGGTTGCTGTGAGCTATGATAACACCACAGCACTCTACCCAGAGACTCTGTCTCAAAAACATAAATAAAAATGTGTGTGTGTGTGTGTGTATGTATATATACTATGTATGTGTGTATATATATACTTTTTATTCACCAAGTGCCTTACACAAATTAATTCATTTAATTCTCATGCTAACCCTCAATAACAAATGTTATTATTTCTACTTCAGAGAGGAAAAAACTCAAACCCAGAGAAGGCAAGTGAATGGTCCATGGTCACACAGGCATTAAGAGGTTGTTCTGGGATACAAAGACAAAGCTGTCAACTCCCAAACACTATGTTCCGCTTCTCAAGAAAACCTTTAATTTATGCTCTTTAAGCTAGTATTTCCTAACTCATATCTTACCAAGGACAAAGTATCTGGCAATATAAATAATAAATAAACCATTTATTTATTTTTTTTTTGAAACAGAGTCTCACTTTATTGCCCTCGGTAGAGTGCTCTGCTGTCACAGCTCACAGCAACCTCCAACTCTTGCACTCAAACAATCCTCTTGCCTCAGCCCTCCGAATGCTAGGACTACAGGTGCCCACCACAACGCCCACCTATTTTTTTTAGAGGTGGGGTCTCACTCTTGCTCAGGCTGGTCTTGAACCTGTGAGCTCAGGGCAATCCACCTGCCTCAGCCTCCCAGAGTTTTAGTAATACAGGCGTGAGCCACCACAGCTGGCCTATTTATGTATTTATTTATTTAGAGACAGTTTTACTCTGTTACCCAGACTAGGGTGCCATGGCATCATCATAGCTCGTGGCAACCTCAGCTCTTGGGCTCAAGCGATCCTCTTACCTCAGCCTCCTAAGTAGCTGAGTCTACAGACTTGTGCCACAACACCCAGCTAGTTTTTCTGTTTTTAGTAGAGACCTGACATCTCGCTGTTGCTCAAGCTGGTCTCAAACTCCCTAGCTCAAACAATCTGCTGCCTTGGCCTGCCAGAGTGCTAGGATTACAGACGTGAGCCATCAGTGCCCTAAATAAACTATTTGATCCCAAGTGAAAACAACACACATAGTTGTAAAGTCTTTAATGAATAATAAAAAAAGAAAAGATTTTGCAAGCAACCATAGCTAAGCCATTCTCTTATCAGGTCATAACCCGCAAAATATTTGTCCTTTCTACCAAAATAAGGAGAGACCCTCAGCTTTAATAGTTTAATTATAAGGTTTTATTTTGAATAAGGAAAGCTTAATATTTTGTTTCCTTATTTTAAACATAATTATAAAACCCTAAAATCTTTTCTTTTCCTCCATAGTCGTGGATACTAATATTTATATTTCTTACTGTGGGCTTTAAAAAATAGAGAAACTTTGTAATACTTCACTATTTCTTAGTAGCTTTATTAAAAGCAAGATGTATGCAATTAGGAGCAGTATTTTTTTTTTTTTTTTTTTTTTTTTT
>NW_003852437.1:9683254-9696724 GCF_000181295.1 Otolemur garnettii | reverse complement strand
AACGCCAGGCTATTTTTTGGTTGCAGCCGTCATTGTTGTTTGGCGGGTCCGGGCTGGGGATTCAAACCCACCACCTTAGGTGTACGTGGCTGGCGCCTTAGCCAGTTGAGCTATAGGCGCTGAGCCAGGAGCAGTATTTTTTTAACACATCTTGCCTATCTTGCTATGAAAGCATCATTTCACATCCATCATGTTATTTACACTATCAAAAACCATCATTACCTACATGAGCTAATGTTATAAAATCAATACCTTTTAGGTTGCCCAATAATGTATCTGTAATTCTTTTTCTTTTAAGAGTTTAAAACCTTCTACATTTATCCTGAGAGTACTACAAAAACCAAATTAAAGAATTAAAATATCTCATTCATCATAAGTACCAGAAAGCAAATCAGACTTCAAATATTTAGAAGTGATAAGAACACATAATGTGAGATTTTGTTCCAGAATTAAGGAACTTAAATCCTATATGATCCTTTTATAGCAAAAAAAATCACAATTGGTCTCATTGTAAATAGACAGAAAGAACATCCATTCAAAGAATGGGTGGTGGACCCACCAAGTAAAATTGTATTCGAATATTTTTACTTTGGGGGAAATTGTGTAGGATATCATCAAGGTATACTTTTCAACATTCTGAATTCACACTTTACCATGTAAATTAACATTATTTCACATAGGCTGAATAGCTTAAATGACTGAGGACAGTGATTTTGACCGTGACCCATAATATTAAGAGCAGCTGCCTTGGAAATGCAAAGCCCCCCCCACCCCACCCCCCCGACTTCTGACTCAGTGTCCTTTCCTGACTCCAGGGCACCCGCAGGCTAAGTTCCTCCCACGAGGACGTGGAGCCCTTCCTGTGCATCCTCCTTCCCGCCACCGTCCTGCTCTTCCTGGCCTTTCTGCTGCTCTTCCTGTACCGCCGCTGCAAGTCCCCAGGGCCTCAAGGCCAGGCCTTCATTGTGGACCTCCCCGAGCACCCACCTGCAGGAGAGGTGACTGACTTCCTGCCTGGCTTGCCCTGGAGTGGAGAGCAGGCCTTCCCCTACTCCCCTCTGCCCCCCGAGGTAGCCCTCCTCTCTGTGTGTTCACCGCCTTCCTATGAAGAGGCCACCAGGAGTCCTCTTGGGAAAGAGACCCCAGACACAGTCCTTCAGTATGAGGGGGGCCCACCTGGATCAAATGAGCAAGAATAAACTATGCTTTCAAAATCTTTGAAAAGAGCCCCCAGGCGGAGGGGGGGAAGGCCATGTAGGCCTCCGAACCCACCATTGCTTGGCAGGCCCTGAGAACGGGCCACTTTGGGCTGGGGGAAAACCTTGACCAATGCCAAACTAGTTAACCTGTTTTCCAGTTCCTTAGGGAAAAGTTCCTCAGGTTCTTCTAAAGATCACTTGGCTCTCCTAAAATATATAACTCTGCTGAGAAAAATAGGAAGCGTCTATGTGAGTTGAGGGGAAAATGTTTTGAACTGCTGAGCCAAGGAACCGGCTCTGAAGGACAAGAAAAACGGAAACTGCTGGGTTAGCCAAAGGTAACTGCTTTTGCAACCAAAAGAATCTTTTCTCCCTGTACCAGTTTTTCAGGGTCTCATGGTTTGTTCCACTTCCGTGTGAACACTTCGGAATGCACAGAGTTTTAGACGGATGGGAAGGACATCTCTAGAGCTGTGGGGTCAATCATTATAAATAATGGGAAAGGGTTAACAACGAATGACAATGTGCAGACGTTTGCAAACATTTCAGTTAAAAATAATGGTAATAAAGCTTCCCCAAGTTAACTCCTTTGCAGTGTCACCCTTGCTTGTCTGCTGATTTGCTTCCTAGGGTGGGGGAGGGGTTCGGTTTAGTCAGGTGGGATCGTCTCACCCTACATCGTCCCAGGTTGCCTCACAGAGCAGTGGCAGAAGAGAGAGTTCCTGCTACAACATGTTATCCCGACGTGTGTCCCTCCCTATCATGTTATTATCCGGCATCACTGTACAGTCTCTACTCTATGAGTGTCGCCTTCACCAAGCAGCAGTGACAGAATAGAAATCAGTTTAACACTAGACAAAGAAAGCCAAATTTTGGACCACGCGGTAAAAAGGAACAAAGTAGCTTCAACCAGGACCTTATAACTATGTAGTTCAAATTCTTTGCTTTATAGCTGTTGAAACTAGAACTTGAAGCTGTTAAGAGACCTGTCCGATGCTACATAGCTTGTGAAAGGCAGGCCTTGGACCAGAGCCTGGCCCCTCTGTCCTGCACAGAAGCTCCTTCCACTGTGCCAGATACTCTCCCAAGAAATGGCAAAGGGGGAATTTTCTGTCCAGGCTCCCCGGTGTGGGCAGGTGCTCAGTAGGTTGAGTACAGTGGAGTTAGGATTGATATGAATCTCCCTCGGTGGTTTTTCAATGGGGGAGACAGAGGTGGGTATTCCCACTTGGGAAGGTACATCAGAATGCCCCTGGGGGTGGCAGGGAGGCCAGGAGGGAGGGGTACTGGAACCCAGCCATGCCCACTTGCCTGTGGCATGGATTGCATAGCTCTCCAACTCTTCACTGAGTCTTCTGAAAACAACTCTTAGCATTCTCACAATACAAAATGCAAAACTTGACAACATGTGATGGTTGGAAATGAACAAACACTGCTGGCTTTTAAAAAATCAGTTTTGCAGGTGGTGCCTGTGGCTCAAAGGAGTAGGGTGCTGGCCCCATATGCCAGAGGTGGCGGGTTCAAATCCAGCCCTGGCCAAAAACTGCAAAAAAAAAAAAAAAATCAATTTTGGCCTGACTATTGTTATGCTAGGTGGACAATGTGGTATAAAGTTTAAAATAACAAAGTAAGCAAAAATAGGATAAATTGCTTTTTAAATGTAATCTGATAGAGATAATAGTTGTATCTTTGAGGACTAAAGTAAAATATAACCCACTTAGGTGAAAAATCAATAAGATTTCTTTTAAGGAAATTGTACGGCCCAATTCTCTAATGTCCTTTAAGGGAAATAAATGGATGCAAATGAGAAATTCAGCACACAACTTTCTTCAGATTTTATTTTTAATTCCAAGAATTTAGTTCTGTGCGAGACTGTTAATTCTTTCCCAAGTGCCATTCCTTCTTCTTCCTTGCTAATAGAACCCTGATTTGGTTCTGGGATCCTAAAACCTCCTGCCTAAAGCAAGGGGGGGGGGGGAGAAACCTTCCAAAACCCAGGGTGTACATCATGACAATTAATCACAGTTACCTTAATTCTTCCATTAGGGACTTACTTGGTCTTTGGTACCTAACAGGAGATCTATAAGGGAGGAAGGGCTTATTCTAGAAAAATGTAATAAATATTTATTTATAAAAATGTATAAATTTAAATACTATTAAAAAATAAAATCATGAATGTAAATACTCCTATTCTTTACTGGATGTTACGTGCCTGCATGTGGTGCCTGGAGCTGCTGCAGCCATCTTGCAACCATGAGGCAAAACATCAGTCATGACCAGAAATGAGAAAAGTAGAGAAGAAAAACATACAACACCCGGGTTGATAACAAGGTAGCACAGCTGACTTAACCCTGAATTAACTGTCCATATTTTAATGACAGAATACCTTTCCTACTGCTTTAAGCCATTTAAACCAGGCTAGACAAAAGCATCCCAATTGCTACCATTTCTAGGGCTACTCAGAAAAGGCATTCCCATGTTTCAAATGTTCTGATAAGATTTATTTAAAATAAGAAACAATGCTCATTTAAAATGTTACTAGTGATCTAGAAAAGAAACATTTTATTTTATGGAACCAAACTGAAGCGGTGATGCAGATAAACTATAAACCAGGGATTGCCAAACTGCAGCCTACAGACCAAATCCCACCTGTAACCTGTTTTTGTGTTTCTTAAGAGAGAAGGGTCACTTTGACATTTATAAATGATTGAAAAACATAAAGGAATAATATTTCATGACACTTGAAAATTATATAAATTCAAATTTCAGTGTATTGAAATGAAGTTGTATTGGAACACAGCCATGCCCACTTGCCTAAGAATGCTTTTGCACTACAAAGTCAGAGCTGAGATTATATGCCCTTCAAAGCCTAAAACATTTACAGTCTGGTCCCTCACAGAAAAAGTTTACTGGCCCTTGCTATAGACCAGTGCTTTTCAACCTTTTTTTAATTTAATCTCCCAGCACACTTGAACCTATAGTTGAACTTCCATGGCACACTTAAATTATGTTGACAAAAAAAAAAAAAAAAAAAAAGAGCAAAGAAAAGAAAATACTTACTGTGCTTTGAACTTCCAAAAATAATTTAATTAGTGATCTTTAAAATTTCTTCATGGCGCAGCCAGGCGTAATGGCTCATGCCTGTTATCCTAGCACTTTGGGAGGCTGAGGCAGGTGGATTGCCTGAGCTCACGAGTTTGAGACCAGCCTGAGCAAGAGTGAGACCCTCCCTCACCCCATCTCTAAAATAAATAAATAAAAAGCCTAGTGTTGTGGGGGTTGGGAGGGGGGCCTATAGTCCCAGCTACTTGGAAGGCTGAAGCAAGAAGATTACTTGATCCCAAGAGTTTGAGGTTGCTGTGAGCTATGACACCATAGCACTCTCCCCAGGTAGACAAAGTACTAAGACTCTATCTCAAAAAAAAAAAATAAAATAAAAATTAAAAGAAAGGAAAATCTCTGCTATAGAGCAACCAATTTCCACCCTGATCACATAGTAGACTCACTTGGGGAACTTTTAGAATCACTAATACCAGGACCACTCAGACCATTAAATAGAAATAGAACCAGTGACTCAATAAAAATACACACATGAAGTCAAGGTTGAAAGCCATTACCCTAGGTGATGTAAGTGGGTCACAAAATTCAAGTGAGCCTCCATGTGGACAGATACAGGGTTAACAGGTTCAGACAAAGCGAGATCTGTAAATACAGCTTTGAGCCTTCACTTATATCCTGACCTTCTCTGTAAACTATCCTGGTGCTACCCGCCCCACGTGCAGCTGCAGCCAACTGAATTCACAAAGCAGCATCTGCGGGCAGGGCCTTAGTGACACCAGTCAACGGCACACCCTTGTTTAAATGTTGACACAAGTGGCAGACATGGATAGTCTGGCTGTCAGCACTCCAAGGAAAGGTGGAGTTGAAGAAAAGCCACAAACAGAAGAATTCAGTTGTTAACAACTAAGAAGTTTTGGGGGAAGAAATAATTCTCATTGCAAAAGATTAAGAATAGGAGGGCCTATAACAGATCAGTGAATAGAATGTGGACATTTTCACTTACCTCTACACTGGACCACAAAATATCTTTAAGCCATCATTTTATAAGAAGGAAATAAAGGGGGTTTTTTTGCTCTCACTTTTAAGGAACTTAGAAGTTGTTCTACCAATAATAAAAAGCAGAACTAAGTGAAAAATCAACAAATTTTCCTAGATCCTTTGGAGAACTAACTCATAGGATGAATGACTGGCCCCGATGTGGGAGAGACGGACAGACAGACACAGAGAATCACAATGTACCTGAGTAGAAACTCAATTTTGCTATGAACCGAAAATGGCTCTAAAAAAACAAAAGGTTTTTTTGAATTTTGAAAAAGGAAAAGAAAATAAGAGGTTATGTAAGAAGAAATTCTTTTCTAAACATTGTTATTGTACATTATACACATAGAAGAAAACTTACTGAGAGGCCCTGGTAACGAATCATTGTGATGACATTCAAACTGATGGCAATTCCCGTCCAATGGAATTAAGAATATGTCAACTCGGGCAGTGCCTGTGGCTCAAAGTAGTAGGGCGCCGGCCCCATATGCCAGAGGTGGTGGATTCAAACCCAGCCCTAGCCAAAAACTGCAAAAAAAGAAAAAAAGAAAAAGAAAAAGAAAAAGAATGTATCAACTCTGGCTCAGCACCTGTAGCTCAGTGAGTAGGGTGCTGGCCATATATACAAAAGGTGGCGGGTTCAAGCCCAGACCTGCTGGACAATGATGACAACTGCAACCAAAAAATAGCCAGGTGTTGTGGCAGGTGTCTGTGGTCCCAGCTACTCAGGAGGCTAAGGCAGGAGAATCACTTGAGCCCAGGTTTTTGAGGTTGCTGTGAGCTGTGATGCTACAGCACTCTACTGAGGGCAACATAGTGAGACTGTCTCAAAAAAAAAAAAGAAAAAAAGAGTATGTCAACTCTTAGACTCTCAAAAGTGGGATAAATTTTGTACTAGCCACAGACAGACATTGCTTTGATTGTCCTAATATGTCAAGTGAAGGTCTACACTCACCGAACTCTCGCTGTGAAACCAACATAGATCTGAATACATCTGCACCTCCTCCATTATTAAGATCTCCTGGCTGGGGACACTAATAACACCAATGTACCATGTGGTCAGCCAACCCATACAAATATGAACCTGGGGGAAAAGCCCCATGGTCCTAAACATTAAATAAATAAATAATAAAACCAGATAAAAACAATGTTATATAATGTATTTAAATATGAATTTATAGAAATAGAAATTGAAGAGGATAGAATATAAACATAATACACCATCCATATTACTATATAAATTATCTTCCTTAAGCATAAATATGAGCCAAGTATCTGGAGAGTCAATCCCAGAGGTACTGAAGGCAGAATGTTTAGAGACCCTAAATCAGATTCTGGGGACAGGAGACAGGGACAGCCATCTAACTCAGAGCACTTCAAACCATTACCTATGAACTGGTGTTGATTCACAAACTCTTTGTGACCAGTCTGGGATAAGATAATTAGAGAAATTGACAGTAATTGTGTGGAGACATTTATAGCTACAAAATCCATGCAAATGACCAGGCATGGTGGCTGGTGGATTTTACAAAATCCATGCATATGACCGGGCACAGTGGCTCAGGCCTGTAATCCTAGCACTCTAGGAGGCTGAGGCGGGTGGATTGCCTGAGCTCACCAGTTTGAGACCAGCCTGAGCAGGAGCAAGACCCATCTCTAAAAATAGCCAGGCATTGTGGCTGGCACCTATAGTTCCAGCTACTTGGGAGGTTGAGGCAAGAGAGTCATTTGAGCCCAAGAGTTTGAGGTTGCTGTGAGCTGTGACACCACAGCACTCTACTGAGGGTGACAAAGTGAGACCCTGTCTCAAAAAAAATCCATGCACGTGATCAGTGGACTCATCTCTCTGTGACACTGGAATAGAGCAACTAAATTACTACAGAAGTTGTGGGTAAAGTAACCTACAACAGGAGGTGCATATAATCTTGTGCAAATCTAGTTTATGATGGACTGGAAATTTTAAAAATAAATAAATAAAGGGTCTTTCATCACAGACTGCTTGAGAGGCAATCATCTAGAAGATGAGATGGCCCAGGCCTGACTCCTATACCTTTTCTGCATCTTGGAGTTGATTTTGAATCTGCTACTCGCCTCTCCCATGCCTGGATCCCACTCTGCATGCAGATCAAACTCAGGCGTAGAACTAACTGAGAAACCACAATGCAGGACTTAGGAGCAGGCTGAGAACTGACTGGTTTGCATGTCTGTTCAAGATAAGGGCAAAGAAGCTCCTCTTCTGGGAAGTAGGACATTGAACCACTGTATCACCTCTGTTCTAAAAGTCATTGGGAAGTCACGTCCAATTCACCCCAATTCTTTAATTTGTCCTAAGCAATAAATAATGTAATAATTCTACTGCAAAAACCCCATATGTACGAGTCTAAGGAGGCCTGCTGTAGTGGTGGCTCATGCCTGTAATCCTAGCACTCGAGGAGGCTGAGGCAGGAGCATCACTTGAGCTCAGGAGTTGGAGAGCAGCCTGAGCAAGAGTGAGACCCCATCTCTACTAAAAATAGAAAAACTAGCTGGGAGTTGTGGTAGGCACCTACCTGTAGTCCTGGCTACTTGGGAGAATGAGGCAAGAGGATCACTTGAGCCCAGGAGTTTGAGCTTGCTGTGAGTTAGACTGAGGCCATGGCACTTTAGCCCAGGTGACAGCAAGACTCTGTCTCAAAAAAAAAGTTTAAGGGAATGTCTTAGTTGCTCTAAGATTTTGGAAAATGATCTTCAATCAAGTGATCTATTAGAAACATTTTAGTTGCATCAAGGATTACTTTCCTTCCTGTGCTTCAGAGAACATGAGCTACCTAGTTGTGATATATTTCGTTATCTATTTTTACTTCAAAGTATGAACCTTCAAAATCAGAGTGGACATCCCTCCCTTTTTTCATACACACCCACTACAGACTTAGAAGTTGTATCAAGGCTCACTCTGGATAAAATTGATGTTTTAATTTTTAAAGGCATTTCCAGCTTTAGACGGTGGCTTTCTTAGCCTCCACCCCACAGTTTAATAAATGTCTCTTCACTTTCTGTGAAACATAAGAAAGGTGGGTCACAGGTGCCCCGAAAAACACTCAATCACTTTCTGTGTATGTCTGGTAAGTTCTGCGACTGGCATTCATTCAACATTTATCATGCAATTATGGATCGGGCGCTGAGCAAAGTGCTTAGCATAAAAAAAGCTTCATGGCTGCTTTGTGTCTAAATAATGGATGAGTGTTAATAATTCTCAATAAAACTAAAGAAGCCAGCCAAAAGCAAAAATTACATTTCTTGTTAGAATACCAAGTTGTTACCTATTTTACAGTTATCACATTTGAGACAATGGTAATTATAAAAAGAACAGATAGTTAATTATGTCCTAAGTGAACAAATGACCCCAGGATAAAAGACAATTTAACGGTATGAAACATGAAAGCCAGGGCCAAACTGCTAAAACCCCCTGACACATACTACAACACTAGACAGAGGGAATAATCTTCAAGATATTCTTTCTGAAAATCAAATCACCCTGAATTTAATGTCATTTTAAGAATAGCCATTGTATGACCCTCACAGTTTCTGTGGACACTGCAGGGATAGCTGGTGTCTGCTTCCTGACCATTGGGACCTCACTGGAGACTCCTCTAGGATGTCTGGAGGTGACTCAATGGCAAAGGGGCTGGAACCATCTGAACACTTTCTCACTCACAGGTGCAGTGGATAAGGCCAGCTTTCAGCCAGGACCTCAGCCGGGAACCTCCTCTCCGTAGAGCTGCTTGGGCTTCCCTTTAACATGGCTGTTCATTCTAAGAGCAAGTGTCCCGAAGAAAACTCAGTGGAAGGTTTTAAGGATCTAGCCTTGGAAATCACACAGTATTTCTTCTACTGTAGTCACAAGCCTGCCTGATTCCAAGGAAAGGCAGCCTAAACCTGTGTCTCTCAACAGGAGCTATGTCAAGGTCACGTTATAAGGAACAGCATGTTGGAGATGTTGCAACCATCTTTGGGAATGAAAATCTGCCCCAAGTGTGGAATAAATAATCAATGAGTGACTAAAAAGTGTTACAGAAAGTGCTTTTCTCAAATATTTTGAGCTCTCCTTTGATACACAAAGTAGGACCTGCACACTCAAGGCTGGATTAATTGCTTTTCCTCAATGAAATGTGGATGGAAGCAAGTTATTTAACTTACTGCAGGAAACATTTATAGTTGATCCTCATTAGTCACAAATTCTATATTTGCAAATTCACCTAATGCTAAAATACATTTGTAACCCCCGACTCAATATTCCCAGCACTTTCTGGTCACTCACAGACATGGGTATGCACAGAACGGTGAGAAATCTGAGTTACCTGATGCACACATGCCCCGCTGAGAAGACGATCTTCCTTCTGGTTTTAACTTGCATACTGTAAACAATGTTCTTTGCACAGTCTGTCATGTTTTCCCCTATTTGTGCTTTTTGTTTGCTGTTAAAATAGCAGGTGCAGGGTTGAAAGGCAAGAAGGCTGTGCGCTGTCCCTTATAAAGAAGATACACGTGTTAGATAAGCCTCACCTGGGCAGGAGTTACATATAATACTGGTGGTCGTGAGCTCAATGTTAATGAACCAACAATAAATATTAAGTAAGATATCTTTTTATTTATTTTTTTCTGAGGCAGAGTCTTATTTTGTCACTTGGGCTAGAGTGCCATGTCTCTGCCTAGCTCACAGCAGCCTCAAACTCCTGCACCCAAGCAATCCTCCTGCCTCAGACTCCTCTAGCTTGGACTACAGGTGTTGCATAACAACACTCAGCTGATTTTTCTATTTTAAGTAGAGACAGCGTCTCCTTTTGCTTATGCTGGTCTCCAACTCCTGAGCTCAAGCAACCTTCCTGCCTTGGCCTCCCAGAGTGTTAGGATTACAGGTGTGAGTTCCTAAGCTCAGTAGTTAAGATATCTTTATACAGAAACACCCATAAACCAAGGTGATTGATTGGTTGGTTGCTGAAAATATTGCAACCATAAGAACCTAACTCTGTATTTGCCCGAAGAACAGTGGTTTGTTATTTGCTAATTCAGTGATTATGGCAGCTTTAAGGCATGTAACTACCATGAATGATGATAGTGGACTGAAATTATTGCTGTGGACTCCCCAGTGCCATCTCTCACTGGGGTGATGGGGGAGGCACCTGCTGATATAAAGGTGCCACACTGTACCATCTCATGGAAAGGGGCTGTCCTGAAGCCCCAGTCAGACCCAGAGAGGACTTTACACGAATAAGACATCAACTGTATAAGTTATAGATAGTACTATCTGAGGTTGTTTCCACACAACTTAATCTTTCCTGACCAAAACAACAATAAATCTCTATTCCTCAAATATTGCTTGTTAATTAACTGCAAACAAATACTATAAAATACATTTAACAGGCAAACAATAGAAGAAGAAACATTTGGGTAACCCCTCCTCCATTAGCTTCATTGATTTGTAAATGTGAAAAACATGAGTTTGATACCGGAATTTCGTCTTCTCTCCTGGCTGGCTCTCCAAATCTGATATGGGACTTTCAGGTTCTTGGTCTCGGTGATTTGAAGAATAAATCCGCGGACCACAGACCAGTGGCAAGACAGAATTTATTTACAGAAAAGAATACAAAAACACTAAAGTTCCTGGTAGGGAGAAAAACCCAAGTCGGGATAGAAAAGCGCTCTCCGTTTTTCTCTCTCCGTTTAGCGGTATATATATAGGTGCATGAGTTCCTTCTATATGAGGCCAGGAAATGAATGGGCACAATCTCCTCTGCTGGGGCAAGGTGAATGACTGTATTAATGAATGGACACAGTCCCTTCCACTGGGACAAGGTGAATGAATGTGCTAATGAATTGACACAGTTCATTCACAGAACTGAGGCCTAGGAAACTTACATGAAATTGACCTAGGCATAGGAAATGGAGGTTCCGTATTTAGTCATAAGTGTAAAGGGGAAGGAGACACCAAGGTACCGGTGTCTCCCCAGCAGTTGTCTGGTCCCTTTGGCTGCTGGAGCCTCCAGTGGGGCAGGGAGGCTCCCTCCACTTGGGTAAGCTCAGGCCTGCTGGTTCCTCTGCTGGCTGCCCCTGCACCAACCGGCTGGTGAAGGCGGTGGGTCCTCCAGCCCATCTGGGCTGAGCCAGCTGGGGCGCCACCTGTCCTGTATCAACTTATTGCAAAACTTGCTGGAAAGATTAAATAAAGTATTTACTTCATAGCATCATGTAAACAATTAAATATGAGCTAGTAAAAGAACAAATTAATCAGTAAGAGCACTAACTTGATTATTTTGAAATACGGGTATAAAACTTGAGCCTTTCAAACTTTATTAATCTTATTCTAACTGAAATCCTACCAGATCCCTTCCTTTCTGTTATTTTATATGCTTAGTTACTACTTTGTAAATAGAGATAAGTCGGCCTAATCGCCTATTGTCTTCACTAATTGTATATTCCAAACTCTAGAAAATCAATGTCTCCAAATTTAGCCCCAGATTTTCTACAAATAAAGCACTCTCCTCCAGAAAAAAGCATTGATAATGGTAAAGATATTCTGCAGATTAAGAGAACAACAGATTTCTTAAGCAATGTCGTAAATTACTTCCTTAACAAAACAAACCCCTACAAGAAAGCTATATTCTCAACTTCACAAAGTCACCTAAGCAATGGATCACCAGCTGTTACAGAGTTAAAATAAACAGGCTATTTTAAAAAACAGGTCAAATTCATTATTTAGCCTTCACTAATCCACGCTTAGCACAGAAGAGTAAAAGAATTATTAGAACCACTAGAAGGTGTCAAGTGTCCTCAGGCCACTGTACCGTTGTTAGTGCAGGGAAAGGCAAAGGAAGGACAAGACATCAATTGCTTTAAAGCAGCAGGCCCATCCAGTGGGCTATTTCTCAGCAATAAACAGGAATTAAGTACCAGTGTGTCCTACAATGTGGCTGAACCTTGAAATCATTACCCGAGTGCAGGAAGCCAGTCACAAAAGCTCACACAATATATAATTCCATTTATATGAAATCTCCAGAATAGGCAAATCTGTAGAGATAGAAAGTACTTAGTGGCTGCCAGGGGTCAGGGTGGAGGAGATGGAGAGCCACTCCTAAGCCATGTGGTGTTTCTGCTTGGACTGATGAAATGTTCTAGAATTATCCACCCCAAGGATACACTGCATGCTGCGTGGGTATAGGACACACCTACAAATCAGACGTTAACTTTTCAAATGCAAACTATGGAATCTAACAGTGTGTACTCCCACATGAATCTGAAATTTTAAAAAGAGAGAAATGTTCTAGAATTAGACAGTGGTCATGTTTGTCATCATAGTGAATATACTAAAAAGCCCCAAATTATACTTTAAAATAGTGACTTTTATGTTATATGAATTATATTTCAAAAAAAGTTTTAAAGCACTAGGCACATTGGTTAATTCTGTTTTCTGTGGCTTATAACAAAATACCTAAAGTAATTTGATAAACTGAGTAATTTATCAAGAAAAGGAATTTATTTCTTATGGTTATGGAGGCTGAGAAGTCCAAGGTCAAGGGGCCCCCTCTAGGGAGGGCCTTTGAGTGGGCATAGGGTACCACATGGGGAGAGGGCTGAGCGTGCTAGCTCAGTTCTTTCTTCTTCTTTTTATAGTCACCGGTCTCACTCCCATGACAATGCCCTAATCCATTAACCCATTCATCCTTTAACCCACAAAGAACTGATTCATTCATGACGGCAGAGCCCTCCTGACCTTTTAAAGACCCCACCTCTTAATTCTGCCACTTGGGGATTAAGTTTCAATATCAGTTTTTGTTATTGTTGTTGTTGTTTTCTGAGACAGAGTCTCACTATGTTACCCTTGGTAAAGTGCTGTGGCATCCACAGCTCACAGCAACCTCAAACTCTTGAGCTTAAGCTATTCTCTTGCCTCAGCTTCCCAATAGCTGGGACTACAGGCACCTGCCACAACGCCCAGCTATTTTTTGGTTACAGTTGGCCTTGGCTGGGTTTGAACCCGCCAGCCTTGGTGTATGTGGCTGGGGCCATAACCACTGTGCTGTGGGCACCAACCCTGAACCCAGATTTTAAGGAACAAAGGTTGTCACTGTATTATAGCTGATTCCTGTACTTGCACTTAGAAAAAGAAAAGAAAAATACAGGTATAGACATATACAGA
>NW_003852437.1:9678315-9683234 GCF_000181295.1 Otolemur garnettii | reverse complement strand
TAGCTGGGACTACAGGCACCTGCCACAACGCCCAGCTATTTTTTTGTTGTAGTTGTCATTGTTGGTTGGCAGGCCTGGGCTGGATTCAAACCTGCCAACTCCAGTGTATGTGGCTGGTGCCCTAGCCACTGAACTAGCCACTGAGATGCAGAGCATCAATATCAGTTTTGGAGGGACAAACATTCAAACCTTAGAACACCCCCACTAGGATGATTATAATACAAAAGCCAGGTAATAACAAGTCTTGCTATGGAGGAGGAGAAATTGAATGCTTAGCCCCTGCTGGTGAGAAAGTAAAACTGAAAAAAACAACCTGGCAGTTCCTCAGTAAGTTAGAGTTGCCCGTTGCCCCCAGCACTTCCTCTTCATTCTGCACCCCAGAGAAATGAAAACATACATCCACACAGGAACGCGTACACAAACGTTTATGGAAGCACTATTTCATGTATTTTGAAACAGTCTCACTTTGTCACCCTTGGTAGACATAGCTCATAGCAATCTCATACTTGTGGGCTCCATTGATCCTTTTGCCTCAGCCTTGGGAGTAGTGCCTGCCACAAGGCCTGGCCAGCTTTGGGGTGGGGGCATGTCTCACTCTTGCTCAGGCTGGGCTTGAACTCCTGCGCTCAAGCAATCTACCCACCTGGACATCCCAGAGTGCAGGATTACAGGTGTCAGCCACCGCACCTGGCCTATAGAAACATTCTTTTCAACAGTCAAAAGTTTGCAACAATCCAAATGTCCCTCAGCTGCTGAATGGATAAATAAAATGGTTAGCTAATGCTCTATTAATCAGCCATAAAAAGGAATGGAGTACTGATAATACGACAACATTGAAAACCTTTTGTTAAGTGAAGAAACCAGTCACAAAGGACCACTTTGGGAACATGTCCAGAACACGCAATCCCAGGCAGATAGCAAATGAGTAATTGGGAGGGAGGGGGGAGGACGTAGAACTGGGGACTGGTGGCTAAAGGGTACAGGGTGTCTCTAAGGAGAAGAGTGATGAAAAATGTTCTAAAATCAACTCTATATACTAAAAACCATTGACTAGTACACTTTAAATGGGTGAATCGCACGGTGTGTGAATTGATAAAGCTCTTGGACAAAATAAAGAATACATCAAACTAAGATTTTTAATAAGCACTAGGATGTGGCCTCAGAGACACCCCCCCCCCCACACACACACACCTGTTAGGGCAGATGGGATGACTCACAGGGTTTGGGGTCATTTCGGGGGTGGGGGAAAGTCAAGAAACCTAGACAGTCCCAAGTGCCGCGGGTGCTAATCCTAGCACCCTGGGAGGCCGAGGCGGAGGGTTCGCTTAAGCTCAGGAGTTCGAGACCAGTGTGAGCAAGAGTGAAACCCGTCTCTACTAAAAATAGAAAAACTAGCCTGGCGTCGTGGCAGGCGCCTGTAGTCACACCTAACCAGGAAGCTGAGGCAGGAGGATGGCTCAAGCCCACGAGTTTGAGGTTGCTTTGAGGTAGGCTGACGCCAAGGCACTCTAGCCTGGGCCACAAGGTGAGATACTGTCTCAAAACAAACAAACAAAAAAAAACCCGGACAATTCAAGATTCTCTGTGGCCCCAATCGAAAGCTGTTGGGAACTTAGGCCACGTTCCGGGTGTGAGTAGGACCCCTTGCCCTGGTTCGGCCCATAGGAGCGGCGGGGTGGCCACGGTGAGAGTCAACAGGCGCGCCCCTCCCCGACTCCCGGGCGACACCCCGGAGGGCGACACAGCCCGCGCTGCTGAGTCTGCAGAGCGGCTCCCATCGTGGGCGGGGCCGCGGGACCGGACGCCCGAACCGGTTGCACAGGACCCGCGCCCCGGGGCCCCACGGTGCAAACTGAGCCCCATTCGCCTCCAAACAAGGGCAAGGGCAAGGAATCCTCTAAAGAAAGCCGGCCAAGGAGGACACTGCAGTCGCGTCTCAGGGCTCCGTCCCCTGTCCCCAACCGAGCTGCCGGCCGGGGGCGGGGCCCTGTCTTGATCACAGCGTCTCCTCGCGGTCCGGAGCCAGGCGTGTCCCGGGGAGGAGGGACGCGCGTCCGCGGGGCGGAGACTTCGGGACCTCTGCGGGCCTAGTGGCCCCAGGTGCGAGCCCTTCGCGGCGCAGCTGGCCAGGCTCCCGCAGCGTCGGCGCCGCCCATGGCCGAGGTGCTCCAGCCAGACCCCGGGGCGGCCGAGGGCGCGGCGGCCCAAGCGGTGGAGACGCCGGGCTGGAAAACCCCGGAGGAGGCGGGCCAGGTAGGTGCCGAGCACAGGCACTGGGGACCCTGCCCTGCAGGCCGGGAGAGCGGGGCCGCCCTCGGGCTGATTTATAGTGAGATCGGCGGTTCCCGTAGAGTTAAGTAAAATGTACAGTTTCTTAAATTGTCCCAGCCTCCACCCCCAACTTGCGTAGACAGAAAAATTCTGTCTTTAGCCCTCCCCCCGAAGTGCGGGCAAGAACCGATGCTTGTTTTTGTTGTGTCTTTAATGTGACTTGAGTCTTGTCTTGAGTCGTGGGGGGCTAGGGCCTCTGCAGCTCCTAATCCCAGAAAAGGAGGCCCAGGGACGTGCGTAGGGGGTGGGGCGTGGAGCAGCCCCTAGACTGTCCAGCCGACATCAGGGCACCGGTGTAGTTGTATTTCTCGCCTTGCCCTCTTAAAATTGCTTCTTCTCCACGTCTTACGTGCTCCATTTTAGCCTGAAAATTATGAGATCCGACGCTATGGACCAGCCAAGTGGGTCAGCACTTCCGTTGAGTCTATGGACTGGGATTCAGCCATCCAGACTGGCTTTGCAAAACTGAGCGACTACATCCAAGGCAAAAATGAGAAGGGTAAAGGCGCTTTTCCTTGTGAATACTTACATTGTGATTGTACCCCCGGGCTTATTATTGTGTTTTAGCTTGTTAAAGAAATATTCTTTGTGGGCGGCGCCTGTGGCTCAAAGGAGAAGGGTGCCGGCCCCATATGCCAGAGGCCAGCCCTGTAATAGAAAAATAACCGCATCATCAAATACTTAATATTTTCAGACAAGGACTCTTTTTGGGACCCTTACCATTGGCTGGAAGAGGGTGACCTTGGGGTGGTACTTTTCCATCTCTGGTTTTGCTGGATGAACTGGGGCTCAGTATAACTAGGGATAAGTCCTTTTCCATGGCTAATGATGCAAACTATTAATAATTTGGCGACAGGGAGGGTCAGAGACATCAGGAGGCAGGAAGGTACAAGATTAGGGGTCTCATATCATAACTTCTGGTTCTGGCTTTGCCACTGCTTATATTTTAGCAGGTTTCTTAGCCTGTGGAACCTCATTTTCTGAATTGTAAAGAAAAAAGAATTGAGTGGACCATGTACTGTCTCATTTCTCCTTCTAAAAATGTAGAGTTTACTAATAAAAAATATTACTAGTACAGAAGGTGTTTAAAGTGGGCAGTGAATAATTGAGTAATTGTAGCCATATTTTTTGAGGTGAAAATTAAAGGTAAATATGTATGTCAATAGTGTGAAGTAAATCCACAGACTCAGATCAAAAAAGAATAGGTTAAATTTTTAAATGCAGTCGTAAGTACACTGAATTTGCTTTCGTTTTTATGGTACAGAGATGAAAATAAAGGTGACAGCTCCGGTGACAAGCTACGTGGAACCGGGTTCAGGTCCTTTCAGCGAGCCTACCATTACCGTTTCTCTGTATATCCCCTCTGAGCTGCAATTTGATCCGCCCAGGCCCTCAGAGTCAGATGTCTTCATTGAAGACAGAGCTGAAATGACCGTGTTTGTACGGTAAGTGGTAGATAATTTATAGCCCTGCCGACGGCTGGTTTTATTTGTGTGCGCTCACAGTCTAGCTGCCGTGTAATTTCCAGGCTTTTCACCCTTCATAAATCACATCTAATACATGTGCATGTTGTGGTGTTTTTCTACTGGCTTAGTTGTATGTGTTACTAAAGTCTGTCACAAGATATAATCAATCCATTGAAAGAGAAATCTATTGCATACCTTTCATCTATAAGATACAATATAAATTATATTCCCTCTCCCCCCCACCAAAAAAAACCCATAGGACTGCCTTTACCTGCAATATAATTAGACCTGAGGATGACAATACCTTAAAACACAGTACATGATACATATCTTAGTTTGTTCAGGCAGCTATAATAAAATACCATAGATGGCATAGCTTACGAAAAACAGAAATTTCTCAGTTCTGGAGGCTGGGAAGTTCAAGGTGCTGGCAGTTTCAGACTGGTGAGGGCCCATTTCCTGGGTCACACATGGCACCTTCCTGCTATATCCTCATATATTTGGAGAGGCAAGGCAGCTCCCTGGGGCCTTTTATAAGGGCACCGAACCCATTCCTGAGAGCTGTCCTCCACTTCTGAAGGCCCTAACTCCTGATATCACATTGGTGATTTTCATCATGTGAATTTTGGGTGGTCACAAACATTTGAGTCCACTGCATTCCCCCCCTGCACCCACAGAATTCATGTTCTTCTCACATGCAAAATATATTCATTTCATCCCAGTAGCCCCCAAAGTCTTAACTTTCTCAGCATCATCTCAAAAATTTAAAGTTCAGAGTTTCATCTGAAGATCATCTAAATCAAATCTAGGTGAGATTTAAGGTGTAATTCATCCTGAGGCAAATTCTCCTCCAACTGTGAACCTGTGAAATCAAATGTGCGTGGGCTTCCAAAGTACAACAGTGATGGCTCGGCGCCCATGCTCAGTGGTTAGGGTGCTGGCCACATACACCAGACCTGCTAAACAACAATGACAACAGCAAAAAAATAGCAGGGTGTTGTGGCAGATGCCTGTAGTTTTGGCTACTTGAGTGGCTGAGTTAAGAGAATAGCTTAAGCCCAAGAGTTTGAGGTTGCTGTGAGCTGTGATGCCACTCTACCAAGGGCAACATAGTGAAACTCT
>NW_003852437.1:9609266-9678295 GCF_000181295.1 Otolemur garnettii | reverse complement strand
AAAAAAAAAAAAAAATACAACAGTGGGACAGACATGAAATGGCATCCATTTCAATAGGGAGAATTAGGGAAAAAGAAGTGAATAATAGGTCCCAAGTAAATCCCAAATCTTAAGACTTAAAATTAATTTTCTTTGACTCAGGGCTCCACACTCCAGGGCCACTGAGGTGGGGCTAGTGCTTTTTTGGACAGGGTTTGGGCCTGTAAGACTTCTAATGTCCCTACGCCATGGCTTTGGGAGGCTCCACTCCCACTGCAGTTCAGCTAGGCTGGAAGTGCACACCTCTGGCCCTGCCAGTCTGGTGTGTCCTCCTACAGCTCCAGTAGGCATTGCCCTACTGGGGACTCTGTAGTGGCCCTGCCCTTGCTGTAGCTCTTTGCCTGGGTCACATACCCAAGGCTCTAGGCAGCTCTATCCTTTAAAATCTAAGTGGAGGTAGCCATGCCTCCATGGTTTGTGCATTCTGCAAGCTGGCTACGCCCTCCATAAGAGCAGCTGTTACATCCTGTGTCACATCTTGGTCTACTAGAGCCAAATCTAGAGTGGTCAAGGAGTGCTGTAGTGGCATGCAGAGTGCAGAGCTGGGAGGCAGCGCTAAGCAGTGAGCTCTAAGGTCTCAGAGTGCCCAAGAAATTATTCTGCCCTCTTAGGTGCAGGCACTCAGGGGCCAGTGATAGGAGGGGCAGCCCCACAGTCTATGAAATGCCTTTGGAGTCATTCTTCCGTTGTCTTGGAGAACAGGCCACAGCATCTGTTTAGGTGGCAGTTCCATACCACTCTACTTAACCTTGGTCTCTCTGAAGCAGCTTTCTCATTTCTTTCAGTATGGATAAGCTAAGGATTTCTGCATTTTTAAATTCTGCTTCCCTTTTGTTTAAAAATTTAATCTTTGAATTTTCTCTTCTCAGATTTTACTATAAACATTCAAGAGAAGTCAAGCCACACTTTCAACTATTTGTTTATAAATTTCTTCAGCCAGACGGTCCTGTTTCATCACTCAGATGCTCTGCTTGGCACTATGACACAGCACAGTTCAGCTGAGTTCTTTGCCCAATCACCTTTCCCCAAGTTTCTGGTCACATAGTCTTCATTTCTGTCAGAGATGTCATCAGAACGGCCTTTACCTCAAAGTGCCACAATCTGGGATGTCTCCCGCTGTCTCCTTGGAACTGCCCTTGTGGTCGTCCAGGTGCCTGTGCGTTTGTCACGTGACCCCAGTCCTCTCCCACGTGACCCCCGTTCTGTTCTGACCAGGTTGTTTCCTTGATACTCGTTCATCCTTTAACTTTCAGAAAATAACTCTCCTGTCACTTTCTTATTTCTGTGGGCTCTCCCTGGCTCCCCATCCCAGAAATCTCTGCTGATACTCACTGTTGACCTTCTGCTGTCCCCACCTGGCTCTGGCCGAATGTTCACCTTGCCTCTGTCCCTGAGTCTGTGACTCTCAGATCTAGGAGGTGTCTCCAGATCTGCTTTCCCTCCTTATTGGGCATCTCCATTTAGAGGTGGATCAAACCCAGCTCCTCTAAAAATGAGCCTTCCTGTGGTTCCCAAACCTCAGATACTACAGTACCTGTCTCAGTAAAGGGCCTCCGCAGCCAGTTGTCCCCAGCAAGGAGCTTTCCAGTCACCACCACACACTGTTCCCTGATGGCTGGTCCCCGAGGTGGTGATTCATCATCTGATGCCTACTCGCCATTGTTATTCCTCAGGTCATCATCTTGGAAGGCCCACACCTATGTCGTCTTTGTACACCCCAGTGCAAGCCCAACGCTCTCAGCAGATACTGGGGTGTTTATTGATTGCCATTGAATTTTTTCTTGACAATTTCACGTCAGTAATCTGCGGACTGTTTCATTCCCTCCAACAGTTTTCCCCCTCTTTTCTTCTGCATTGAGCTTTCATACAACAAAAAGTCCAGCCTGTTACTCCATTGGAAAATCTCTGTCAGTTCCCTCTTGCATCCTGGAGGGAGCTCAGACTGTTCACCTGGTGCAGGGTACCCGCTGTGATGTGGCCCCACCCTGCCTCAGTAGTCCCTTCCCCCCCACGTGGGCTCCACTGACCTTCCCACCCTTCATAGAATGTGCCACATTCTTCCACATCTCTTTACCTTTGATCTCAGGCAAGTTACTCCACTTCTTGCTAAAATCTCTTTATCTGCAAATTGTATATTATTATAGTGCTTACCTATCTCAAGGTTGCCATGAAGATCAAAGGAGTTAATGCACATGAAAAACCTAGAGCATACACCGCGTGCACTAGTAACTCCACTGCTCCCTCTTCTCTTCCCCGCAGGATAAAGGACCCCTCTTCTCTGATGCCTTCCTCAGTTTCTCCGGTTAGCCAGTTACTGTGTCCGTGGTGCCTTTCCTTCTATGACTGTTCTTCTGGGGTAGAGTGATTGACTTAGTGGCTATCACTTCCTCAAGACTGTGATAGTGTGTTAGTCTGTACATATATTCCAGCCTCTTGCAAGACAGGCGTGTGGGCGTAGGGATGGGTGGCAAGTGTGTGTTTACATCCTGAATAAAAAGCGATAGACAGTTCATTGTAAAACAATACGTATTCAGAGAACTCCATGTATTCAAAGATACAAATACTAATTAGAGGGTTTAAGTTTGATTTAAGGGAAGAATGGCATCTGGAAACAAATTCCCTTTAGATGGAGCACACTCATTTATGGCTCTTCAATAGGAAAATAAATAACAAATTCAGGAGTTAAAATGTTTCTTAACACTTGCTTCAGAACTAGGTTCAATGGACATGAAGCGAATGATAGAACAGAAGAGTTGTATCAACTCACGCTCCATGGTTTATGTGTGCTATCTGTACATGCGCACACAGAGACCTCTGCGCTTAAAGACTCAAAGGGAACTGCATGCCTAGAATGATTCTAGGTGCTGGGTAGGCGTTATTGAATAACACAGACATGGTTTGCACCCTTGAGAGCTTGCATCTTCGCTGAAGCACGGTAGAATTGATTTTTTGCATTAGACATCAATAATCAGACTTACACCCAGGCATGTTAGGAATATTTTTGTTTCTCAGTGTTTCCCTTATTCTTAAGAGAATTCAAATTCAAATTCATTGTGTTTGCATGTCAGCAACTCAGCTAGGTCACTGTGTTACTGAAAGTTTGGCACTTGTCCCTCAGGCTATATCAGAAGAATGAGGACAAGTGGTTTGAGAAGCAGGAAAGGGAGGTTTACTAATTTGCTGGAAAATGGGGAAGATGTCAGACTCCTATCATAAAGTACCAGTTTTCCTAAGTATAGGGAGAAATGCAGAGCTTTTAAGGGGAGGGTTTTTAGCTTCAGGCTGTTGCTGTTTAACTGTAGTTGATGATTCTGATCATCCCATCTCCAGGGAATACAGTCTTGTGACCACCACTGGCCTGAGAATACAGGTTTTGGTTGTCAGATAGGGTGAGGAGGTTTTAAAGACACAGAAAACATTTTTACCTTTTCCAGGCCATTGACTCTGTTAAAACTGTGCTGTCATGATTTAATCTCAGTTTTTTTTTTGTTTGTTTGTTTGTTTGTTTTTTGAGGCAGAGTCCCGTATATTGCCCTGGGTAGAGGGCCATGGTGTCATAGCTCACAGCAGCCTCAAAACTCTTGGGCTTAAGCAATTCTCTTGCCTCAGCCTCCCAAGTAGCTGGGACTACAGGTGCCCACCACAATACTTGGCTTTTTTTATTGCATGTGTCATTGTTGTTTTAGCTGGTCTGGGCTGGGTTTGAACCCACCAACCTCGGTGTATGTGGCTGGCGCCGTAACCACTGTGCTAAAGGCGCCAAGCCTAATGTCAGTATATTTTCATTTATGTACTTTAAAATCTGCACTCAAACTTTTATTGTTTCTCCACTTTTTTATACATTTTGTCCATCTTTTCTTTCCTACCCCCTACCAGCCTCCTAACTGGCTCCTTCTTGCCAGTCTATTTTCCCCGTATCTGTCTATTTCTATCCAGCTCTGATAAGTTATTTTTCTGCTCAGCATCCTTCAGAATAATCTCAAAGGCCTTAGGCTAATATGCAGGGTTCTTCCTTCTGGCCCTGACTCACCTTCCTGACCTCATTCTATGCCTCACTGTGAAAACACTTTGTATTTTTAGACTTCTGTTCCTGTTCCTATCCCTCCCCTTTTTTGGTTCAACAAAACTATTCTCTATTCTAGGCCCAGCTCAGATGACACCCAGATTTCATCGTGTCTTCCCTGCTCCCACAGCACTTTGATCTTGTCTCTGCTAAACTCTTCTTAGGATGTATGGGGAAAGCTGCCAAAATGTTGGTCTTTTCATAGAGGTCAAAACTATTAATATATCCTATTCATCTGTAAGCCAGTGCCTACTCTTTTCCTGAGGAGAGGACGAAAGGGGTAATTTTCAGGAGAAAATCAAGAGTCTGGAAGGGGAGCTTCTGTTGGAGTTGCAGTGTGGTTCTCTGGCAGGCAGCATCGGCTTGAATCTTTCTGGGCCTCAGAAAGCAGGCTCTGAGGCCCCACCTAGATCACTTGAAATCTGCATTTTGAAAAATTGTTATTAATTGTGGGTACATGGCTGCATGTATTTATAAGGCGCGTGATGTTTTGATATAAGCTGATATAAGCATGCAATATATGATAATCAAATCAAGATAACTGGGGGATCCATCAGCTCAAACATTTATCATGTCTTTGTATTAGGAACATTCCAGTCCTCCACCTTTGGTTACTTTTACATATAGCCTAACTTACTATCGACTGTTGTTGTTGGTTGTGCTGAATCTGCATTTTAACAAGATCTGCAGGTGACTTGTACATACATTAAAATGTGAGAAGCTCAGGGTTAGAGTGCCTGAGACTGTGTTGGTTCCTAATCTGCCTGTCAACAGATGGGCCAAAGGGCTGTGTCTTCCAAGGCCTCACCTTGTGTGGGTCACACTGAGCCTGGGACATCAAGAGAGGGAGCGGCCAGGACTGCTGTGTTTCACCCAGTACTTGTGGGACCAGCTCCTGCTTTTCTTTTCAGACCGACATTCATATCAGTATTAAAATCATTTACCTTTTCCTTTGTAGGTCTTTCGATGGATTCTGTAGCGCCCAAAAGAACCAAGAACAACTCTTGACATTAGCAAACATTTTGAGGGAAGAAGGAAAAGTGTTCGATGAAAAGGTTTACTACACTGCAGGCTACAACAGCCCTTTTGAATTGCTTAATAGAAATAACGAAGTGTGGTTGATTCAGAAAAATGAACCCTCCAAAGAGGATGAACGAGAAAAGGAAAAAAGTTTCATCGCGGGGGAGAACTTATAATATAGACATCAGCGCTGATGCTAGCTGTGCATCTGGCCCCTCCAGCTTGAGAGTCCCACTGTGAATTCCGCTTCTTTCCGTTGTGCCTTTTTAATGCTTGATGCTTTACCTGGATGCCCAGGTAACAGGGGACAGTAGGTCTATAAACACATGCAAATGGGTCATCTATTTCCGGGAGGATCCAGGGACATATCCCTTTCTTCCCTTTTCTTTGCTACAGCACCACCAGGTTGCCTTTTTCTGCTTGGATTTGTATCAGTTGAATGTGATCTCTTCCAGATAACATCAATAAAAATGTTGAAGATTAATCTTTTTTTTTGTTGTTAGAGACAGAGTCTCTGGTACTGGTACTTTGGTAGAGTGCTATAGCCTCACAGCTCACAGCAACCTCCAACTCCTGGGCATAGGTGATTCTTTTTACCTCACCCTTCCCAGTAGCTGGGCACACAGGCGCCCTCCACAATGCTTGGCTATTTTTTTGTTGCAGTCTGGCCAGGGGCCAGGTTCAAATGAGCGCCCTACCCACTGAGCTACAGGTGTTGCTCTTGAAGATTAATCTTATGTGGAAATACCTGGCTGTCAGGCCTAAAGAGGTAAAAATTCAGTTGGACACAAAAATCAAACTGTCTTTTGAGGCTGTCAGCACTACATTCCCTGTGGAACCCTCTTCCCCCTCTGCCCACTGCCTCCACTGCACAAGGCAACTCGCACCCAAAAGTGTCGTCAACCGCTTGTGACAGATAAAAGAAGCTTATGAAGTTAGGTACTTCCTATCTTATCTGGCACGCTAAAGGCATGTTTTCTGGAAAAAATGTACACAAACATATTATAGAATTCACTTGAATTTTTAAAGTATTTAATGTAGTAGTAAGGGTTTGCAGGGACTACAGGAATTCAAGCAACTTGAACAGCCCATGTTGCAGCTTTTTTTGTTTGTGAGGCATGTGGCTCCCCAGCTGGCTAGAAGGAGCCCCCGATAGACGCTGGCAGTTACTAGGTGAAGTCAAATGAACCGTTCTCTTTACCATGTTAAAGTCATTACTGTAGCAAGCACCCTGTGATTCATCAGGCCTTTTGGATCCTCTCCCCCACATGTGACGACATCTTTTTCTTTCTCTGTTGCCCCATCAAAACCCCACAGCCACTTTCCCTCAGTGAAACATGCTTTGGAGACTATTCCCCAAACTCTCCTTACTTTCTGCAAGTAGTAAGACAATTGATCAAGACCCACGCTCTGGAAAATCGTTTGTTGCTTACCTGGTGAATGAACCCTGATCTTTTGGGCAACAAATCGTTCTTCAGGCTCGGCGCCCATAGCTCAGTGAATGTGGTGCCAGCCACATAACACCAAGGCTGGCGGGTTTGAGCCCAGCCCTGGCCTGCTAAACAGCAATGACAACTGCAACCAAAAAAAATAAATAAATAAAATGAACAGCTGGGCGCCTGTAATCCCAGTTACTTAGGGGGCTGAGGCAAGAGAATTGCTTAAACTCAAGAGTTTGAGTTTGCTGTGACCTGTGATGCCACAGCATGCTACCAAGGGTGACCAGTGAGACTCTGTCTCAAAAAATAAAAAATAAATAAAAAAACCATTCTTCAAAGAGTGCGTTGCTGCAAAATGAAGGAGTTTAGACGTCTTTGCCTAATTGTATTCGAAAATGCCTGGCTCCTAACAACCACTCTGCTTATGAACGGTGTGACTTCCAGTTCCCATGATGGTGTGTTTAGAGACCGTGTAATCATTTACCAGGAGACAATCACTTACTAGGAGATTTGAGCATTCAGTGAATGGGAAGATGGGGCTGGAGGTGTCTAAGTTCCCTCCTACCCTGACATTGTATGATCTCTCTGAAAATTAATCTCCCCAGCCTGGACCCTGGCTACAGTAGGTCAACACAGCTGTCTGTAGTTAATGGTGTCCATGGCTGACCCTGACGGGCTGCCTTCTAGATGCACTGTTGTCAGTGCTCCACCTGAATGATCACACTCTACCCTCTGTTTTATTTTCTCCATTTTACAGATTAGGAAATTGAGGCACAGAGATATTAGGTAGCTTGCTCCAGATGAAACTGAGGGCAGAGGCTGACTCAAGCCCAGACAGCCGGGCCCTGGATCAGTGGGCTGGCACTATCTGGGGGGGCTCTTTCTGCATGACTGTGACTTTAGAGATACCTTTGAGACTATAGTTTTGATACAAAACAGGTTAGATTTTGGGTTTTGAAATCATGGACATATTTTAAAATCTTAAGCAATTATTTTCCAAAAGTATTTGCTTGAGTTGCTTATTGAATTTATTGATCTCTTGCATTCTTTTTTTTTTTTTTTTTTTGCAGTTTTTGGCCATGGCTGGGCTTAAACCTGCCACCTCCGGCATATGGGGTCAGTGCCCCACTCCTTTGAGCCACAGGCGCTGCCTGATCTCTTGCATTCTTAACGCTTGCCAAAAAGAAATGAAATCTCTTGTATAGCACATTTACCATCACTGCTCTACAGGACGGTCATTCCCATCTCTCCCTTGCCTTGGTTATCTGCTTCTCTGGAGAGTTGTCCAAAGTCTTCCTCGGACCCCTACATCTGGAGGAAGCATCTTGGGCACCATGACAGGGAGCTAAGGTGGGCAGTTCCTACTCACCCCCCTGTGCTCACAGAGCTACCAGGTGTGTTTATGCGGATGTCAATCTATCCTAAGATTTTATGCTTTTTAAAAGTCTGAAAACAATTTGTTTAAACTTAGTGCATTCATTCACTCCTTCCTAGTCATTGTTTAATTCCCTAAAAAATTTTGCTTTGTCGCTGATCATTTTTGTTTGTTTTTGTTTTTTTGAGATAGAGTCTCACTATGTCGCCCTGGGTAGAGTGCCCTGACGTCATAGCTCATAGCAACCTCAAGGTCTTGGGCTTAAATGATTCTCTTGCCTCAGCCTCCCAAGTAGCTGGGACTACAGGCGCCCGCCACAACACCTGGCTATTTTTTGGTTGCAGTTGTCATTGTTGTTTGGCAGGCCTGGGCTGGGTTTGAACCCACCAGCTCTAGTGTATGTGGCTGGCGCCGAGCCCCCTAAACATTTCATTCAATCTTTTGCTTTTTTTTTTTTTGCAGTTTCTTGGCCGGGGCTGGGTTTAAACCCGCCACCTCCGGCAGATGGGGCCAGCGCCCTACTCCTTTGAGCCACAGGTGCTGCCCCGTTCTTTAAGTCATTATGGAATTCCTCCTGTGTTCCAGGCAACATGATGGGGACGGGGAAATGGAGATGAGGGAGACCATGTCCCCAGCTCCTCATCAGGCACCAACCCCAGCAACATCTCTCACTCTGTTTAGGGTGCTGAGAGCATGGCAGTGAAACTCCTGGCCTGTGGCGTTTGTATTCTAGATCAGTGTTTTTTATCTCACAGCACACTTGAACCTATAAACATTCAAGGCACACTTAAATTATGTTGATTAAAAAAATAAAAAATGTTTAGTTCCTGTGCTTTGAACACTTTTCAAAGATATTTAATGGTCTTTAAAAATTGTCTCGGCACACTTAAGATCCTTTTGTAACGCACTAGTTGAAAATCACCATTAGTTATGTTGAAATTGTGACAAGTGCTGTCAAGAGCTGAAAGGAGGTGGTAGGGTAGGGTGTGGTTTGTTGGGTGGGGTGGATGTCACATGCTGAGGCCCCTCTGAGGAAGAGACAGTTGAGACTTGACTGATTGCGGGCCAGTCAGATGAAAGCAGAGGTGGGGGTGGCATCTTGGTCAGAGGTGACAGCCTCAGAGGAAGAGGCCACGTGTTGAGTACCAAGAGCAAAAAGCCGTGCATGCTGCTTGCTGTGGAGAGAGCGCTGTGCCTGTAGCTCAGTCTCTCCAGATAAGGAAAACTGCTGACCTGGCACAGGGTTTTAGGAGATGTGGAGTTCAAGGATTAACTGACAGCATTTGGGGACCGACTGAGCCTTTAGCTGTGGAGGTGTAGTCAGCAAAGTGAGGCTGCTGCTGACAGCGTGGTTTAGAGGCTATGGAGGTTACTGATGCAAAGTTGTTTCTGGTACCTATTTGTAACTGTGGCCAAAGAATGGTCATTCCTATTCTGGGCTTTGGAGTTGTGGCTGACAAGCTCATGGAGGAGTGTCGTTCCAAGTTTACCTTCTAGACAGCACTAGCTGCCCACTGTTAGGTGTGTAGTCAGCCAACAGTCTCTGGCTATTACCTTCTCCAGGGTGCACTGCAGATTTCTAGATAAGGACAGCTGTAGGGGCAGCTGACAGCATGCTTTTTTCCCCTGCCAACTTCCAGCCAGTGACTGAGGCAGTGGTATCAGACCCAGCCATTTCCGCCTAACTCAGAACACTTCTACTAGACAGTCTTTGCTCCAGAGATGCTTCGTGGACTGGTCAGATCTGACAGTTCCCTTGTTCAACCTTACTTTTCTCTTTTCCTTTCACAGTACGTCTTTCGCACTCCTGACTCCATCTCAGCCTCAAATTGGCCCGGTTGGTACCAGTCAGCCAAGAACAGAGTTGAGACTGAGTCACTCCCTGTCTGGCTGGTTCTGAGGCTCCTGTCCCCGTTGGATAGACAGCCCCTGGCACAAGAGGGCTGTGCGGTTAGTACAACTTGAGATGAAATAGCAGAGTGGTGCAGGGGAATGCAGTGGGTGGGGGATGACTCCGGTGTTCCAAATATGAGGGGAAGGGTAGATAATAAACACCAAACAATGGACTTGGGTGATTATTACTGAGTTGGACTGGTGTCCTACAAATGGATAGTGAAAAGCTCGGGTTAATTATTATAATAAGCCATTTAAAACTAAGTGTTGTGAGAGTCAGTCGCTTTGGTGGCATGCCAGCACCCTCATCCTGTGTGATGGCAGAAGTAGCTAACCGCCAGCAAACCTGCAGCCCAGCCATGTCTGTTGCGTCCAGGTTGAAATCAATCTTGGCAACCTAAAACTTGGGATGGATATCCTCAACAATTTTGACTCCCTGAATATTTGAGCGTGCAGAAGAGACCCACCCTTCCCATGAGGAACTAAAACTGCCTTCTGTCCCTTCCTCCATCCTAACACAAAGAAAGACAATGTCAGGGTCTTTCCTCCATAACACAACAGGTGCCTCTCAGGAGTGTCCAGCCCCTTCTGCTGACTACTGGGCATATAAGTCACAACACAGTCTGGCTGGGGCCACGCTGGGTCTGGTGAGGGAAGAAACGGACGGACTGACCGTGTGCCAAAGGAAGTGGATAAGTGAACCCACATTCCCACAGGGGCCAGGGGAGGACTCTGGGACTCGATTCTGAGGGTGCTTGGTCAGATTCATAAAACTAGATAAAGGCAACTTTATTGACCTGGGGGATATTTCTCAGGATACAAGATTTAACATCAGGAGAAAAAGTGCCAGGAGATAGTGAGAACTCACTGCTTTAGGGCGGCTCAGTAGAAGCCCAGAAAAAGTGATCAAAATGTTGAAATGCCTGAACTGCTGGGACACATCAGAGGAAGGAATGAGCAGGCTTGCTGGAATGGTCACCGGAGACAAGGTGTCCATCAGAGGATCACGCTTCACAGGAAGGCCCAGAGGCTCGTCCTACACCAGACCTTGGAATGCACTGATGAGAGGGCTGTGAGCCCTCAGTGGGGACTTTCCTCTGTAGTCTGGGGCTGGCAGGAAGGACTGTGGTGGAACCCTGCTTTCTGAGGATGATGTGGATGATGAGACCTGAGAACGCAGGTGGCAGTGCTAAACATTATTAGTGTGTGTGTATATTCATAGCATATTAGAATATATGTATACGTTCATTATTAGCATATTAACCACTAAGCACAAAATGACTCTAACCGGTCAAGTCTTATGGAACTGGTTAATAGAACATGGCATCCTAGGGACAAAAGGGATGGGTGGTTAGCAAGGGTAATGCTTGATACATAGATCTAAGAGAGCAAGAACGGATGAGCAGGGGGCTAAAAAAGAAAAAAAACCCATGATTCCTCACCAGTTTCTACTGACCCAGTGTTCTGATCTGAAGCTCATTAACTGAAGAGGTGACTGGATTCTGGGGAGCGTGTGCAGTAATGATTTCCCCAGCCTTTTTCTAAAGGGATCTGTGGCTATTTACTCGGATGGCTTGACACTAGAGAAAATGGAATACAGGGATTTGTCTGTGTCTAAATTAACATTTGATACCCAGAAACCCAAAGTGTCATTATATTTCCTCCTCCCTCATTAAAATGGGAGCATATGGAGGTTAGAAAGTAAATGTTCTGATCAAAATTTGGCTGCAGGAGGCCCCTGGAGTCTGCAGCCCCAGTGCTGATTATTTGCCTAATCCCTGAGTGTGTAACAGAGATGGACACACTTGGCAGGCAGAAAAACCCGCATTGGTTTCTTGACCTGTAGGGAGAGTGTAAGCCTGGAAGCCCTCTCTCCCCCAAGCAGTGTCGTAAAGCTAAATCAGCATCGCCTCGAACAGGTTTTTAAGCTTCTCAAGTGAACATCTGCTTTCTGCCCATGATGGTAAAATTGGAACCCATTTTATCTTTCCATCTTAACTAAAAACCCAAGCAAAATATATAAAACAGTGGTCTTCAGACATTGAAAGTTCATAGCACAGGACTATGAGCTCTGATAGAAGAGGAAAAAATGAGGGGAATCCAATGAATGTTCAAGCTGATGGCTCAGAGGCAGTTTCTAGGCAGCAAAGCAGGAAGCCAGAGACCAGTGATCTTGCTGAGTTGTGGAGATGGAGATCAGTGCTACGGGAGGCCACAGTGGGTAGAATTTCTAGGCAGAGAAAATGAAAGGGGGAAGCGTACACAGAGAGGGTTCTGCGGATCTGTAGTGGGTCTCCTTCAGTCTTTGGCTTAGAGAAGGAGAGAAGAAACTACCCCTAACCGGGCGTTGTGGCAGGCGCCTGTAGTCCCAGCTACTCTGGAGGCTGAGGCAAGAGAATTGCCTAAGCCCAAGAGCTGGAGGTTGCTGTGAGCTGAGACACTACGGTACTCTACCAAGGGTGACAAAGTGAGACTCTGTCTCTAAAAAAAATTAAAAAACAAAACAAAAAAACCAAAAACTACCCTAGCTAAGAAATGAGTAACTGGAAAATAGCAAAGCAAATAATTTACAGATCACGTATGGGGTGGGAAAGTTTGGGTTTCTACTAGCCAGAGTGGAAATAACGCATAACTCATGGGGCATCAGGTAGAAAAAGGGTGTTTGTTGCCTAGGTAGTGAGGTTAAAGTATCCGTAAACCAAAGCCTTCTCTGGGCTTCCCCTAACAAAGTTTTTTATAAGCAAGCCTTAGAAAAATCAAACTAATTTCCAGAAATTATATATGCAGAATAAATATATATTATTTATTATGTGCACCATAATGAAGCCCAATATTATTTAAAGGACTACAAAAAAATCCATCAACAAATGACATAACAGGCCAGGCATGGTGGCTCCTGCATGTAATCCTAGCACTCTGGGAGACTGAGCTGGGTGGATCACCTGAGTTTGGGAGCTCGAGACCACCCTGACCAAGAGCAAGACCTATCTCTACTAATAATAGAAATATCAGCTGGGCATGGTAATGTACACCTATGGTCCCAGGTACTCAGGAGGCTGAGGAAAGATAATCACTTGAGTCCAAGAGTTTGAGGTTGCTGTGAGCTATGACACCATGGCACTCTGGAGCAACAGAGCAAACACTCTGCCTGTGTTTGAGACAGAACTCTGTCTCCAAAAAAAAAAGAACTAGCACTATGTGGGGCTGAGGTGGGTGACTCGCCTGAGCTCATGAATTTGAGACCAGCCTGAGCCAGAGTGAGACCTCATCTCTAAACTAGCCAGCCACTGTGGTGGTTGCCTATAGTGCCAGCTATTCAGGAGGCTGAGGTAGGAGAATCAGAGTTTGGGGTCTCTGTGAGCTGGGACATCATAGCACTCTACTAAGGAGGACAAAATATGACTCTGTCTCAAAAAAAAAAAAAGGAAGAAAAAACCATTTATTAAAATAAATACTTTGAGGCAGGAAGTAGCTTCTGCCAAGGGACATAAAGGCAAATGAGGTCAAATCTTCATGAATGAGGGGATAGCAGCAGATCTCAAAGATGGTACAGACCACAACAAAAAATTTAAATTCCACTCTAGTAACATCCAATCTTTGAAAGGTTTCAAGCAGGGGGTGCTAGGAATTATTTTTAAAAGCTTATTTTGTGTGCTGAGCTTAAGCTGAAGCTGAGCTGGTCACAGATGCCCAGTAGAGGCAGAGAGGCCAGCTGGGAGGCTTTCCCCAGCTGTTTGGTCAAGAGATAATGGTTTGGACCTGAGCTGTATCAGTGGAGCTGGGGAGAAGTGGTTGGATTAATGATACAATTTGGCAGTATGGTTGATTTAACTTGTTTAGAGTTTTACATGTGGAGTAGAGAGGAAAGAGGCCACAGGATGGCCCAAGGTTTGGGGCCCAAGACCTTGTGAGCATGGTCATGCCACTGAGTGATAAGGAAAAGCACTTTGGGAAGTAGGATCTGGCTCTACAGTCACACGCTGCCCAGGAAGACAGGCCACCATACAGAGGACAGCAGTCCCCTAACACTGTAACACCGTATTTTCATGGTATCTTTTCTATGTTTAGATATACACTTACCATTGTGTTCCAACCGCATAGGGCATTCCATATAGTAAAGTGCTATACAGGTTTGCAGCCTGGGAGCAACAGGCCATACCAGCTACCAGGCGTGTAGTAGGCTGCACCATCTAGGTCTGTGTAAGCACATTTCTTGATGTTTGAACAACTATGAAATTACTTGATGATGCATTTCTCAGGAACATCATTAAGAGAGGCATGACTGTATCAAGTTTGAAATATCTGTAAGTGCAGATTTGGAGTAGCAATTGGCATACTAATCTAGAATTCTTGAAGGAAGGCCAGACAAGAGAAATTTGGGAGTTTGCAGTATGGTGTTAAATAAATTCACTAAGGGACAGTGTTGCTTGAGAAGCTCACATTATTCCCCTTCTTAAAAATCTTCATGGTTGTCCCATACCATGAAACAAAACCCAGATTCCTTGGGATGACATCCTAGGGCCCCTACATTCCTGCACCAGATGCCTTTCCTGTTTTGTGTCCCACTGTGCTATTTAGACTTCCTAGGATAGGTACGTGGCTTCCCCTAAACACTTGTCTGTGTCTTTGCTCATGCCATCCGGAATGTCTTTCTTTTGCCAACTATCCCTTCTGGGTGAAATCCCCCTCACCCACCTGTCTTAGTTCAGGTTCACCCCATCCTGCCCATCTACCCACTCAGAAGCTATGACATCTTCCTCTGAGAACATGTCACTCAACTGCAAAGTAAGTGAAAAAATGACTCACCCAGTGGGTCTGGAGGTGGACATGCCAGTGGCTGATCAGTGACCTGGATGTTATCAACAAACAATGCTCCTTTTCCTTTGCCACCCATGGTACATGGCTTCCATCCTCACTGGTGCCTCATAGATTATAAGATTATTGCTCTTTCTCCAGCCTCCCACCCATCACAGGGACAAACAGGAGAAAGGAAGTCACAGATGGCAAGCTTCCTGGAATTCCAAGATTATGCCCATGACCTTGGTGACCACAAGGAGGCTGTGGGGTACAATTTTTTTCTGTCTACGTGCATGGCCAGGCTGAACAATTCTACCCCTGGTGATGAATGTTGGTGTGGGCCCAGCAGGGCTTACCAGAGCCCAGAGAGCTATTCCTTTGCTTCTCCTCTGGTGCTGATACATGTTTTGCAGGGTGATCGTGTATCTTTTTTATTAGTTTTGAACCCTTTCCTGATAGCTCATTCACATTCTTCTGGCATAGGATTGTCTCACTTTTACCCAGAACACAAGAAGTATTTACCCAGGACATTTTCCCCATCACTGACCAATGCCTACAGATTGCTCTGGCCCTTGTTCTGTAAATAAAGCTGGACTGTGGAAGGTGGTGTGGGGCAGCTCACTGAGAAACACTGATTATACTACCACTGATGACTGGGTAGCTTCTTAAGGAAAATAGACCTCAAGAATAAGGTCCATGTTTTCTTCAAAAGACCATCTCTGTCTCTCAGTGGTATCCTCATATCCACCAAAGTATTAATAAATTATCCCACTGTGCTCATTTTACGATGTAATCTGAGTGATATAAACAATTATTTACATGGAGGCTTAAAACACAAAAGCAGAACCAAGAAGCCTGTCCAGTGGTTCCCTGTCCTTCCAGGATGGCCACAGAATGGGCACCATCAGCAGGTAGGGGAAAAGACTGAGGCACAGACAAATGACTCATTGTCACTGTGCTTCTCCAAATGAATATACTCTCATCCCCACACAAGAAGCAACAGAATTCAATCAAGATTCTTCAGAAATAGTAGGAGGGCAGAAATCAAACTAAAGTTGAGGCTATTTCCAACTGACAGCCCAAAGAGTCACTTGCTTCTCTTCCAACTCTTAGACAAAATAAAGTAGACTAGGCACAGCGGCTCACACCTGTAATCCTAGCACTGTGGGAGGGAGAGGAGGGCAGATCATTTGAGCTCGGGAGTTTGGAGACCAGCCTGAGTAAGATCGAGACCCCATCTCTACTAAAAACAGAAAAAACTAGCCAGGCAGCATGGCAGGTGCCTGTAGTCCCAGCTGCTTGGGAGGCTGAGGCTGAAGGATCACTTGAGCCCAAGAGTTTGAGGTTGCTGTAAGCTATGGTGATGCCATGGCACTCTACCCAGGGTGACAGAGTTAGACCTCTTTTGTCTCCAAAAAAAAAAAGAGAGAGAGAGAGAGAGACAGAGAAGGGAGGGAGGGAGGAAGGAAAAGACAAAATAAAGTAGAAATAATTCAGTCCCAGGGCTTCTATGATTATCTCCAAATTAAAGTGTAGGTGTATAAGGCAGGCCATCAAGTCTACGCTCATGGAACTTTTGAATAAGACATAGTTCACAAACTATAAGTGAGCCCGACAGAAGTTGTTCACACACTAAGAGTGAGCTCCACAGAAGAACGAAGTAGTAAAGCTGAAGGTACTGGATGTTTCAGGGATAAATCCAGTTCTGGTCTCCCTGTATTTCATCCATGCCTGTGAAAAGTTCTCACATCTCTCCCCATGCCACATCACCTGAACTGCCAGTCAGTACATTATTGGTAAGTCCTAAAGTCTGTAGGATGTTATTTGGAGTTATTTTTCCATGTGACCTTTTAAATGACAATAACCAGTGTCTGTGACATTCTCTCTCCTCTCAGTTGGGTCCCCACCTCCCACAGGGACCTTCTGGTTTCACTGCTGTTATTCAGTTAGAACCAAGCAAAGCACTCGATAATTCTGTACAAGATGACCTATCTCATTTTCAAAAAACATAAAATCCCCCCCAACCCACAGACCAACCCCACATGAACAAAATGTTTCAAATATTTACTTTAAAATTGTTTTATTCAAAGCAAATTAAAAACCTAATAGATATTTTTCTTTAAAAATGGTCATTTTTAAATAGTTTTATAATTAGTTTCAATGTTGCTCATCTTACCTTCAAATAAATGATTTTTATATTAAGTTAAAGATTTCTGATGTCCATGTCCATTCTAATCTTTTTTAGGTAGCTACAAGATTTCATAATCAAAAGCCAACGTGGAAAAAAAAAAAAGCCAACACCACTTTTCCAAAATTTAGAAGAAACAGTCCTTGTGCCAATGTAGTAGAAAACTGCTCCAAATGTCAGCTCTTGATTCCCTGCTGTATAAAAAGAAGTGCTTCATTTTCTTCAAAGGGAAGGAGTCTTAACTCCTTACATATGTTTCTGCCTCAAAGACATGTCTAAAATGGTGTCTCAAGTTTTATTTTATAAACCTCGTGATGAGTTGACCTGTGCAGAGCAACTTTGAGGGATATTTTCATGCTGAAAAAAAAAAAAAAGGCTATTTGGTAGCTGCAATGGACTTAAACCAAGAACCTCACCATGGTCTCCTGGCCTTTCTAAAGAAGACAAGACTCTGGCTAACAAAGGTGCCAAAGTACGGAAGTAGGAAGGAGGGAGGGTGTGGGCCACAAGAGCTTTACATTAAAATAAAGACTTTCCATTTCTCCTGTGTCTAAAGGTGTTGAAATTCTAATTATAGAAGATTAGAAGGTAATTAGCAACTCAATTATTTAAAAACAAATATAAAAATGCACAAACCAAATAATGCAAAAAAAAAAACAACCCACAAAACTCTTTTTAATCTAACACCTCATTTTCCTTGGGGCTAATGGCCTCGCCTGACCAAGGTCTATCAGTTTGTTTGACTAATAAGAGCTATTCAGCATTTTCTTTAAAGTCAGATAAGGAACAATAGATTTTGCTAAAAACGTTCTAAATTAGGACACCATACTGTAGGCAAGGAAAGAAAAGAGCCATAACTTTGTCTTTGGTGTAACCAAAAGGATATCCACAAGTTAGCAAATGTTGACATTTCAAGTGGTAGGAAATGGCCAAATGGAAGTTTAAACTCTGGTTTAAAAAGGGTCAAAAATCGTGTCAAAGGAAAAGCTCCGCCCACAGTCCTGTAGTGCAAGTTTTCAAATTTAATTCTGCAAAATAACTTTATTTACTAGGCAGGAAACCAATTCCAGCAGTGTGTCCCTTACTCCTCCCCGCCTTGCCTCTCCCCCGCTGTCGGTATGTCCCCACGTCACTTCCCTTCTCACAGGACGCTGCAGCCGCTACTCAAGGGGGAACTGCATTTAAAAATTACCCACACTTCTAAAAATCCGGCTAAGAGCTGGGTGTATGAGGCTGCACAGCAGCGGGCACTGAGTTACAGCTTTGCCAGCTCCACGTTTCTTATGTTTACCAAAAAAAAGAAACAAAGCCTATTTCCCCCAGAGAAAAAGTACCTGAACCCATTCGCCCTTCCCCAGCTTCTCCGAGCTCACGGGACACGCTCCCCTCCAGCACACACGTGCGTACATCCCCGCGTTCTGCCGGCAAGAACCAGCTAATCCACCGCCTCTTTCTTAGAAGCAACAACGTCTTCTCCCTTCTCGTGGAACTCACACGTTTCCCTAAACAGAAGCTCTGACAGCGGTTACCACCTCGTCCGGAGACGCCCAGCTTACTCCACCCAGCTGAACTCTGGCTTACTTTCCCCTATATCTGTACACGTTGTGTGTGTGTATTTTTAAAAAATATGTTTAAAATGCACACACACCCACACACACCCTGACACACCCCCAGTATTTAGGAAAAAAAAAATCTTCCCCAGGAAGCACTTTCAGAAGTTTAAGCTTCTACTTGCATTTAAGCCACAGGGCAAGTGCCAAGTGAGTCCTAAGTGACCCTCCGCTCACACTGCAGGGCCGGCAGCGCTGGGCCCACAGCAGGACTCTGGGTGGGGTCCCGGGCAGCCAGGCGAGGACACCTAGCAGGCTTGCTCTAAGGAGGCATTGCTCATCTCCCATCACCCGGGAGAGTCACGTTCTTGTCCCTAGCTCTCCTCCTTCAGAGAACCTCCACACTGCTCTGACTGCTCCCTGTCCCCTACACTGGCTGTCCCATTGGCAGGGCCAGGAGCCGGTGGCTGCAGGGAGGCGGCAGGCTCTTCGCTGCAAAGCGGCCTGCCCTCGTCCATCTCATCCCCCGCCCGCCCATCCAGCGAGCATCCCTGCGCGGTGCCGGGAGCCCCGCGCGCTCTGCTGTCCACAGACTCGGTGGCTTCGCCTTCGCCCTCCGAGATGACCGTCATGGGGCTGCTCTGGATCCGGTTCCGCACGCTGTACCTGCTGCTGGCGGCGGAGGGCGGCGTTCGACTGCGGCCGTACCTGGGGCCGGAGAACGACAGACTCCGAGGCATGGAGCCTTCGTTCTTGGCCCACTCCTCCTGGGCCCTTCTGCTCTTGCTTGGGGAGCAGCTTGACGGGCTCTCGGGAGTGTCTGTTGCAGGCTCCGACCTGGACCTCTGGAATCGCGGGTCAGTGTTCTTGAGCATCTCCGCCGCCGACATGCGGGCGCTGGTGTCAGAACGACTCCCCTTCTTGAGCAGCAGAGCTTTGAAGTTGTCGCTGCTGGTGCTGCTCTTCCGGACACTTCTCTGAATGGATCCCACCTGCTTGGGAGAGGCCAGGCTCGGGGCAGCGCCAGTGGGTGTCACCGGCGGGGAGGGAGAATGGTTTCGGGAATGGTCATCATCCGAATCTTTCCGGCCAAGGACTTTCCTTTTAGATCTGAGATTTAATAACATTAAGAGAAAGATTAATTCCCATTAGGCCACAACCATCCTAGGTCTCCTAACTCATCCTCCGGTGCTTGATATTTGCTGCAAAGGACTGATGTGTATTTTCTTTACAAACACTATCATAAAAGGCACAAGTTAAAAAAAAATTATTTAATTTATGAAAAATATAAAATAACCCACTTCAAAAAGAACAGTCATTGTTTGACCTCATGAAACCACGACTCATTGAGGATAATCACTAACTGTGGGCTTCCTTATTTATCTCCACTCTCACTGGAATATTTTGAAACAAATCTTAGACATCATAGTACCTTACTTCAGACAAGACCATTTCCAAAGTTTCAAATAATTGCCAGGCTTTATGTAACTTTCTCTGGTGGTGATCCCCAGTGGATTTCACATGCTTACCATCCTTTCTTTCTGCTCTTCCCTTTCATGTGTGGTGCTAGTCCTTGAACAGGCCTGGTCAACAAGCCAAGGTCCAGCATATCCCCTATACTGAGAGATGCCCTGTAACTTCATATTCTCAGTCATTGTAGAGTTTGACCTAAAACCAGTCTTCCTCAGCTTTTATAGGACCATATGCCAACCTCTACAAGTCCAGGTTCCCAGAAAACAAGAGTGAACCTTCTGGTGTAGATCCTGATTCATGGTCCACTTCAGAGGACTTCTCACTGACCAAGAAACCGTGAGGGATGGGAGTGGAGAGGGGACAAGGAGGGGCTCCTCAAGGGAAGGAAATGTCTCCTGCAGGGACTTCTTGTCCTCAGTCTGTAAGGACCTCTCTGGTCAATGTGTTTTCTACTGCTGGTGATGCTGAGGGGCACAGCTGATGAGTCAAGTGGCCCCTTGCCAGGCTCTTCGTGACAACTCAATGTGTGTGTGCACATTTTAGCTAAGCGCAGATGGACTTGCTTTAAGAAAGTTCAACACAGTTAATGAACTAAAGATACGGGTGTATCTCTTTTCCTGCTATAAAATTCTAGAAATGCAGTAGTTAAAGGTTGAGAGTATGGTATCTGTACGTGCAGATCAAGAGTTGAAACCGAGTGATAGCCACGTCTAGCGCGTAGCCTGGGACAAGCTGCCGGTCCCTGCTGTACCTCAGTTTCCACGTTTTATTATCTGAAATGAGGGTGTGATTATATAATACCAACCTCACAGGTGTGCATCGCCTTGGGCAAGTTAAAATTTCCAATTGTGTTTCCTATCTGAAAAGGGGGCAGAACAGTGTTTGGACCATAATTTCTCAACAAAGATGAATGTAGTAAAGCCATCAAGTATCAGGCACGCAGCAGGTGCTTCAGGGAACTCTGAATGTTACATAGGGAAGAGAATTCTTCCTGCTTATTGGCAGGGTAAGGCAGAGGGGGGGATGGGCCCATGTGTCTGCCCTGGACTTAGTGCTCCCAGAGTCATCGCCTTGATTCTGTCCAAAAATAAGCCACCAAAGAGGAGGGCAGAAAGTTGTAAGCACCTAATACTAAAGGGTGGCCAGAGCTACTCCTGGGGTACCTGCCCCTCTGGGACAGCAGAACATGGCCTATGATACTTTGGTTCCATGGTCCTGCCCCCGTGGTCAGTAAGAACAGTGTCTACAAGTATAGACACTTATACTGTGTCAACAGTATAAGTTAATGACTGGCTGACAAATCATTCGAATAATAGCCTCTCCAAAGCGGACAGCTACAAAAGACTCTAGAAAATGGAAAAGTCCAACCACTTCGGGCTTCAGAGATGGTAACTGAAGCCTGAAGAGTGAAGTCACACAACTTGTTAGTATGACAACGAGGACTTGATAAAGTATCTTTCCACACACAGCACATGGCCTCACCACTCCCACTGGTCACTCCCCAAAAGCAGCTCAGCTCATCTCATTCTTTCAAGGTTTGGTTTGTGGTGTGATTTTTTGGTTTGGTTTTTAAATAGTGAGGCTGTGTTGAGATCCATAAAATGAGCCACAACTAAACTCAATGAAAGCTGTGGCCTTTAATTGTAGATTTAGAATTAAGAAAGATGGGATTTTATAAAAGCATTGTTGTTTCTGAAGAGCAGCTGCCCCCCAAAATGAGAATTAAATCTAAACAGGAATTCTTTGCATATATATACACACATACACACATGCACACACATATATATACATACACACACACACACATATACAAATGTATACATGTATTTTTAAAGAAGATGGCTATAAAAAGTATTTAAACAGTTAACACTGGCTTAAAATCTAATTACTTCAATAAATATAAAAACTTCACACCTCAACTGGTGTTCTACATTTTCCATCTGGCTTTAAATCTGAAGTGAATTAATTTGCATTATAAAATTTGAAAGCTGTGTTTTAACTTAGATATTCTTTATTTCAAATTATGAGCTTAGGTGCTAAAAGACAGACAAATAAAGCCTTAAAACACACAGACACAGACCTTTACTATGTCTGCTCATATATTCTCCACTCTACAACAGAAATTGGCACGTGTCCTTGCTTTCTCTTTGCAATCCACTCCTACGACCTAACTGGCCTTCTCTCATGTGTACACAGAATAATACAAACTGACCGATTTCTATAGGTGCAGTAAGAAAAAAACGCACATTTTTTAGTGCCTTAAGAAGGTTGCCAAAACAAGATAGAGAGTAGACCTTTGGCACACTTTTAGGAAAGGGATGCAGTAATTTGGTTTCACAACAGTTGGGTTTTCTCATTGGAACCAAGTATTTAGTACACGGAGCAACCAGGCAACAGTCTCCTCGAGGGATTGCGATTATAAATACGTATATGCCTGTATATTTAGCAACCCGATGCATTCCTTATTAAAGCAAATACTTTGAGTCTTGGAAGGATCTGCTGACAGTTACATTCCAACTGGTTTTATTTAACTCAGAAAATATTTATTGAGTGCTTATTATGTGTCTAGCACGGTTCAAGTTAGAAACATCTATGTAAACTTCTAGAAATGCCACTAAAGTTGGTTTCAAAGGATGCATATTTTTTCATTTCCTTGTTTCGAGAAATAATTGGATAACTAGCTACCTTTTTATTTCTAATGACATCAAAGAAATCAGTCAATGCTTAACGAGGGCAGTCTTTTTCTGGTGCCAGTAGATGGCACTAACGGTATATAGTAACCAGCAAATTTAATTCCTTTTGCTCTTGCCTAAAAAGAGACGTATGCTTTTATGGAAACATTAAGCAGCCAAAGAAATTGTACTATAAAATCCTGAATTTTTTGAAAAATAAAGAAAAAAGATAAAAACAAAAACCTAAAACAGCCTTAGGAAGAAAGTGCTGTACAGTAGTCTGTTGTGCATCCTAAGCGCACAGAACACAGCATTCCTTACCGGGCACTGGACTGCTGGCTGCTTTAATCCAACTCTCATTAATCCTGCCTTATGACTGACACGTGGCATTCCTTGCCAGCAAGGGCAATGCCTACCAGAAAGTAGCACATTGAAGTTCCCAAGATTATGAAAATCAGAAGGTCAAAGTAAAACAGAAATTGGAGTCAGAGGAAATAAAACTATAGAAACCCACTTAAAAACAATCAATAATAAAGTTAATGAGACATGACTGGGAGACAGAGGAAATCTTAAGAAAGAAAAGGCAACTGAGGAGCCCTGTGGAGAGAAGGAATTATAAAGTAGATTAAAGTAAGAGAAAGGCTTTTTGGATACCTGTGGATAGCTGCAAAAAGGTCTTCTGTGGTCCTGGGTCTACTGGGGGTCATCACCTCATCACTCCCGTCTTCCCTGGGGAAGTCACAGGCCTCGGAGGAGGAAGCGGCTGTGTCGGTCTGCGGCACCCCGGCTGTAGAGAAATAAGCGAGCAGGCACACAAGATGCACAGTGACTAGGATGTCAGTCCTCAGCCAAGCTTCCACACACACCGCCGCTTCCCTGCCATTCCTGACAATGCGAGGACCACAGGGAGATGCCGTGGGGGCTGGAGTTTGATAGTTTACAAAGATATGGGAGATGAAGCCAGCCGCAGACCCAGAGCTCATTCTTTTGTTAAAGTGTAGAACTCCCACTGAATCTCTCTTCAGTTTTGTTGCAGTGTTTCCTTGCAGCTCTTCAGAAGGGAGATTACTCACTGCTATTTAACAGCCAGCCTGCTGCAGATCATCCCCACCCCCCTTTTTCTGCCATTCCTTTAGGTCTAGATTTTTTTTAATTCACAAAATGCAAAGTTGGTCACTTACCCTGTTCAGTGGCACAGGAAGCCCACATACTGTTTGGCTTTGACATGAATCTAATAGGATCTACCTGGGCTCCACATGGTAGCATTGGGCAGCCCTACTTGGCTCAGCTGCAGATGCTCAGAGGTCACAGGACAGAGAAGCCAGACTCACCCTCTCCATCCTGTCTAGACAGGCAGCTCTCCACGTCACCTCCACCATCCTCACTGTTCTCGGCTGGCTCTTCCTGCTGGGGGCCAGGTAAGGTATCAGGCTGTACCATGGGGACATTGGCTTCCACCGTGCCTGGGGACACAGATTCTGCAGCTCTTTCCTCAAGAACCAAGCTGCCAGGATGCGTCGCATGAGAGCCAGCTCGGGCTGCGGGACTCTCTCCTGCCTCATTGTGGGCAGGGCCCTCCTCTCCCCTCGTGGGGCTGTGCACAGCTCGGAGGGCTTCGCTCACGTTCTCTGCGGGCTCCGCTGTGAAATCTCTCTGTGGAGGTGGCACCACTAGGAACAGTTTGGGCTTCTTAGAAATGGGCGGTGGCTTCCTGCTGGGTGAAGAGTTGGGGAGCTGGGCAGTTCTGGGGCTGGTCTGAGCCCCTGCGTCCCTGGCACTCCACAGGCCGCCGCCGTGCTCGGCTGCACTGCCATGGTCACCCTGACTCGAGCTCTTGGCAGGCGACCGGAGTGAGCTTGTCACGGAGGCAAGCTGGCTTTCATTCTCCATTTCATGTGTGCTATTTCGGGATTTCAGGAAGGCAGATGGCTTTAAGTGGTACTGTGGAGCAACTGAAGTTCGTTTTTCCTGAGCTGTTGGTTCAGATGACAGAGCCGGCCCGGTGCCTGAGTTCCTCCTCACCGGCCTCAGCTGCACCATCTGCAGCGCTTCTGTGGTTATGAGGGGCATGGGGGGTCTGCTGCTCTCCTCCCTAGTGGAAGGCGGCCTGAAGGCCTCCCGGGAGGAGTCTGGCTGGCTAGAGCTAGGGCAAGAATGCCTGGGGTCTCTCATGAATTTGGGGTCCAGAGGAGGGGCAGGTGGAGGCTCCGAGGAGGGTAGGACAGGTGGAGGCAATGGTAAGGGCACAGAAGAATGTGGAAAAGGGGGGCTCAGTGAAGCGGGGGCAGGAGGAAGGCACCCATCAGGTGGGGAGCAGAAGGGAGTGAGAGCTTCAGGTGGCGGAGGGGGGAATACAGGAGAGGGAGGCAGTGCACAGCCCTCAGGACAGTCGGCCAAGGGCGGGGGAGGCGGGAGGAAGGGGCCTGGGAGAGGAGTGGGGGGCACTGGGGGACAGGCTGATGCTGCGTCCAGTTTCTTCATTGTGCCGCTTCCTTCTGTAGAGGTGTTAGAGGACAGAGAAGTAGACGATGAGGAAATGGACACTGAGGATATCAGAGAGGACTTCCTTTCTGGCACCTTGGGCTTGGGCTTCCCCTTCCCATTTGCTGGTGACATGGATTTTAAAAACACAGGCACAGGGGTGAGAGCTGTGGGTGTATTTGACTGGCTAGAATACCCACTGGATGGAGAAGTGACTCTATGTGACTTCTCTGGCGATGTGATCTTTGGTTTAACCGAACCACTGGGTACTTGTGGCGGGACGGCCCTGGGCCCTTCCTGGACAGGGCGGACGAGGCCATTTCCAGCGGGCGTTCCGCTGCCAGCCAAGCAGCCCCCTCCTGGGGTGCCCGGATCTTCCTGCAGGCCTGTGTAGTCAATGTAGTAACCCCACGGGTCCGTGTACTCTGACTTGACGCTGCTGGTATCGCTCTGTGATGGAGTGACCCCACACAGGGAGTAGACGTTGGGGGCGGTGGTGGAAGTTAGGCTGCTGCTGGCGCTGACGGTGCTCTGACTCCGTGACCGGGGCAGCCAGGGCTCCTCCAGGTCACTGCAGGGACTATGAGAGGGCGAGCTGCCGCCCTTGCCTGGGAGGCTCAGGTGCAGCGAGTGCTGGAGCGAGGCGATAAGGTGCTCATTGAGCACCTGCCCATTGGATTGGCCGTTCTTTTTGGGAACTCTGCGGAGGGAGTCTGTCCGGGAGGGTGGCAGGGGAGGCTTCTTTGCTTTCTTCAGAGAGATGTTTCTTGAAAGGGACTTATCATTCCAATTCGACCTGTCCCCTTGGTTTTTCTGAGCTCTTCCATCAAACACATTGACCACGCTGTGCCGAGGGTTCCTGAAGCCATCGCTGCTATTGCACAGATTCCCAGACGCACGTCTGGAGTCAGAGTGCACAGATGTGCAGTAGTCGTCGTGGTCCTCAGAGTACAGCGATCCTGCATCCTCTTTGTTGAATGTTTGGTCCAAACTGCAGCTGCTCATGTTACTTGCTGGTGTGGAGTACCCAGGAGTTGCCACAGGTGGCTTCAGCGGGGATGCCTGCCCATTACTTGAGGCTTGGTATTCCCAGGGCTCCGAGCTACCCTGTCCTCCACCCCCTGAATAACTAGACTCGCTATTGCCATCCACATCCTGAGGGTGGGCTGGGAAGCGTGTGTTGCTTCTGCAATTATAGGGCACAACTTGGGACCCATTCTCCCTATTTGCACTTAAAGAGACTGAGGAATCAGAGAGAGACAACAGTGTGGATGCACCAGGGGAATGGGTGTCTAAGGCTCGTGAAAGAACAGCTGGGTGGCCCTCACTCCAGTGACGGCGGGGAGACTGAGGGTCATCTTTCACAGTGTGCCTGGAGATGAGGTGGTCTCTGGATTTTATCTTCATGTATGAGGATGAGCTGGTGATTTTACTGTCCAGCAACCCTGAATTCTGAACAGGGTGAATAACAATGACCTCTGAAGAGGAAGAAAGTGTAGCATTTGGGATGATGCTGGTGGAATAGGTCGCATGAGGAGACACCACACACGCTGGGCTTGTTACATTTTCACTCTCAAAGTGCCTCAGCTCCTGGGATTTGGGCCTCAAAAGTGCTCCCGTCCTCGAGGCATCCCCTAAATATCCTAAGTGTTCATCCACTTGTGGATTACTCCTCTGGTAGGGGAAAGTGCCCCCCGTGTCTCTTGCAGGGCCCGGGGCACTCAGCCTCGGCTCGAGGGGCTGCATGTCTGCCCTTGCTCCTGAACGCGGCAGACTGTGGAAACCAGCATCGCTGTGGAGGCGGGACGGGAACACGATACCCGCAGAATCGCTTAGCACAGACATGTTGCCAGAGGAGCCAGAGAAGTGGCTCATTTGGGCAGCAATGCCTTGCCCCTTCTGCGCCCTGATTCTTCTCATGGATGGTGGCACGACTTTCATGTCCTCAGTCTGACAGCTGGAGTCCCTGGTTTCTGAGCGCTGCCCAGCAGGCCGGTAGCTATCAAGCCTTCCTAGTGTAGGGTAGTGGTCTGGGGCAAACACTGACTGACCACCAACATCATCTTGGCCAGTGCCAGAGGCTGGAGATAAAGCAGAAAGGGGCTTGTTACCTGAAATGAAAACCCGAAGTTCATCACCTGTACCCTCGCCTCCTCTGACTGTTGTGATTTAGAAAAAACCCAAAACTTGTCTACTTGATTTAGTTTCTTTTCTCCTATAGGTAACCTAAGTGCATTAAAATAGTTACTGACAGCTTTAAAATAAAAATCCTTATTTTCAAACCCCTCTGTAGCTTGAGTGCTACATATAGAACTCTCAGGTAATCCCATAGAGATCAAGGTCACTGAGTGCTCTGTGAAGTATTTACTTTTCAAATAAGCACCTTTTGGTAAAGTCTTCAAAGTAGCCTTTTCCCTACTAGTATCTGCACAGACAGAGTGTCTGTCGGGCAATGACACATCTTTCCCATGACAGATGAACGCAGTAACTGAACAGCACAGTCACAGAGAGACCAGGTCTGAGGGATACTGGTATAAAACAGTGCTGATTATATTAATTCTTTATGGCCCAAGGAAATCCTAAGAAAAAGAAAACTGATTTACAGATCCATTTGTGCTTCAAACATTTAATTATCCATCGTAAGCCATTATCATCTGTCTGTTGGTGACATTCAAAACTCAACAGCAATCTGTTGTGTTCTCATGAGGGAAACCAGCAGGAACTGATCCAGTGAACGTTCCTTTAAATCAGGCTAATTCATTAGTCTTTACAGCCAAACCAAGAATAGCATGTTAAAGAAAGAAACACGAAGAACAGCAGAGAAGGTAGTAGAGGAGGGAAAACCTTACTGGTAGATAAACAGGTTTCAGACTACCCAAGAAGAAAAGAGCTTAAAAGAAAAAAGTCACAAAGCCAAAAGCTTACCCCAGGGTACTGAGAAAAAAAAAAATCAGTCAATCCTTAGGACAACTTAAATCTTTCAAAACAGTAGTAAAACCACAGTCCTCACTGTGTTTTCTTCATTCAGTGAGGACCCAAAAGTACCCCAGGCTTGGGCTTTGCTGGGCAACACGAGTCCAGCACAGCCATCTGCAGCAGTGGACGCCTGGTCGTGACACTGATGTAATGGGACTTCCTTCCACCCCCATGTAATTTAACCATTGCATGGATTGGCTATATAAAGCCTTTTGCTTGTCTGGATTGCAAAGGCTATTACTAAAATGGCAGCCGTGTGCAAGTATACTTGGGTCTTTAGCAAAGAGGATCTATGTCCTGTCTCTACCCTCTACTAAATATGCACTCACTGAATGCAGACAGAGACACAGACAGACAGACACAGGAGGCTATCTTTTAGAAAGAGGGGAAATAAGCAAAAGGGCAGAAGCAGAAGAAAAGTCCAGTTTGAGAAAAGAAAAAAAGGTGTAAGTTTTTGCCATTTGGCCATTTAGAAGACAGGAGGTTGACTTGTAACTGGTGTTTCAGTTTATACAAGTTCAATTCTAAACATTCAAAATACTTCATTCTGTTCAGCAATGGGTTGTAACATCTTTTTCTTACAAAACTGTAATAGTATTTGCATGGGATTAATGGGAGATATTTAATTGTCTTTAGATGCCATAAACAAAATCCTAATGCTTTGGGGTAATAATTTTGAATGTAAAGCCATTCTAGACTTCAGAAGTAGAAATGTAGCCAATTCTTCACCATCTACAGCTAAATATAACATTCTTATTACAACAATTATTTCCTAGGGATTTTAAATACATACAAGAAACTGACATCTACTTTATCTTAAGAACCAGCAAAATTCTATTTCCCAAACAGACTCTTCATTATTTTCACAGTATAAAAAGCTTCATAATACTGTAAGTTGTGGATGAGAGCTATACAGGGATACATCATTTTATTGCATTTCACTTTATTGTATTTTGCAGATAATTGGTTTTTGTTGTTGTTTCTTAAGAAATCGAAGGTTTGGCTCAGTGCCTGTGGTTCAAGTGGCTAAGGCGCCAGCCACGTACACCTAAGGTGGCAGGTTCGAATCCAGCCCAGTCCTCCAAAACAACAATGATGGCTGCAACCAAAAAATAGCCAGGCATTGTGGCAGGCACCTGTGGTCCCAGCTACTTGGGAGGCTGAGGCAGGAGACTCGCTTGAGCCCAGGAGTTGGAGGTTGCTGTGAGCTGTGATGTCACAGCACTCTACCCAGAGGGATAGCTTGAGGCTCTGTCTCCAAAAAAAAAAAAAAGAGAAAGAAAGAAAAGAAAAAAAAGAAATCGAAGGTCTGTGGCAACCCTGTGTGGAGTAAGTCTGTTGGTGCCAATTTTCCAACAGCACGTGCTCGCTCCATGTCTCTATGTCACATTTTGTTAATTCTTGCAATATTTTAAACTTTTTCACTGTATCTGTCATGAGGTTTATGATCAGTTTTTTTTTCTAACACAGAGTCTCATTCTGTTGCCCTGACTAGAGTGCAGTGGTATCATTATAGCTCACTGCAACCTCTAACTTCCAGGCTTAAAGCCATCTTCCTGCCTCAGCCTCCTGAGTAGCTGAGACTACAGGCACAGGTCACCACACCAGGCTAATTTTTTCTATTTTTAGTAGAGACAGACTGTCACTCTTGATCAGGCTGGTCTGGAACTCCTGACCTCAAGCATTCCTCCTACTTCAGCCTCCCAGAGTATCAGGATTATAGGCATGAGCCACTATCATTGTGCCCACCCAGTGATCTTTGATGTTGCCATTATAATTGTTTTGGTGGGCCACAAACTACACTCAAATAAGACAGAAAAATTAATGGGTAGATACTGTGTGTTCTGACTGCTCCCCCTACCAGACGATCCCCCATCTTTCTCTCCTCAGGCTTCCTTTCTTACTTTAAATCAAACACCAAAATGATTAAGCTTAGTGAGGAAAGCTTGTCAAAATCCCAGACAGGCTAAAAGCCAGACCTCCTGTACCAATTAGCTAAGCTGTAAATATAGAGGAAAAGTTCTTGATGGAAATTAAAAGTTCTATGCTAGGGAACACATGAATGATAAGAAAGCAAACAGCCTCGTTACTGATATGGAAAAAGTTGTAGCGGTCTGGATAGAAGATATAACCAGCCATGACATTCCCTTAAGCCAGAGCCTAACCTAGAATAAGGTCCTAACTCTCTTCAAATTCCATGAAGTCTGAGGGAAGTGAGGAAGCTGCGAGAAAACCTGGACGCTAACAGAGGTAAGTTCACGAGGTTTAAGGTAAGAAGCCTTCTCTAAAACATAAACCAGCAAGGTGAAGTGGCAAGTTATACAGAAGATCTAGCAACAATAATTGATGAAAGTAGCTACATTAAAGAACAGATTTTCAATGCAGATGAAACAGCTTTCTATTAGAGAGGATCCCATCTAGGACTTTCATAGCTAGAGAAGAGAAGCCAATACTTTAAAGCTTCAAAGGAAAGGCCAACACTCTTACTGGGGGTTAATGCAGCTGGTGACTATGAAATTGAAACCAATGCTCATTTAATGTTTAGAAGAGCCTAGAGTTCTGGGCGGCACCTGTGGCTCAAGGAGTAGGGCGCCGGCCCCATATACTAGAGGTTTGCGAGTTCAAACCCGGCCCCAGCCAAAAACTGCAAAAAAAAAAAAAAAGAAAGAAAATCCTAGAGTTCTTAAGAATTATGCTAATTCTGCTCTGTCCATGCTGTATATATAAAGGGAACAACAAAGCCTAGATGTTTACAGCATGGTATACTGTGCTGTCTACCTTGCTGTACATGGTGTATATTTTAAGCCCACTATTGAGACCTACTGCCCAGAAAAAAAAGATTCCTTTCATTGACAAGAACTCCGATGGAGATGTACAAAGAGATGAATGTTGTTTTCATGCCTGCTAACACAACATCTGTTCTGTAGCCTACGGACCAAGGAATAATTTTGACTTTCAAGTCCTATTGAACATTATTTCTTTTTGTTTTTTCTTTCTTTCTTTCTTTCTTTTTTTTTTTTTTTTGAGACAGAGCCTCAAGCTGTCCCCCTGGGTAGAGTGCTATAACATCACAGCTCAGAGCAACCTCCAACTCCTGGGCTCAAGTGAGTGTCCTGCCTCAGCCTCCCAAGTAGCTGGGATCACAGGTGCCCGCCACAACGCTCGACTATTTTTTGGTTGCAGCCATCATTGTTGTTTGGCAGGCCCGGGATGGATTTGAACCCACCACCTTAGGTGTATGTAGCTGGCGCCTTAGCCACTTGAGCCACAGGCACCGACCCTGAACATTATTTCTTATTACTTAGGAATACATTTTGTAAGGTTCCTCTGACGAATCTGAGCAAAGTAAACTGAAAACCTTCTGGAAAGGATGAACCATTCTGGATGTCTTTGAAAACAGTTGTGATTCATGGGAGAAGGTCAAAATATTGCATTAACATGAGTTTGGAAGAAGCTGACTCCAACCATGACTTTGAGGGATTCAAGACTTCAGAGCAGGCAGTACCTGCCCATGTGGTAGAAATAGCAAGAAAACGAGAATTAGAAGTGGAGCCTGCAGATGTGACTGAATTGGTGCAGTCTCATTATCCAACCTGAAAGCATTGCTTCTTATGGAGAAGCAATAACAGCGGTTTCTTGAAATGGAATCTACTCCTGGCGAAGATGTGGTGAATATTGTTGAAATGACAGCAAAGGATTTAGAATATTTTATGAACTTGCTGTATAAAGCAGTGGCAAGATTTGAGAGTATTACTTCAATTTTGCAAGAAGTTCTACATGGGTAAAATGCAATCAGATAGTATTGCATTCTGTATAGGAATCTTTCCTGAAAGGAAGAGTCTGTTGTATGGCAAACTTTACTGTGTTACTTTAAGAAATTAGCCCAGCCACCTCAACCTTTAGCAAACGCTGAGGCAAGGCCCTCCACCAGCAAGATCACAAACCTTTCAAGGCTCAGATGATTGTTAGCATTTTCTTTTTTTTTTTTAATTAAATCATAGCTGTGTACATTAATACAGTCATGGGGTACAGTGTGCTGTTTTTATACACAATTTGAAATATTTTCATCAAACTGGTTAACATAGCCTTTGTGTCATTTTCTTAGTTATTGTGTTAAGACATACTCTACATTTAGAAAGATTCACACGTACCCTTGTAAGATGAACCATAGGTGTGATCCCACCAATGACTGTTAGCATTTTCTTTAGCAATAAAGTATTTTTAAATTAAGGTATGTACATTTTTTAAAAAGATAATGCTATTACACACTTCACAGACTACGTTATGTTCAGTACAAACGTAACTTTTACATGCACTGGGAAACAAAAATAATTATATGATTCACTGTATTGTGATATACGCATTATCATGGAGGTATGGAATAAAATCTGCAATCTCTCTGAGGTATGGCCAAATTGATTAAAGAAGAAAACAAAAACTACAAACAAATTTAGACCACTTAGGTGTTGCTCAAAATCTTGATGGATATAAATGTCTTAACACAATAATTAAGTAAGTGAGGTGAAGGCTATGTTAACCAGTTTGATGTAAGCATTCCAAATTGTATATAAAATCAGCTCATTGTACCCCATAAATGCATTAATGTACACAGTTATGATTTAATAAAAAAATTGTTAAAAGAAAATGAATAAACAAATAAATAAATAATCTTGATGGGATTTATCTGATATTAAAACATAACCTAGGGCGGTGCCTGCAGCTCAAAGGAATAGGGTGCTGGCCCCATATGCCAGAAGTGGCAGGTTCAAACCCAGCCCCAGGGCTTGGCGCCTTTGGCTCAAGTGGCTAAGGCGCCAGCCACATACACCTAAGGTGGCAGGTTCGAATCCAGCCTGGGCCGCCAAACAACAATGATGGCTGCAACCAAAAAATAAATAGCCAGATGTTGTGGCAGGTGCCTATGGTCCCAGCTACTTGGGAGGTGGAGGCAGGAAACTTGCTGAGCCCAGGAGTTGGAGGTTGCTGTGAGCTGTGATGCCACAGCACTCTACCCAGGGGAACAGCTTGAGGTTCTGTCTCAAAAAACAACAACAACAAAAAACAAACCCAGCCCCAGCCAAAAACTGCAAAAACAAACAAACAAAAAAAGCCATAACCTAGGGTGGTGCCCATAACTCAGTAGGCAGGGCGCCAGACACATACACCCAGGCTGGCAGGTTCGACCCTGGCCTGGGCCTGCTAAGCAACAATGACAACTGCAACAAAATACCCAGGCATTGCTGTGGGTGCCTGTAGTTCCAGCTGCTTGGGAGGTTGAGGCAAGAGAATCACTTATGCCCAAGAGTTTGAGGTTGCTGTGAGCTGTGATGTCACAGCAGAATGACATAGTGAGACTCTGTCTCAAAAATAAATAAATAATAACCTAAAGAAATAATTACGTATAATTTCTCCCTTTCTTGTTAATAATACTATCAGAGATCTCTAATTTCTAAAAAATAAATATAATTAAGGATAAGAATCTATGAATTCATTTATTTAAGGTTTAGTGTATGAATTTTTTCAAAAGTCTTGCCAGGTCTTTAGTAATGTTCCTGGGACCAGCTATCAAAAATTATTTATAAAGCGATTCCTTTAAGTGAGGCTTTATCTGCTTAGAGAATTCACATGGGGATGAATTCAGTAGCCAAACATAATTATATACCAATAAAATAGTCCTATCTGATTCTCAAAGATGAAACTTCATTATGTAATATTCAGATAAGTTTCTGTGTAGTTTTAAGATTAAAGAAAAAAAATCGAAATGCCCAATTCATTTAAATGGAAGACAACAAATTGTAAGTTATCAGATACATTATGGAAGTAAACATTAAATGCCAGACCTTGATTTGAAAGGGCCATATACTATTGTATGGTACATTTTACTACCTCAGAGGAAGAGTCCACTATTTACAGACATCCAAGTAAAAACTGCAGATAATTAAATATAATTTTCCAATTCATAGAAGCATCTCTGTATAGTTAAAATTTTAAAAATCCAAAGTCTTTGACAACTTGGGCAATCTCTAGTGGAGAAGTTGCATCTTTACTAGTGAATACCTCATCTCCAGATAATCATTTTCTTTCTTGTCTAATATGTTTAACTTTGCCACACTTTCTCCTTATATTTTATATCTACAGGAGAACTAATTTTAAGGAAAATAAGAAGTATCTACTTTTGATAATTATTAGTTAGGTAGCATAAGACCTCCAAAATGACATCCTTCTAAGTGCAAAATATTGGGAGAAAAGACAAGATCATCCAAAAATCTTGTAAGGACAGAATAAATAAATATATGATCTAATTCTTTTGCTAAATAAAACTGTGTTCAAATGCTATCCCTGACTCTAGCCACCAATCCTCTAACTAGCCTACTTAGAAAACTGGAGTCCTTATCTAATTTTTTTTTCTTTCTAAACTAGCTCTGGCCTCGATGCAGCTGCCTCAGCTGACCTCCAGCTGTGATCCAGGTAATGTCACTGACTGCAACGTCATTGATGGTGTCATGTCTGGCAACGGTCACGACATGGATGATGTGGGGAAAGCCGTTTTCCCTCTTCCAGCATTAGTGTAGTTTCCTGTACTCTCATCACTGATTTCAAAATTACTCAATGTAAAAACCAACCAACCAAACAAACAAACAAAAAGCAGAAAATATCCAGTTTAAGGAAGACATGAATTACCTAGCTGACTAGATCATTCCAGTAAGATCAAAGAAATAGCTGAGTTATCTGGTAGTTTCACAAATAAAAATGACAAAGTGTATACCTCTCTCACTGCAGGGCTCATACTCTGTGTGTATGTAGACAATTAGGGTCACCTCCACAGTCATCCAAAACCTGTTGAAGGTGGTCAACTATTTTGGTTGGGAAGCCACTTAAAATGTAGCTTACCTCAAGACATCCACGCTCTCATCTTACAAGGGACCTAACCACCTGTCCTTAAAGTCATTGCCTCACGGCACATCTCCTAAAAGACCAAAGTATAATAAATGTAACCAAAGTGCTTGAAGAAATTACCCCGCTAAATATCTATGGAACAAGTGAATACAAACTAGCTTCTTAAAGTAGTTAGCTGTCACTGTGAGAATTAACAAAGAAAAAGTCTGAAAGAATAAGACACAGAAAGCCGAGGGGAGAGGGAGAAAGCACACAGGGTCAGTAAGGCAAAGGGCCAGTGCCTCCAGGCTGCGGGCCAGTGCCTGGAGGCCTCCGGTGGCTCCGGCGGAAGTGGCCCACTGAAAGCAGTAGCGTGTGGGCCAAGAACCAGATGTCAGAAACCCCACGGGGCAGTTGCAGTCTTGCTCTTGCTCCTAATGAACCCTTTCCTTATGCAGTAAGAAGCACCGTGTGCCATTTGGGTCACTGGAGCCACCCAGAGCACAGGCAAAGCATTGTCCTCTTGTCCAACGGCTGCTGCCGTCTGGAGGGCAGGACACACACACTGTAGGACTGGATGGCAGTAAGACAGGACATGCCAGGCAAAGGTGAGGGAGTCTGCCCTCCCCAACACAGGGCGCTCAGGCACGGTCACTGGGGCAGAAAGAAACATGAGCACGATGTCTGCAGCACCCAGCACCCAGAAGCTGAAACGCAACCTCAAGGCAGCATGATTACTATGGCTGAGTAAAACTCATTTTACTAAAAGACTATTAGGCAATTTCAGAAATAATGACTCAGTTTCTAGAGTGTAAACTTTGATAGTAGATAAAAGTAAATAAAAACATCGGGTGACGATGACTACAGTAGAACCTCTGTAACTTGACCCCTCAAGGGACTGTAACAAACTGGTTAACGTACAGAGGTGGTCAACAGAAGGAATTAGGCCTGCTGTACTGACATGTCCATGTGGTGCATGTTCAGTCCATGAAAATTAGATCAACTGAATGAGGCTGTCAACGTAGGTAGAAAGGTGGTCCCTACGGAGGTTCTACTGTCTCAGAGAAGAAGTCCATAGGTTGGCCACAAAGGAAGAGGCAAATTTCAAGATAGTAGTATGAAGTTCTCTATGACAGTGACCCCAAGGAGCTATTAGGATTATAGTAGTGTCAGGTGCTAAGTGCGTCACATCTATAAATTCGTTTAGTCCTCAAACAACCCTATGAAGTAGGTTGTATCACCAACCCCCATCTGTTAAGTGAGGAAGCAGACTCAGAGAAGTGAAGCCCCCGAGGACACTCGGAGTGAGTGCCAGGGCTGGGGTTCAGCCCCAAGCAAACTGGCATCAGCACTACCCCTGACCCAGGAGCTGCACTTTGCTGCTCTGCAGATATTTCTGCTGGGCCCCATAAAAATACAGGGAGAGGAAGTTAATATAGAAAGAGGAGAATGAGAGGATTATCTGACACATATAAAGATAAGCAGAAAGAAAATGGACAGGTGAATAATGAACCAAACAACCCTTTCCTGCAGCCAAAAATCTTTTTCTGTTTCTGGCTGTTATCCCAGGTTAAAAAATACTGACTAAAGAAACTGAACTTGTTTCTTTGAAAGTAATGAAGGCATTATATAATATAAATGACTATTTTCCACCATGCTGACATTTCCTGATAATCCCAGACTGCTGTTTCTGATGACAAAATACCACCAGTATTGTCAGGATAAACGGTGAAATCTACATTCATAGTCTGAAGTCCTAGAATGAGTTTTCAGTTTTAAGAAAACTTAAGATCTAAATGAAAAGTAAATTTAACGGTGGGAATGCCAGTGTTCAAGGTACACAGAGATGATGACGTAACTATCAATTTCTATCAGCACAGTTAATCATTTTCATATAAGCTCTTCTCCCTGTACCTTCTCCCCAACATCCAGTAAACCTGTCTGCATGGGATATTAAGATTCGTACCTAAGGCCTCATTCAGGAAGGAAGCTGGCCCTTTAGGGTACCAAACAGCTATCAGAATGTATCGATTTTATAAGCACCACCAATGAGGTTAGCGGAGTCCTGCGGAGCAGCACTGAGGGGGCAGGAGAATACAGTTCTGATGAGCCATACCTAGCTCCTTCTGTATGCTGTCAGGGACTCCTGTAATAGTCTTTCTCCTTTTGACTTTCTTCGGTCGTCTTACCAGAGTGTCTGTGTAAATTAGAGACCGCCGAAGGCTGGCCTGGCGATCAAAATTCTCCCCTAATGCAGAGTAGTAGAACAAGCAAAGCCATGTTATTTTCAAGCAAGCTGACACCATGCACTTTCTTCCAGAAGCTTGTTGTAAAATGATAAGAAGGTATTAATAATGATGTTAGCTAGTCATATGATGAGGAATGCTGAAGGGCAGAAAGGGAAGGAAAGCACAATATCATCATAAGGCTGTTTTCCAATTTGCGTGTCCTTCCAAAGCAAGCACCTTCATCTTATTTTCAGATGAGCTGGAGCAACACATGCGAATTTGTTAATAACACAATGGAAAAGTGATTGTGTTATTTAAAAACATGGATCATTTTGGAACTGTCTCGCATATATCCTCTGGTCCCCCAAACCACTCACATCAGCAGGTATGTGGAGATGGCAATGAATATACAGTAGAACCTCTGTAAGTTGACCTCCCAAGAGACTGTAATGAACTAGTCAATACAAGGAACTTGCACTGAGCGCATGTGGTACATGTCTAGTCTCTGAAAATGGTCAACTTAAGGAGGTGGCCGATGTAGGGAGCTGAACACCTATGGAGGTTCTACTGTATTTTGTTTATTTGTTGATCCCCAGAGACAAACACAACGTCTTGTCTTGTGTGATGAAACAAGAAGCAAGTCGAATGGAGAACTTCTGCTTCAATCAAGGATTCTGACAACTATAATGAAAATGAAATGCCTTATAATGATAAAGTACTTTTGCCATGATGACACCAGGAGCACTGCTGTTGTTAAAGCTGAACCACTTCTCTCAGTTTCATAATTCCTTCTTCTTCTTCTTCTTTTTTTTTTTTTTTGCAGTTTTTGGCTGAGGCTGGGTTTGAACCCGCCACCTCCAGCATATCGGGCCAGCGCCCTACTCCTTGGAGCCACAGGTGCTGCCCTCATATTTCCTTCTTAAACTTGATTTTAATTCAGACATACTCAGGTGCTGTTCCAATCGAATCTGAAATGCCACATCCACAGGGCATTTTTTCCTGCTAGGCTGTAAACTTGTGTGTTAAATACACCATGAGAAATGAGAAAATAATAAAGTCTGTAATAGCATCGGTTACTGATTGACTGCTTTAAGTTACTTGCCAGTTTCATGAAAGAAAGTGTTACAGCACTGGCCTTTTTGAATGGTTATTTTCCTCAAAAAGTAATTTTAAAATATATACAGAAAAATTACAAACTTCTAGCATCTTATGCATAGAAGAGTATAAAAACTTTCATTCTTTTCAGCAACACTGACACTGATTCAAAGTGGGTATGCAGTGGGCAACGCAACTTCTATTTTGAGAAGAATAAATTATGAACTTTAACCAAAACAGAGGATAAAAGATGTGAACGATCAAAACACATCAACGCAACTTCTATTTTGAGAAGAATAAATTACGAACTTTAACCAAAACAGAGGATAAAAGATGTGAATGATCAAAACACATTTTATCTACTGAAGAACCAACTTAATAAATGTTTGCAAACTTAACAAATGCTTGCAACTCTGTTGCTAGTGAAGAGATATAGAAACAATTGAGAGAATGGGCAGTGCCTGTGGCTCAAAAGGGTAGGGTGCTGGCCCCAAATGCTGGAGGTGTTGGGTTCAAACCCAGCCCCGGCCAAACAAACAAACAAATAAATAAATAAAAATAAAATAAAAAATGATTGAGAGAAGACCCTGAAATACGAGAAGGCCCCATTGCTGTAAAAAATGGGCCGCTGTGTGCGATCGCATAAATGGTGCTTGTAAGGGGCAAGTCACAACTTCAGTGGTTTACTAGTTCCTGCAGCAGAGGAAAAAATGATCCTGCAGCAAGACAGTAAGAAGGGAAAAAAACTAGCATGTGCTTATAATCCCAGCTACTAGGGAGGCTGAGGTGAGAGGATCGCTTTAGCCCAGGAGATCAAGACCAGCCTGGGCAACATAGCAAGATCCTGTCTCAAAAAAAAAAAAAAGAAGTAGATAAAACATTAATAGAAAGTTGCACTTAGTCTCCAGTTTTGCTTCCTAGGCAAAAAGAAAAGCTAAAACCTCCCAAGCACCAAGAAAATTAAGAAAAAGCCATTTGATAAGGGTGAACATCTAAGGATACCCTATGAAAGCACCATACGCTTCATCTTGCACTGTGACCTAAAATGCCTGTCTCCTCCATCGCCTTATACATTTTTTGAGAGTAGGGACTATGACTCATGTACTTTAGCATACCCTATAGTGCTCAGTTAATGCCTGGTACAAAGTAGTTATTCAGTAATTATTTGTTGAATTTAATCCCTCCCTTTCACTGAAAAATTGCATTAGTCATGGTTACTACTTAGAAATAAACTTAGGTAACTCAACATCAGTATAGAATTGTTTCAGTATGTTTGCCCCTCCATTTATCAGGTGGAAGAGGTGTCATCTCACATGGCAGATTACGGAACACACTTACGTACAATTTAATTCTTTTTTCTCTTCACCTCTTAGAACATGCCAAGTGCCCTCAGGATTATAACTAAAGACATTAAATCAATTTTCCAGCCAGCAGCTCATAATGTTCTACCTCTGTCTGGTGGGCTACACTCTGGATTTGAAATAAACATATTTACTGGCATGTTTTTCCTGCTAAGCCTTACTAAAAATCAAACCAGAGGTTTAATGCTCACCCTAATCAATGAGCATATGACAATTCTCTACAGGAAGATACATTTTTATCTTCTAATAAAAATCTTCTAGGACTTTAGAAATACATAACTCACAGAGCAGGAAATAGTATAACCTATGTTGATTCAACCACCCAAAGTAGAAATGTTAAATTTATTGCTTCTTGGCCAGATGAGGTGGTTCATGCCTGTAATCCTAGCACTCGTGGAGGCCAAGGCAGGTGGATTGCCTGAGTTCACAAGTTCCAGACCAGCCTGAGTAAGAGTGAGACCCTGTCTCTACTAAAAATAGAAAAATTAGCCATGTGTTGTGGTTCCGGTTATTTGGAAGGCTGAGGCAAGAGGATGGCTCGAACCCAGGAGTATGAGGTTGCTGTGAGCTATGATGCCACAGCATTCTACCCAGAGCAATAGAGTGAGACTCTGTCTCAAAAAAAAAAAACAAACTTTTTTTTCTTTTTTACACAAGATTAGATAAACTAATCATTTAAGAAATATATACATGTGTATGTGAACACACAGATCTAGATAGTGGATCAATAAATATGTAATTAGATGTTATATATAATTTTGACATTTCTACAAAATGTTAATTACTCAATTAAAAGTAAATTGCATTTTGACATAACTCATATTGCTCTTTCTTTATTGTCATTCACCTTTCCTGGGTGGCATTTTAAAGGCTTCCTTTTCAGCTCTATTTAATTCTTATCTATTTAGTCATCAAATGGGAGAATTAAAGCTCAAAGATATGATACTGTCTTCTCTTGTGACGGTATAATTTGTTGCAAATAATTCTTTATTCCTGAAATTCTAGTGACTCTATTTTAAATCGCTTCATCTCAAGATAATGCATTTCATCCTAATTCCATTAAGGAGTGTCATACTGCATAGCACAATCATCTTATCTTGTAAGATTATTTCATGGGCATTTAATCATATGCAATGTAATTACATTTCTCCTGAATTTAATCAATAAAATAATATCATTCATTTTCTTACAGAAAATAGGCACCCATGTATTTCATCAAGCAACAAACACTCTATTTTATCTTAAAACATAGCTACTTTTAAAAATAATCTTTAAAAAAAGTGATTAGGGGGCAGCACCTCTGGCTCAAAGGGGTAGGCTGCCGGCCCCATATGCCAGAGGTAGCAGGTTCAAACTCAGCCCTGCCCCCCCCCCAAAAAAAGTGATTGGGGTAAAGACCCATCAGGTACACTGAACACTACTCTGGTGATGGGCATGCTGAAAGCCCTGGCTTGTATCCTGTATAAAGTATCCACAAAACAAAAACTTTTGTAGTCCCTTCATATTTTCAAATGAAAAAAAATTTTTTTTAAATATGAGCTAGGTAAATAAGAGACATATTCAGAAAGATCAACAATATTATTTGGGGGAAAAAAAAGGATTAAAATGCCCTGGCTATTTTAAGGTTTAAGTAAAATAAATGTGGAAAAATGTATGTTGAATTAAAATGATTCATGTATTTGTTTATTACATTTAAAGTTTTAACAAACCTTCAGTAACTATCAAAACGTTATTAGCCCCTTACAAACTCACCAATGCCATGGCAGAAAGCAGTAGCCTCAGAAACACGGCAAGAATACTATGGGTTTCCAACCTACTTCTTTATGAAAACTCATCCTTCTTGGCCACCTGATTTTTTTTTAGGTTCTGGCCCTGTGGGCCCTACTTTTTATGGACTGAGTATCAGTGATCACTATTAGCCATTTATTTCCATCAAACACACAGTCGAATAGTTGAAGCTATTAACGCTTAACACATCTGTTTTTGTACTTTATACCTGCCCCAAACCATTGACCCATGCTTGTTGTGGGCTATGGTGGTAATTAAGCAGGAACATTTTGATATCTTTTTAAATAGCTCTTCTAATTTCATGAAAGATCACCTTTGAGCTTTGTGTATGTTATTAAAATTTATATTCTAGACAGTATAACATATTCTATGCATGTTATATTCAGAAGAAATTAATTTTTGTTTGATGATTATGGAATACAAATTATGAAAATCAAAATACAACTTTGTCACCCTATTAAGTTTCTAAAAAATACTTTTATAGTCATTATTAATTCACTTGATACTTTGAAGTAATTTTGCCCTTTTTCCACTTGAGAAAAGACGAAGAAAATCTGTCATTCAGAAAAACCACTAAATAATTACATTATTTCTATTCATGTTACTTAAAATAACCCTTTGGATGGAAAATACATAATTTTTCACATATAAAAAATTAGGATAAGCCAGGATAACATTTAGAAGATGTTTCTGTATAACCAAAACATTATTAAGATTTAATTTAAAAAACACTCTTTACATGGACAGTTGGAACCCTGAGTTGACACCAACCTTTGGTGATATAGTTTGCTAAACTAAAAAGTAATCAATATTTTGTATGCACACACATGCGTAGTTTAGTATTCCCTTCCTTAAACAATAAACCAGACCTTAGCTATTCACCTTTGATGTGTAAATGAAATGCTAAGAACCTATAACAAAAAGCTTGTCCTTCTCCCAAGTACATCCTGAATTCTGAACCTGTCAGCCTGGCAAAGCGTACCGGTTATGTTAATAGGAACCACATCAGCCTGGACCATCTGGGCGTGCTGTCGCATCTTCTCTTCTGGTGTTGGCAGTGGAAGTGACTTGGTCCAGTTCGTCTGAGTATTAAGGTCAGAGAAGTCATTTGAGGTTGGCGTTTTAGATCTCCTGATGGAAATAAATCTTTCTTCTTCTGACGAAGAGAGAGAACACTGCAGAGAAAAAAGAGGCAGGAGCCACAACGTATAAATAGCTGGCAGAAACATTTCAAAATACATTTCTTATTTTGAACAAATTAGATTGACTTAAAGGCAGCTGGAAACAAACATTGGGCCCACTCAGGAACAGAAGCAATGGTTTGCTCATCCTCCAGGAGGTGACCCATAATATACGTGACTCACACTGGCCTTAGTCTGAAACTGTGAGGACAGCAAAAGGTTTTGCTGACCCACCTGCTCTTTCAAGTTCCGTTTTTCCTCTGTGTACTGTGGTCACAAAGCTTATGGACAGCTTCTAACATTAGAAGCCTAGGGAAACATCAGGGCTGTGGCCATCAGTTTCCATTTTTATTAAAATTTAGTTCTGTTCGAAGTCATTTCTAGACTCAATCTTATTTCCTGGAGGCTCCGATTCAAGACACATTTCAAAAATGATAGAGCTATTGTTGTTGAACTATCTGTGTTCTTCTGAAACCATTTATATAGAGGGAAAAAAAATCAGTGTGAAATTGTTAAATTATGAGACACTGACTAAAGCTCTGCTCTGAGCCTTGGCAGAATTCCATGAAAACCTTTCTGCCAGGGTCTGTTTTGATACAGATGAACGTCCTCACTGAAGAGCTCTTCTTTAATACCTTTCTGCCCATAACACCTTAAAAGACAGGAAGCAAGAAAGTTGTGTTGGAAGCATTTAGGATGGGCTTCACCAGGGCTCTGCGGCAGTTGGTTCTATGGGAAGGAAGCTCCAAGAAGTCAAAACGGATGGAGTATTGCTTAGGACCATGCACAAAAAATGATAATGGACTTTTGCGGAGAAATGGTAGTTTATACTATACAGTAAAGGTATAAGAACTGCTCTTCAAGCCTAGAGCATTTAAACCACCACTTAGGAAAAGCAGGTCTTTTTGAAAGAATTTTACATAAGAATAAAGTCAGTGAACCTTCCCAAAAGGAAAACCTGCAAGACTGGCACCCAGATCAATACAGCACCCCACTCCCCCGCACCAAACATCCCCAAACAAGGGTAAGTGCTATCTGGACTTCTAACACCACAGCTGTGTTGTGCCTGTGTTTGAACTTTCTCTAAAGGGAATCACACTGTTCTCTTTTGGGACACGTTGCTTTCATTTAACAGTATGTTTGTGAGGATTTACGTGTATCTATCTTCATAAAGCACGGATGCCTTTCTGGATATAATGCAAGTTTCTAAGAAGACACAGGTAACAAATATACAGAAATGCACTGCTCAGAAATCTCAAACCCAAGAACACAGTCATCACTGATGAATGCCACTGAATTCATCTTGCTGCAAAATATCTGTATTTATTTCACCAATACTAGAGCTCCACAAATCTGAAAAAGACTATGACTATGTCAAAAGCAATGCCTATATTTAGGTGTTGGGGATAGGGCTTGAGACTGAGAATCCCAACCTGAGTTTGTTTCTAAACCTTGACATTTTCTTTGCTGTAACATGGGGCTTTGATGGCCTACCTTCTGCACCCACAGAGTTATTCTTAGGACCTAAAGAGCTGCTAAATGTGGAAGTGTCTATAACTGCTAAATCTCACAGACGTAAAGGTGGTGCTCACATAAACATAACTTCAAAAAGGCAAAGTTGTTAATTGACAACTAGCCATGTTTTCCTTCTATTGCAAGGAGGGTAATGATAATAAAGACATTAGGGAAATAAAAATATAAAAAATTACTTCATCTCTGGGAGGTGCCTGTAGCTCAACGGGTAGGGCGCCAGCCCCATATACCGAGGGTGACAGGTTCAAACCCGGGCCCAGCCAAACTGCAACAGAAAAATAGTCAGGCATTGTGGCGGGTGCCTGTAGTCCCAGTTGCTTGGGAGGCTGAGGCAAGAGAATCACCTAAGCCCAGGAATTGAAGGTTGCTGTGAGCTATATGATGCCACGGCACTCTACCGAGGGCGATAAACTGAGACTCTGTCTCTACAAAAAAAAAAAAAGAAACAAAAAACTTCACCTCAATATATTTACTTTATGTTCTTAATATATAAAATGATCATTTAGTTTCTTTTCAACCTAAGCAAAATGTGACATAATGTTTGTCATTATGCCAGATGCAGTGGCTCACGCCTGTAATCCTAATACTCTGAGAGGCCAGGGAGGGAGAATCACTTGGGCTTAGAGGTTTAAGACCAGCCTGAGCAAGAGCGAGACCTCATCTCTACTAAAAATGAAAAGTAGAAAAATCAGTCAGGTGTTGTGGCAAGTGCCTGTGGTCCCAGTTACTTGGGAGGCTGAGGCAGGAGGATCGCTTGAACCTAAGAGTTTGAGGTTGCTATGAGCTAGGCTGATGCCATGGCATGCTAGCCTGGGCAATAGAATGAGGCTTAATCTCAAAAAAAGAGAAAACTGTAATTAAACTAACAAATACACTCCATTTATAAACTGAGCATTTGTAACTAATGTCTTATGATACTAAATTGTACAGTTCACACAGATCCTTAAAAGACAGTCAAAGGAATTTTTGAGATAGTAGCAGCTAAGCCATACTAAAGTACATCAATTATTTTCAACCTTTTTGCAGTTAACACTTATTAAGTTTGATTTATCATGCATATTTTCTTTTCTTTTTTTTTGAGACAGAGTCTCACTATGTCACCCTTGGTAGAGTGCCGTGGCGTCACAGCTCAGAGCAACCTCAAGCTCTTGGGCTTAAGCGATTCTCTTGTCTCAGCCTCCCAAGTAGCTGGGACTACAGGCACCTGCCACAATGCCTGGCTATTTTTTTGTAGTTGTCACTGTTGTTTGGCAGGCCTGGGCTAGATTTAAACCTGCCAGCTCTGGTGTATGTAGCTGGTGCCCTTGCTGCTGAGCTATAGGCACCGAGTCTACAATACGTATTTTCTCAAGGTTCACATACACACACATACACAAATAAATTACAATTAATTTTATTTATGAATTTCATAGAAGTTTGTGTAAAAGCCACATGTCTTGAGTTTGAATCTTTTAAAAAATATTTAATTAGCATGTTGATACTTTTTTATTATTTTATTTTTTTAGAGTCATAGGCTGGAGTGGAGAGTTCTGATCATAGCTCATTGTAACTTGAACTTCTGGGCTTCATACTTCAACTTCCTGAGTAGCTGAGACTACAGTATGTGTCACCAAGCCCAGCTAATTTCTTCACTTTATTATTTTATTTTTTTAGAGATGGGGGTCATAGGCTGGAGTGGAGAGGTCTGATCATAGCTCATTGTAACTTGAACTTCTGGGCTCCATACTTCAACTTCCTGAGTAGCTGGGACTACAGGTATGTGTCACCAACCCCAGCTAATTTCTTCTTCTTTCTTTCTTTTTTTTTTTTTTTTTGAGACTGAGTCTTACTAAGTTGCCCTGGGTAGAGTGCTGTAGTGTCACAGCTCAGAGCAACCTCAAACTCTTGGGCTGAAGTAATTCTCTTGCCTCAGCCTCCCAAGTAGCTGGGACTACAGGAGCCTGCCACAACACTTGGCTATTTTGTTGTTGTTGTTGTTGTTGCAGTTGTCATACTTGTCATTGTTGTTTAGCTGGCCCGGGCTGGGTTCGAACCCGCCAGCCTCCGTGTATATGGCTGGCACTCTAGCTCCTGAGCTACAGGTGCCGAGCCCTAATTTCTTATTTCTTAATTTTTTTGTAAAGACAGGGTCTTGCTGTGCTATCCAGACTGGTCTTCAAGCAATCCTCCTGCCTTAGCCTCCCAAAGTGCTAGGATTATAGGTGTGATCCATGCCCAGCTTGAATCTCAATCTAGTAAATTAATTACTCCGATTTCCTGATACATAGATACAACTTTTTTCAGGCAATCTTGAATTACGGTATAAATCTTGAAGGCAATAAGAAACAAGTCCTAACCAAAAAGGTTTAAAAGAAAGAGAAGTAAAACTTTTAGGTTGATGGAAAACAGCTATCTACCCCTTATACAAGGGCTCCCTTTCCCATGTGACATCTGCCAAGGGAGCAGGAAGCTACTCCGATCCTCTATGTGGAAGCCTCTCGGTGGTGCTCATCAGCCCCACTAACCTTCTCTTTTAGCTGATGGACAGTGAGAACTTTCCCTCAGTGAGAAACAGCATGCCCTGGAGGCTCAGTTGCCATGGAATGATCACCAGGAATGTTCCAGTATGACAAGTGAAAGAGAATCCACTTAAAGTGCTCTCTTCCCTTGCAAGAAAATCCCCCAGACAAGCAGGGCACAGGTAAAGTTATATGCAAATGGGACCGTGCAATAGTACCACCACCTCCTGGAGAGAAACAAAAGGTCAGAACGGATGCCTGTCAGGGATATGACTCCAGTTGCTCCCAGTAAACACAGAAGAGGCACAAGAAAAACTTCCAGCATCTTCCTGGCAGATCACATCATCACTCCATTAAGATGGATATGGCAACACTCTGGATTATTACCTTGGCCTCTGAGCTGATCTCTGTGCTTCTGCCTTATTCATCACATTCTACGACTACTCCCGTTTCCAAGAGCCTATTCTCAACACAGCAGCCAAGGGCATCCTTTTAAAATCTAACTCAGATCATGCTGTTCTTCTGTTCAAAATTCTTACTATCCTGTACAAGACCCTACATGATCTACTAACTGACCAACTGTTTTCTGATGGCATTTCCTACTGTTCTAGCCCTTATTTATTCTATTCCAGCCACACCATCCTCCATGCTGTACTTCGTACATTCCACGCATGCTCCGGCCGCAGGGCCTTTGCACGTGCCATCCTGCCACCTGAAACGTTCTTCCGTTTCAGGCATTCACACAGGTAGCACCTTCTTTTTCTTTTGGTGTTTACTCAAGAGTCTTCTTGTTTGGGTCTCACCTGTTGCCCCTATTCAATTTCAACTTCTCTTTTATAATCCCCTTCTCTGTTTTCTTTTTCCTTTTTAGTACACATAACTGGGGTATTTATCTCTTTTTTATGTGTCATGTTTCTCCCACAAGAATATTAAGTTCCATGAGGCTTTAAATCACAATTACATGCCAAACTATTTCAGAATATTAGCTTTAAAGGGTCATTTCATAACTGAGTTCTATATGTCTTGCCTTGGGTTGCAGGTTTTATAGGAATTGTTATCTCACTTAATCTTCATAGTGTTAGCCTAGTTTCATATTTAAGGAAATGGAGACTCAGAGGAATGAAGTAACTTTAACTTTTGGAAGGTTCACAAGTGGGCAACTGGGATTAGAAGCCAGATTTGACCCCCATAGTGTTTGCTGTGAAACAGTGTAAAATAACAATTTGGCAGTATTTACAATAAATTATTAGATTTTCTGGACAAAAAATAAAAGGTCCCCTTGTACTGTAAATAAGAACAAAACCTTCTGAAAATCTAAAGAAGCTAGCATTGTGGAACAGATGGAGGAAAATCACAGTGGCATCCTGGCACTGTCATTTACTTGCCATACATTTTCATCAACTTACTCTCCCTGTGGAGAGAAAAGAATGACTCATGTAGCACTGCCATGCTTCATGTTGATGGAATCCCTCAACATAGAGTGAGGCTGGTTTGGGTGGCTCCCTCCAGCACTCTAGGAGGCTGAGGCGAGTGGATTGCCTGAGCTCACAAGTTTGAGATGAGCCTTAGCAAGCAGACCCCAACTCTACTACAAACAGAAAAACCAGCCAGTGTTGTGGCAGGCACCTGTAGTCCCAGCTACTGGGGAGACTGAGGCACCAGGATTGTTTGAGCCCAAGAGACTGAGGTTGCTATGAGCTATCACAATGGCATCGTGCTCTACCAAGAGTGACTGAGTAAGACTCTGTCTCAAAAAACAAAACCCTCCACACAATTGCCTTGTTTTCAGAATTTAAGAGCAGTGTTTAGATCTGTTAATTGATCAATAGTGTTCATCAGTGCCCCATATCCTGGTCCTTGAAGAAATGGAGGATGACAAATGAAACATAAGGTACCATAATTCCTTGTATCAAATTACTTCATTTAGAAAAGGAGATCACCACAACACCCACAGTTGTGTGGCTTTACATTTTGGACACTACTAGGTCCTGTCTGGAAATGAGACAGGCTCCCAGCAGATGGACAGTAGGGCCTGAAATGTGATCTCCTTCTCAGATGGTCTCATGAAATATGGTCTGTTTCTCAGAACAGCCAAGTGATACAAAAATGGGGTTAACAATGAAACACAGGGCTCAATCTCTTTTGTTTAATTTGCTTTGTTTTTTAAAAAATAGAAAACTGAATTAGAATCAGAGCTAAACTTAGCATTCACTTAGCAATTATCACATGAAAATAGATAGAAAACAGACGAAGTTACATGGACCACTGTTTAAGAAAACAACAACATCCAATTCACTTTTGGGGGGGAAGAACCCTAAGTCTTTGGTGTTTTTCCTCCTGGAATTCAATGAAACTCCCTGTGTCGCCTCTTAGATTTCAAGATCCTTAATAGTTTTATAAGGTGGCAAAACTTAGCAGTCCCTTTGGTTGTATGCTTTTTCTGCCTTCAGAATCCTGAAGCCCAAGAGATTCTGACTTATTTATGTTCTCTCTATAGTCCTTTTCTTTTTTTTCTAGAGGAAATAACAGAAAAAGTTGGAAGTTGGAAGAATGGAAATGAATCCACACAGAAACACAGTTCCTGGGCTGTCCAGCAACTCTGCAATGGTGAAGAGACCATTTCTATATCCACATTATTAAGTAACCTTAATTGTTCATTCTTTCCTATTTGTTATATTAATCCCTCTACAAAAAACCTAGCCTTGTTACCATGAGCTCCAAACTTTGTCACATACGGAATTAAAATTATAAAATATTTTGGATTTTAACTATCTCATAGTAAGTGAATCCTCAAATGAATGAAAACATTTAGAAAACAAACATTTAAACTGACAAAGCAATACCTTATTTTTAATCATCTTTTAAATTTATTTTATTTTTTTTGAGACAGAGTCTCACTATGTCGCCCTCAGTAGACTGCTATGGAGTCACAGCTTACAGCAACCTCAAACTCTTGGGCTTATGCAATTCTCTTGCCTCAGCCTCTCAAGTAGCTGGGACTACAGGTGCCCGCCACAATGCACAGCTCTTTTTTTTTGTTGTTGTTGCAGTTGTCATTGTTGTTTAACTGGCCACCAGCCTTGGTGTACGTGGCCGGCATTGTAACCACTGTGCTATGGGCACTGAGCCTTAATTGTCTTTTTAGAACAAACTATATAATATAATGAATATTCAAGAACTCACTACCCAACCCATGACCTAAAATATTACTAATAACCTGCATCTATTCTGTGCCCTCCCAATCCCATCTCCCTACCTCCTAGCTTGGATTTTACGTTTATCACTACTTCACTTCTTGGTATGCACGTGTGTCTATATAAATACGTCTAAACTAAAGTTCAGATTTGCTTTAACTTATATAAAGTTCCTTCCTAAGATATAACCACATAGTTGTGTGAGCCTACAACTCATTTACCTCACTGAGGCATACATTCCACTACAATACCACATTTTTTTAATTGATTCTTTTATTGGCAGACAATTGGATTATCACAGATATTCTTTGTATTATCTGAACAATTCAAACCCTCCCAATAAGACAGTGATCAGGAGGAAAGGGCTGTTAACAAAAGGATCTATTTCCCACCTATTCATTATTAGAAGAAAAACATGGGCTTTGGAGTCATAAATTAGGATTTTAATCTTGGTTTTACTTTTGGGCATGATAGATGAGTTCACTATTTTGATTGCGGTGATGGTCTCATGTATACATATGTAAAAACTTATTAAACTGCATATTTTAAATATGTTTAGGTTATTTTATGTAAATTATATCTCAGTAAAGCTATTTTGAAAGACAGAGAGAAATTCTTTCAGTATTTAAAAGCTATGTGATCTTAAGCAAGTGACCTAATCTCTCCAAGATGTAGTTACCTCATTCATGAAATGGGCATTATCAAAGCTACTTTGCATGGCTGGGTGTGGTGGCTCACAGCTGTAATCCTAGCTAGCATTCTAGGAGGCCAAGGCTAGATGGAGGATTGTTTGAGCTCAGGAGTTTGAGTTCAGCCTGAGCTCCTCTACCAAAAATAGAAAATACTGGGGGGGTGTTGTGGGAGGCATCTGAAGTCTCACCTACTCAGGAGGATTGCCTGAAGCAAGAGGATTGCCTGAACCCAGGAGTTTGGGCTTGCTGTGAGCTAAGCTGATGCCATAGCACTCTAGCCTGGCAACACAGTGAGACTCTGTCACATATGGAATTAAAATTCATAAATTAAAAAAACAAACCAAAAATAAGCCACCTTGCACAGTTACAATAAGTACTGAATATATTCATATAGAGCACTGAACTCAGTCTCTGGCTCCTGAGTCTTTCCATGTGCCAGGCTCTAAGCTGGAACACAGAGATGATCGACAAGGTAGGGATGCCATCTTCTAATCTAGAAGAGAGGGAAGATGCGAACAGAGCCTGATTAGAGTGTCGTGGGGTATGTACAGCACAGGAAACTGGAACACGTCACTGCAAACACCCCAATGGTTTGCACATGTAAAGCCTCAGAAAGGCAGACCCCAATTTTCTCATGCTTGCCCAGCAACGGTACAGACTGAACAGGGTGCCGTAACTGCAGAGCAGCGAGCACACAGAGCCGGCATCGACTCCTTTGTGTTTCTTTTCTGAAATTACTCGCACGGAGACCCAGTGCATTAAGAGTCATCATGTCTAGACGACAAGCTACCTTAGGCCTGAGACTGCATCCGTGCCCTGGGATCAAGCAGCACTTAAATGTTTTTCGGAAAAATAAAATGAGTGAATGGATGTCAGACAAGGCAAAGATGGAATAGGAGGTGACAAAAGCAGGCACGATGAGAAGGAACTTGGGTAGTTCAGTCATCTTGCCCTTGTTTATTTAACTGACATGCTGCGATGGAAAGAAATGAACTCTGAGAAGCCCACGTGTGTATCACGCTGGTGCTTTCTAGCCATGCCATCTCGAGAAAGTAATTCTGTATTTCTGAGTCTCTGTTTCTGGACCATTAAAATGACAGTAATAGCTATTACAATACCTATTTCATGTGGGTTCTTTTGGGAAACAAGATACAACTTGTGAAAAAGCTCTATGTTCTGACGTGTTCCACGGTTATTATCAAGTGAGCAGCAGCAGGACCATGGTGGTCTTACCCTGGATGACCTGTAAGGCCATGATGATCAGCATGTGTTAGGTGTTGCCTCTCAAACTGATTATTGTGGGCAGGAAATTCTATGTGGGTGAAATAAAAGACAGGATGAGTGGGGGAGCGGCCAAATTTTCATAAAAATGGCAACGGTCTACTTAGTCGTTTTCTGGGAGTCTGGTTTGAAAAACCAAGGCAGTTTAGTTTAAATACCTGACATTGTCATTTGAGCATACACTATGTGCCCTGCCCTGTGCTGGGGAGTTCCACAGACACTAATTCACTTCAGCCTCACGACAACTCTCTAAGGGAGATAGGATAACCATGTAATTTATTATCAAAACCAGAACACCTCTGAGAGTGAATGGGGGTGCAATTAATAATTACACAGAATAGCAGCTGCAAACCAGGGCTGGACTGAGCAAACCAGAGCCAGGTGGCTTCTATCTCTTTACAGTCAAGGAAAGTGAAACTCACAGAGGAAAGCAACTTCCTCAAGGCCACACAGCTTCAACAGGGGAGAAAGCTGCCCCAAGCCTGTCTTCTCCAGCTTCGTGTTCAGTAAGCCTGCTACATTTACAGCTCCAGGAGCAAGCCCATGGCCCTTTTTTCTTCTTCAAAGTCTTCCTTTGATTTAAATATTTCCTATCAATAAGGCCTAAAACAGAACCAAGAGGCTAGTTCAAAGAATAACAGGAAACAGAAAGGTAAATTTTGGTGTCTATCACTATCATTAGAGCCAACTGTTTGTTGCCAAAATTCATGTCTAATATATCTCTTTAGAGGTGAATTTTATACAAGAGATTGAATAACTCAAGACTGACATCCTTTCTGCTAAGACAATGGGGCCTCTGTGAACGTTTCCCAGATTCAGTGAACATATCATCAAATATAACCCCTGACAACGGCAGTTGGAAGAAATTCCCCATCAACTTACAGGAAGTATTTTGGCACCTATACCTGTTCTCCCTTCAGCGGCAAGAACCTCTTTGGTAGTACCGGGTAGTACCCCCTGAAAATTGCAGGGGGGAGAAAAGTGAAGACTAGAACAAAAAATAATAACTTACTCTTTGATTTCACCGTTGAATAAAAAGGTGTGTAGTATTTGGGGGAATTTCTAAATTCCTTAGCCAACAGCATTTTCCTATGCATCATGCTTACTGTTTATATGATATATATACAATATATTTAAACAATATTTTATACTACATCACCACTTTGAACATCAGAGATATATGTGGATATCATTAGCGAAAGACCTTTCTTCATACCACAAACACATTGTAGAGTCCTACTCGGTAAGTGTTCTGCATTGGATAATTAGGATAATTATCCTAGAACAATTAGCCAGAATAAAGAACCAGAATAGATGCCTCCGAGGTTTGCTTTTCTAATTTATGTATACTTAACCTTTGCTTTATTAGCAATGCTCATTTTAGGAAAGTGCTTCCTCCTAAGCACCTAGTGGATATGTTTAATATTTGTTGGATGCAAATGAGATGAGTTTCATTGTAAATACTTCTTTTGATGTCAAATTAAAAGCGTTTATTAACTTAGGCGTCCTCTCTTCTATATAATCACTGTTCTTTCTCCAAGCTGCACCACTCCTACTCAATACCTACTTAGGAAACATAAAAGAAAAGGGTTTTCCAAAGAGAAGTTTCCCTCCAAACCGACTTCTACATATTCTAAATTTAACATGATTGCAACTGTTAGGGTAACTTTAACAACATGGATTGAAGTTAGGGGTCTTGGTCTTAACACAGAGGCCCATAAACTGCTGGCTTGCAACCCATTAACAGTTACTGGATTTCCACGTGGTTTCCAATGCCAACTTGACGACAGACTAAATCTCATGAAGGTTTAGTTCTATTTCCTGACTTTATATTCTCGTTTTGATGTCCTGTTCTATTGGACATGCTAACTCCATGCTGCCAGTTAAAGTAAAAATCACTGGGCACACTTGTGTTTTTTTCTTTTTCCCACACCTTCAGCAAATCCTGAAGGAGTATCAGTTTGTGAGCCATCTCTCAAACCTCAGTTCAGCTGTCCTGCCATGCTTAGGTCAGGGAGTGTGTCCACGAGAGTAGGTGGCTCAGGCAGGTGTTAGATGGACCAGCCTGATGGATATTAAGCCCAGCAGGGGTGATTACAGGAATGGTAGTGAAGGAAGGCTGAGCTAGGATCACCAAGGGCCAGTGGGAAGGAAAGCAGTTTGCTTTTTGCATAGCATAGTGATTTTTACTTTAACTGGCAGCATGGAGTTGTGGTTTACTGACGGGGAGACTATGCAAGGAAAGGTAGTTTTTGGAAGAGGTGTGTTATAATCACATGTTTGGATTAGGTCACGTCTGTTACCTGGAAGCCACTGAAGCAGAGACAGACAGTAACTAGATAAATGTATGAGTCTGGGATAGAGATGTAAACTTATAACCAGAGGACTCAATGAAATCACCCAAGGAGTGAGACTATTACAGAGAAGCAGAGGGACAAGGTTTGAGCCCCAGGTCTGTACCAACTTTTAGATATTTGGAAGAAAAGGAGCATTTACCAAATGACTGAGAGGCAATGGCTAGTAAGGGAAGGGGGAAACCAGAAGTGTATGATGTCACAAAGGCCAATGAATGGAAGTGTTCTATGAGGAAAATAATCATGATGGGCGGCGTCTGTGGCTCACTGAGTAGGGCGCCAGCCCCATATACCAAGGGTGGCAGGTTCGAACCCGGCCCCAGACAAACTGCAACAACAAAAAAATAGCCACGCATTGTGCTGGGCACCTGTAGTCCCAGCTAGTTGGGAGGCTGAGGCAAGAGAATCGCCTAAGCCCAAGGACTGGAGGTTGCTGTGAGCTGTGACACCATAGCACTCTACCAAGAGTGACAAAGTAAGACTATCTCTAAAAAAAAAAAGAAAGAAAATAATCAGGAACAAGACAAGGTCGGGCATGGTGGCTCACAAGTGTACTCCTAGCTCTCACAGAGTTTGAGATTAGCCTAAGTAAAACTGAGGCCTCATCTCTATTAAAAATAGAAAAATTAGCTAGGCATTGTGGCAGGTGCCTGTAGTCTTAGCTACTTGGGAGGCTGAGGCAAAGGGATCATTTAAGCCTAAGAATGTGAAGTTGCCGTGAGCTATGATGCCATAGCACTCAACCCAGGGCACAAAGTAAAAAAAAAAAAATCATCAACAATGTCAAATGCTGCTGAGAGGTTGAGGAAAATGAGGCCTGAGAATTAACTATTAGATTTGGCAACATGGAGGTGACTGATAGACTTAACAAGAATAGTTTCGTGCTATGTTTGGGATGAAAGTTTGGAGGGGCTTCAACAGAGACTGTGAGGAAAGGCAGTGGAAACAGCCAGTCTAGACGGTTTTCTTTGGAGAAGTTTTATTATAAAGAGACCCTGAAAAAGTGGTACAAACTGGAGGGCAGGAAAGGTCACAGGAGGCTTTGCTCAAGATGAAAGAAAATATCTCATGTTTGTATGATGATGGATGTGATGTAATCAGGAGGACTGAGTAGGCCAAAGAGACAGGGATGGACTGCAAGCATGAAGTCCATGAGAGGCTGCCTCATTCATCCCAGTTGAGAAATACTGAATGCCTACTATGTGCTGTGCCCTGATCTCTGATGCACCAGGGCTGTTCACCCATTGCAATGGCAGAAAAGAGAACACAAAGGAAGAAATTCAAGCAATTTGAAAAGATAAGACTACTGACTGCTTTTATGTTCACGGCATAGTAAATGTCAAGGAAAGAGTCTAGATCCCTTTGTGTTGCTATAAATACCCGAGACTGGTATTTAGCTCATGGTTCTGCAGGCTGAGAAGTTCAAGGGAATGGACCCGGTTTCTGGTCAGGGCTTTCGTGCTGTCACACACGGAAGCAGATACATGCAGAGAAGAAAATCTGAGGAACCCTGCCTTTATATCACCCACTCTCACAGGAAGTGACAGCTGCAAGAACCAATCCAGTCTCTCACTCGGGGTACGACCGAGCCATTCAGGAGGGATTTGCCCCCTCAATGCAAACACTTCCCAATGGGCTCCGCCTTCCCACATCACTTCACTGGGATCACATTTCAAAATGAGTTGAACAAGACAACCACATCCAAACCACAGCAGACAGGATCTGTAACTGAAACAGAGAAAGTGTAGGGAGATTTGAGAAGGTGTAAAATATAATTCAGAAAAGCAAAGAATATAGCAGTGTTGCTGGGTGGCACTTTAGACTGGAGGTCATACATTTATAGCGAGACTAGCAAACGTAACCTGGTGTTTTTCCCTAGCCTCATTTAGTTAATCAGGCGTTAGTGCAAAGTGGGGTAGAGCTGCATCAAACTAGAGCTGGGATTTGGCAGGGAAGCGGCAGGAGTGGAGTTGGCACAGTTGAATGTGGCGTGCAAAGAAGTGAATACAGGTGGCCCATGTTGCATCAGCAGGGAAGGACAAGCATGGACATGAAGAGGGTGGGCCAAGTAATTTCTGTAAAGAGATTCTAGAGGAACCATGCTGGAAACACAGCAGAGGGAGTCACCCTCAACTCTTCTCTTTGCCTCCTGACTTCAGCATCCTGTAAGACCCACTTTAAAAATAAACCTAGAATCGCTCCCCCTGCCAACCTGGTCCAGCCACCATCGCCCATCTCTTGTCTGGATTACTGCAATAGCTCCTGTCTCTCTGTGTCTACCCTCCATTCTCGGTGGTTTAATCCTCACGCAATGGCCAGATAAATCATACGAAATAGTAAACCAGATCCTGTTACTTCTCTGCTCAGGCTTTCCAGGAACTCCTTATCTTACCCAGGAACAAAAAATCCAAAATCTTTCCCATGGCCAGTTAGAGCCTATGTGACCTGGCCCTTGGTTGAAGGCAGTGTTACCCTCTTCCTGGGTGCCCACCTGCTCTTTCTGGCTACTCCTCGTGCAGGGTAACCACACTGCAGTCATCAGGGCTTTGCTCACGTGGCGTTCTCACACTTCACCTCAAGGTCTGCTCTAATGACAACTCACAGGGTCCTTCTTGGACATACAATCTGAAATGTTAGTCCCATCACTCTAGAACTCCGCTCACCATTGTTTATCTTTATAACACTTATCAAGACCTGGTGTAATATTACACTTGTTTGTTCACCATCCCTTTGATGGTGGGGACTTTGTCTTGTTCACTGGACAGCTTCTCAGGAACTAGAACAATGCTTGGCACACTGGAGGTGCTGAATAAACATTTGAGCAAATGAATGAATGAAGGGCTTGTTAAAAAAGATCGCAGGTGGCAAGTTTATTCCACTCTCCATTTTCTATAAAAGGAAATTAATGCCCTGAAGGGCCTGTGATACATCCATGGAAACACAACAAACTAGAAATTGGTCCCCTAACTCCTAGAATGCCACCAGCCTCTTAACTGACCACTTCCTCAACATTTACACAGCTACTCTTTTGCTCTAGGTCCTCAGTACCCTCCTGCCTGTTGTAAGTCCTATGCCTACTCTCCTTACATACAGCACTGTCTCCTAATCCCTTCCCCATTTCCTGGCTGCCCTAGTCAGGAGAATCTTTTTCACATATTAATATACACCAAACACTTACTGCAGGAGGCCATACATAAAAATGTTTGTTCCTTAAGACAAGTATAGATATCTTATTCATCTTTGCATTTTGCAGTATCTGATATAGAACACTGGTCCCTAAAAAATGTTCATTATAGTGGCTGAATCCTCTTTCTGGAACATTCTTTCAGAAACACATGATTTTTGTGTGGCTCGCTCTTTCAATTCCGTTTACCTCTGGGCTCAGTGAAACTTCTTTTTCCTCTTTGCTCAATAAAACCTATCCTTTTAATTTAAAATTGCAACCACCCTCTCCTCTGATTGATTTTACGTCAGAGCACGTGCCACTTTCTAATATAGCACAATTTACAGTCATGCACTGTGTAATGACGGGCCAGTCGATAGTGGACCGCATAGACCACAGTGGTCCCGTAAGATCATTATGGAGCTGACAAATTTCTATTGCCCAGTGATGTAGCTGTCAGAACACCATGGGACGATATAGTACTGTCGTGTCTGTGGTAATGCTCTTGTAAACAGACCTACTGCTGCCAGTCATATAAAAGTCTAGTACATACAGTCATGTACAGTACAGAATGCTTGGTAAAGATAAGTGACTATTTTACTGTTTATATTGCATATTTACTGTGCTATATGTTTTATCATTATTTTAGAGTTTACTCCTTTTACTTATAAAACCCTTAAGGCCTGGTGCCTGTGGCTCAAGTAGCTAAGGCGCCAGTCACATACACCTAAGGTGGCGGGTTCGAATCCAGCCTGGGCCCACCAAACAATAATGATGGCTGCAACCACAAAATAGCCAGGTGTTGTGGTGGTTGCAGCTACTTGGGAGGCTGAGGCAGGAGACTCGCTTGAGCCCAGGAGTTGGAGGTTGCTGTTAGCTGGATGCCACAGCACTCTAACAAGGGGGACAGCTTGAGGCTCTGTCTCAAAAAAAAAAAAAATTAGCCTCAAGCAGATCCTTCAGGAGATATTCCAGAAAAAGGTGTTCTTATAGCAGATGAGATGACAACTTCGTGCATGTCACCACCCCTGAAGACCTTCCAGTGGGACAAGATGTAGGGGTGAAAGATAGTGAGAAGGGTGATTCTGACCCTGTGTAGGCTTAGGCTAATGTATGTGTTTGTGCCTTCCTTTTCAACCAAAAAGATTAAAAGTTAAAAAAAAAAAAAAGCTTGTAAGAAAAAAGGTAAAGAAAGCAAATATTTTTATACAGCTGTATAGTATTTTTATTTATTTATTTATTTTTTGCAGTTACTGGCTGGGGCTGGGTTTGAACCTGCCACCTCTGGCATATGGGGCCAGCACCTTACTCCTTTGAGCCACAGGCACCACCCCTGTATAGTATGTTTTAAAACTAAGTTATTACACGAATCATAAAGTTAAACAGTTTTAAAAGCTTATAAAGTTAAAAAGTTATAAAAGTTAAGGTTAATTTATTAATGAAGAAAGAAAATACCTTTATAAATTTAGTGTAACCTAAGTCCCCAGTGTTTATAAAGTCTCCAGGAGGCACTGTAATGTTCTAGGCCTTCACATTCACTCGGCAGTAACTCAATGAATTGCTCAGAGCAACTTCCAGTCCCGTAGGCTCCATTCATGATACATGCCCTATACAGGTGCACTGTTTTTAAATTATTATGCCATATTTTCCCTATGTCTTTCCTATGTTTAGATACACAAATACATACCATGTTTCCCCAAAAATAATACCTACTCAAAAAATAAGCCCTCGCAGGATTTCTATGCATTTGTTAAATATAAGCCCTACCCTGATAATAAGACCTAGTGATGGGTGTGGCTGTGCAGATACACCATGCATTTCAGTGCAGAGTGGTAAGGAAGACTGGAATACCTTTCATCTGCCACAGCTCCCTTCTCCAAGCCGTTCACACTTTAGCCTGTGCACGTGTGGTAACCGTGGTCGCAGGCATCCTATCACACGTGCAAACGGCTAGGGGAAAGGAGTTCACACATCACTAGCGCCAGCCCCACCAACAAGGTCGGCTCCCCCGTGAGGTTCCAGAAGATGACGACTTAACTGTATTTGAATAAATGTAGATTGTTGTATTATACTTAATAAAAATAAGACATTCCCTGAAAATAAGCTCTAATGTGTCTTCGTGAGAAAAAATAAATATAAGGTGTCTTATTTTCGGGGAAACACAGTATTGTTGTGTTGCCCACAGCACAGTAATTGTGTGTGCCCACAGCACAGTAACCTACTGTAGAGGTTTGCAGTCTGGGAGCAATGAGCTGTCCCATCTAGCCTCGGCCTGGGGAGGCTGCACCACTTGGATATGTGTAGACAGGCTCTATGACGTACGCACACGATGAAGTCACCTCCCAGTGCACCTCTCAGCACACATCCCTGGCAACAGGGACTATATTTGTTCCTAGTGTCTCCCGTGAAATTAAGCCCCATTGAGGGCAGGGCTTTCTTCTGTGTGGTTCACTGTCACATCACTAATACCTAAAACACTCCCTGGCACACAGGAGGTGCTTAATTCATTTCACAAATAAATTATAATTCTATGCTTAAGGAGCTCTTTTTTGTAACACGTTGAGAAATGAATCTGGGTCTCAAATGATGGTCACTGTGGCTGTACAGCTCGGCTGCAAGAATGCTTCACCATGATCTAGAGATTGTCAGTAAGGGCTCAAAGATTAACGAAGACTCTGATTTAGGGCCAAAGTTCACTTAGCAGTAATTCTTACTATTATTTCTTATGGCCGGGGCTGGGTTTGAACCCGCCACCTCCGGCATATGGGGCTGGTGCCCTACTCCTCTGAGCAGCAGGCACCGCCCACTTAGCAGTAATTATTCAATAAATTGCTGAATGGATGAGCTCACAGAGGCTTAACTTCCTACAGAGTTGAATGTCACAATAGCTAAAAGAGCAATGTAAGAACTTAGAAACTATTTTTCTAGGCAATAAAAAAACAAAAAAACCCTATTTTTCCATTTTCCAGAAGATCTTGGGATATAGGGACGCTATACTGCTTCATACTCACAACTTGTACAATCATACTGTTCTCAGAAATCATCTCTGTCTTACTGGGCCCCATTATAAACTTCTTTTTTTTTTGAGATAGAGTCTCACTTTGTCACCCTTGGTAGAGTGCAGGGGCATTACATCTCACAGCAACCTCAAACTCTTGGGCTTAAGCAATTCTCTTGCCTCAGCCTCCTGAGTAGCTGGGACTACAGGTGCCTTCCATGATGGCCAGGCTATTTTTTGGTTGCAGTTGTCATTATTGTTTAGCAGGCCCGGACTGGACTTGAACCCACCAGCCTCGGTGTATGTGGCTGGCTCCCTACTCACCGAGCTACGGACACTGAGCCATTATAAACTTTTCTTTCTTCTCTGAGCATTAGTGTAAGGCTGAGGTATAGCTGGATAAACAAAGTCTCACTATACAATTCACCTTCTGATTTTCACTTGCCCTATCCATACCATCAAGAGAAAAAAGTTTTCAAAATTAAAGATTAGACTCATTTTATAACAGCTGCTTTTCCCATTAAGGTGAGATATTGTCTTTGTATGCTCAAAGTCAAAGGACAAACCTCATATATAAAGATTACCTGGGCTCAGCGCCTATAGCTCAACCGGCTAAGGCGCCAACCATGTACACCTAAGGTGGCGGGTTCGAATCCCCAGCCCGGACCCGCCAAACAACAATGACGGCTGCAACCAAAAAATAGCCGGGCGTTGTGGCTGGCGCCTGTGGTCCCAGCTACTTGGGAGGCGGAGGCAGGAGACTCGCTTGAGCCCAGGAGTTGGAGGTTTCTGTGAGCTGTAATGCCATGGCACTCTACCCAGGGGGACAGCTTAAGGCTCTGACTCAAAAAAAAAAAAAAGATTACCTTTAAAGAAATAAGAAAAACATTCTGTAATAAAAATTTGGGTTTGGGGGTGGGACCCATGGCTCAAGAAGTTGGGCACTGGCCCCATATACTGGAGGTGGCGGGTTCAAATCTGGTCCTAGCCAAAAACTGCAAAAAAAAAAAAAAAAATTGAGTGGGGAGGGAAGGACTATGGATGGAGTTGTTGATCACAGGGTACAATGTTTCGGCCGGCGCCTGTAGCTCAGTAGCTCAGTGAGTAGGGCGCTGGCCACATACACGTAGGCTCAAACCTGGCCTGGGCCTGCTAAACAACAATGACAACTGCAACAAAAAACTAGCCAGGCGTTATGGCTACTTGGGAGGCAGAGGCAAGAGAATCACTTAAGCCCAAACGTTAGAGGTTGCTGTGAGCTTTGATGCCACCGCACTCTACTGAGGGTGGCATGAGACTCTGTCTCAAAAAAAAAAGGGAGTACAATGTTTAACAGAGATGGAAGGAATAAGTTTTCAGATCTACTACACAGTCAATAATAATGCATTATACATTTCAAAATAACTGAGTAAATTTCAAATGTTCTGCCATAAAAAATAATAGATAACAGAGGTGATAGATATATTAATTAGCTTCAATTAATTATTCTACAATTATATATTCTACAATTAATTATTCTACAATATATATATTATCAAAAATGTCACATTGTATCCCATAAATGTATATAATTATGATGTCAACTATTTGAAAACCAAAACTAAAGGTGGTGCCTGTGGCTTACTGAGTAGGGCTCCAGCCTCATATACCAAGGGTGGTGGGTTCAAACCAAGCCCCCACCAACTGCAAAAAGAAACTAGCTGGGCACTGTGGCAGGCGCCTGTAGTTCCAGCTACTTGGGAGGCTGAGGCAAGAGAATCGCCTAACCCCAAGACCTGGAGGTTCCTGTGAGCTGTGATGCTACAGCACTCTACTGAGGGAGACAAAGTAAGACTCTGCCTCCAAAAAAAAAAAAAATTAAGATAGTAATTTCCCATTTCTTGATCAACAATTATCTTACTTTGTTCTGTAAAGTTACCTATTTGATGAAAAGGATAATAAATTCTGAATGATGGTTTTTAATAAGGCCTTTATGTATGGAACTAATTCCACTAAAAGTTTTTAGATGAATTAAAAATGGTTTTTACATGAAATGTTATTCATCAAATCTTATTTAAGTAATTCTAGTGTCAGTCCACATTGCTCAATAAAATAAAAATCTAACTACATCAATCAAAATCTCCATACATTTTTATTCTCTTATATGCATTTAGTACGGAGAAATTACACTTCTCTTAAGTAGTTTGTGCATATCAGAGGAGATGGGAAAGAAAAAGGAAACTACCAATGTTAGATGTCACTAAAGAAATTGGCCAATGCACTAATAGTAACTAAAAGAATTGCTTATGTTCAATTTGCATTGAAAACACTGATCACTGTGAAACAGTGGCTTTTGCTACTATACTTAAAGTTCTTCTTTATGATATAACTTGGTTCTTGGTCATATGAAAAACAAAGCCACAGAAATAAGATCTTTATTTTTTCCAACCAAAAGAGAATATTTGAAATGGACAAATATCCTCATTTTATGTCTCTTTAAAGGAATTGCTTGGATTCTCACTTTGCTTTTTTCAATTAGAATTATTTTATATTTGCAGAAAAGATGCAAAGATAGTACTGACAGTTCCTTGTATGCCCTCCATCCAGTTTCTTCGTGGTATCTTACGTAATCATGGTATGTTTGTTAAAACCAACCAATTAACTTGGGACAATACTATTACCTAAACATAGACTTTATTCTGATTTCACCAGTTTTTTCCCCCACATGTGCCATTTCTCTGCTCTGGGATCCATCCAGGGCTGCGTGTTGAACTTGGAAGCCTTACCTTTTGATCTGTTTCTTCATCTTCATCTTGATAATCATCACAGACTGGGCTGGAGTTGGCCGCAAAGGTGGGTCCCTGAGAATAGTACTGAGAACTTCGGTAGCCATCGTGCCGCAACTTATCACATTCTGCGGAGGTAAAGGCGGAGAGGGCAGAAGGGCCATTAAAAACCAGAATTTTTACTCTTCTTCACTTAATTGTTTTCAGTAATACTGAAAAAATACAGATTTTAAAATAATAATATTAATAACGGATATGATATTAAATACAACTAAGAATTATTAAAGCACCTGCTACATACCTATTAAAACACTTTGAATGTATTATCTTCAGAGGTCACAACCCTATAAGGTAGATACTATCATTAACTCCACTTTACTCATAGTAAATTGAAGTTTAGAATAAATGTATTATTCCTACTATAATGTGATGCAAGTAAGCAGTGGACTTGGAATATTAACCCAGTGTCTTAATTACTATTCTATAATTTCTGATACAAAAGAATTGATTATGTTATTCCATATTAAAAAAAAAAAGGCCAGCTGTAATCCAAGCACTCTGGAAGGCTGAGGTAGATGGATTGCCTGAGCTCACAGGTTTAAGACCTTGTCTCTAAAATACAGTTGGGCGTAGTAGCAGGCACCGGCAGTCCCAGCTACTCAGGAGGCTGAAGCAAAACAATCTCTTGAGCCCAAGAGTTGGACATTGTTGTGAGCTATGATGCCATAGCACTCTACAAAGGGTGACAAAGTGAGACTCTGTCTCAAAAAAAAAATACAGACCAGGCACAGTGGCTCACTCCTATAATCCCAGAGCTTTGGGAAGCCAACGAAGGAAGATTGCTTGAGGTCAGGAGCTCAAGATCAGCCTGCAAAACACAGCAATATCCTGTGTTTCTACAAAAAATAGTCCTAGTTATCTTAAAAGGTAAGGTGGGAGGATTGCTTGAGCCCAGAAGTTTGAGGTTACATTGAGCTGTGATCGTATCTGCACTTCAGCCTGTGTGACAGAGCAAGACCCAAGCAATTCTTATGCCATGTTTTTTCTCCTAGGCTCATCAGCTGGAAGTGACACAAGAGACCATGAATTACAATGCTCTCCTTTTATTTTTAGTTCTCAACTTAATTTTGATGCCAAACAGCCTATAAATGCCGCATGGAATTTAACAGGAAGCCAGGTGCCACTCGGTCCCCAGGGGAATACCTGGTACAACCAAGATGTCTGCCAGTCCACAGAGGAATGCCTGGCACAACCAAGTGATAGGTATCCAGGGGCCATGGTACCCTGGACTGCAGGGCCTAGGGACATGGGCTGTATGGAGACTAGGATTTTCTTCTAAGGGAACTACTGCACTGACCACTCTCATCAGTGGGAAACTGCTCTAAGAAAAGTTCTAATGGCTCTTTAAAGCTAGACACACAAAGGAGCAGGTGCCTCACAAAAGATTAGCCACAGAGTTCCTTTAAATATCCAGTTTTCTAAAGGAACACAAAATGTGCTCGGTTTTGGAAAAGTTTTCTCTGCACAGCTTTACAAAACCATTCACCTACAAACACAGAACTAAACTAGGGCATCTTCAGAGTGTCTTTCTAACATTAGAATCTATGATTCTTTCTCATAGAAGAGACAGTGTCACTTCAGTGGAGGAATAAAAATATTAGACTAATTTTAAATAAGCCAGGGAATAAAAAAAATCTTCATTTTCCTTTGCTACCTCACAGCGGGAGTGGATACAGAAAGTTTCCAACTCAGACCTGCAAATCAGATAAAAATTAGGCTCTAACAGAATGCCAAGCTAACTAAAAAAATGCAGTCAAATAATGCCGCTTCAGTTACCTGCAGGTTAAACAACTTGTTGTCTGGAGCTGGCAACTACTTGTGTTGTTGACAGAAACAGATTTTTCTTTAAAGTTCTGAAACTTCCAGAACACCTTTTAAATGAGAACTCACCAATCTAACCCTTTATAATGCAAAATATTTTCACATTTTCTCCAACATTTGATAGTTTTTAAAATAAATAGTACAACCAGAATCTATAATGCCATAAAGACAATGTTGCATAAAGCATGAGTAGCAATTTTGCTTTCTTTCTTTCTTTCTTTCTTTTTTTTTTTTTTTTTGAGACAGAGCCTCAAGCTGTCGCTCTGGGTAGAGTACCGTAACATCATAACTCACAGCAACCTCCAACTCCTGAGCTCAAACGAGTCTCCTGCCTCTGCCTCCCAAGTAGCTGGGACTAGAGGCACCCGCCAGAATGCCTGGCTATTTTTTGGTTGCAGCCATCATTGTTGTTTGGTGGGCCTGGGTTGGATTCGAACCTGCCAGCTCAGGTGTATGTGGCTGACACCTTAGCTGCTTGAGCCACAGGCACTGAGCCCTTTCTTTTATTTTTTTTTTGAGATTGAGTCTCAAGTTGTTGCCCTGGGTAGAGTGCTGTGACATCACAGCTCACAGGAACCTCAAGCTCTTGGACTTAAATGATTCTCTTGCCTCAACTTTCCAAATAGCTGAGACTACAAGTGCCCACCACAATGCCCGGCTATTTTTTTGTTATTGTTGTTGATGAACCTACCAGCCCAGGTCCATGTGGCCAGCACCCTAACCACTGAGTTATGGGCACTGAGCCTGATTAGTAGTTTTTAAACAGTGTTTTCTGCAGAGTTCTGGAATTCTGCCAATATTTGATTTGATTTACCTTGAACAACTAGCTATGATGACAAGTAACACTCAAGTTCAAGAGTTACACACCAGGTTTTAACACAATGCAGGGAAATAATTCATTAACTTGTGTAGCAAAATTAACTTTCCTGTGGTCCTAGAAAATAAAACTGTTCTTGCTATCTCTGTAAACTGAAGTTTTCTAAGGATTAGGGTGAACCTTGTAAAATAAACCAATATAAACTGCTAACCACTTGCAGCTACTCATCTATGTAACTCACAGGGTTTTCAAATATTTTACACATAAAACAGAGATAAGGTGCAGACCAAGGTCCATTTAAACTAAGTCCTTTTGCTATTCCAAAGTGTCTTTTTATGCCCCATTAATTAACTCTGTAAGTTATACTGACAGAGTACAAAACTTAACACTCCTCAAACATTACTTTTAAAAATATGTCTTATGTTCTATGTACCATTTAAGATTGTGTTCAGAAAAGAGATCTCTTCTAGGAAATAAGACTGATAGGCTCAGCGCCTGTGGCTCAAGTGGCAAAGGCGCCTGCCACATACACCTGAGCTGGCAGGTTCGAATCCAGCCCGGGCCCGCCAAACAACAATGATGGCTACAACCAAAAAATAGCTGGGTGTTGTGGTGGGCGCCTGTAGTCCCAGCTACTTGGGACGCAGAGGCAGGAGAATTACTCAAGCCCAGTAGTTGGAGGTTGCTGTGAGCTGTGACATCACGGCATTTTACTTAGGGCGACAGCTTGAGGCTCTGTCTCAAAAAAAAAGGGAAATAAAACTAATAGGTGAGATCATTTCTAAGGGTGATTATCAGTTTGATACTCTTGGTAGTAATATGTAAAATAGCCAAAATAACTGGACACAATGTCAAATTTTAAAAGACCAATACTGCAAAGTTGTTATCCACATCATGTATTAAAAGCATGACAGGGTGTTGGGCGGTGCCTATGGCTCAAGGAGTAGGGCGCCAGCCCCATACGCCAGAGGTAGTGGGTTCAAACCCAACTCTGGCCAAACTGCAAAATAAAAAAGTAAAAGCATGACAGGGTGGCAATTATCACTACCTTTAGTGTGTGTCACCTTTTTGAGCCCAGTTAAAAAGATAAATGCATCTTTTCTGCACCATTAAGTTTATGTCACAGAAATGTCTGAATAGTAATATAACTACTACTATTAATAGTAATACTATTACTACTATATAATACTATATAACCAGTATTATTACAGTAACAACAGCAATATTTCATAAGTGAAATATGATGCTAAATCTAAAGATTAATAAGCAAGGCAGCATGAACTTAGGGCAGATGACCAAATTTTGTACTTATCAAATTACTGAAATCTAATAAACTCATCAAATTCCATTGTCACTTATTCCAACTGTAAAGGAAATCGAGGAAAATTTCCTCTTGACAAGTTGCAATTTCCTCTGGACAAGTTGCAACAGAGCTCAAAACCATGGCTTTATTTATTAAAAATGGAGCTTATTGTCTAGGGAGTGAGTTGTAAGTCAGAGCAAGCCATCATGAATAAACAAAGACTTTTCAAACACTAAACTGAGAGAGAAACTCCAAGGCAGAGCATAATTTAAAGCCAAGTTATGCCAGCAACCACAGGCTAGAAACAAGACACTAATGGAACAGAAGAGCTATCTTTAACACACTCTCTTCTTGCAAAGAAATTTGGAGTAAAACTGTGTTCTTGTTGTCATGGCGCTGCTTGGATAAAGGTATCACTGTTCGTTCTGTCCTCTGGTTTCCCAATCACAAATTTGCTCCTCCTTCCTTTCATGTCAAACCATTTTCTGTAGCACAAAGACAATGGGAATACATTTCTTGGTAGACCAAAGTTTTAAATATAAAAGAAAAAAATAACGTTACAGAGCTAGATGGTCCTTTGACCATGGCATGAATTTAGTACTGCATTGGCCTCCAAGCTTTTATGCATTAAGCTATTCTTCAAGATGTTCGATTTTTTAATATAATTTACATTCCAAGACGCAGAGTAGATACCTTGAGGCCGCAGACAGTATGCAAGTCTAACCACTCTGTTTTCTTCCTGGACGTCCCTGCCTATGATAAGGTTGAGGGGCCACAGCAAAAACCAGCCCGAGTTTCTTTTCCTTTTATCATTTCATGAACAGAAGGTTTGTTCTTCCCATAGATATTAGCAACCTCAGCTATGTTTCAGGTGTTTTCTGTCTCCATTAAGTGGAAGATTTTCACCTCTTCACTTAAAAGAAGCACTCGATGGCTGGCTTCTCTTTGGCATAACAAAATGGGCAGCCTCACTACTCTGGTCATTTGGTGCCATTATTCAGTAAACTAAGGGTGACCTGAACACAAGCATTGTGATACCATGACTGTCAACCTGGTCACCTACCTGATCACTGAGAAAGCTACTCACTCACTAGTGGGTGGCCACAGACACCCAGGCAGGGTGGACCAGGACACTGCAAGATTTCATCACACTGCTCAGAATGGCAAGCAATTTAAAACATGGCTGGCAGCTGAGTGCAGTGGTTCATACCTGTAATCCTAACACTTTGTGAGGCTGAGGTGGGAGAATCAATTGAGGCCAGGAGTTTGAGACCAGCCTGAGAAACATAGTGAGACCACATTTTTATAAAAATATAATTTTTTAAAATTAACCAGGCATGGCCAAGCATGGTGGCTCACACCTGTAATCCTAGCACTTTGGGAGGCCAAGGCAGGTGGATTGCTTGAGCTCAGGAGTTCAAGATCAGCCTGAGCCTGTCTCTACAAATAGCTGGGTGTTGTGGCAGGCACCAGTAATCCCAACTAACTCGGGAGGCTGAGGCAAGAGGAATACTTGAGCCCAAGAGTTTGAGGTTGCTGTGAGCTATGATACCATAGCCTCTATTGAGGGTGACAAAGTGAGACTCTGTCTCAAAACATTAAAAAATTTAAAAAAATTAAATTAAATTAAATTAAATTAACCAGGTCTGGTAGCATGCATCTATAGTGGGAGACAGAGGCAGGAGGCTCACTTGAGCCCAAGCTACAGTAAGCTGTGATCAGGCCACTGTATCCCAGCCTGGGCGACAGAATAATACCCTATTTTCAAAAAACTAAAAATAAGTAAATAAAACTTCGAAATTTACTCGTTTATGGAATTTTCCTTTTAATATTTTTGGACCATGGTTAATTGTAGGTAACTAAAACTCTGGAAAGCATAAACCAGGATGGGGGATTATTTAGACATTTTTTTTTTTTAGACAGAATCTTACTATGTTGCCCTGGGTAGAGTGCTGTGGTGTCACAGCTCACATCAACCTCAAACTCCTGGGCTTAAGCAATTCTCTTGCCTCAGCTTCCCAAGAAGCTGGGATTACAGGTACCCGCCATACGCCT
>NW_003852437.1:9605485-9609243 GCF_000181295.1 Otolemur garnettii | reverse complement strand
TTTTGCAGTTGTCATTGTTGTTTTTTAGCAAGCCCAGGCTGAGTTTGAACCTACCAGCCTTGGTGTATGTGGTCAGCGCCCTAACTGCTGAGCTACGGGCAACGAGCCTACTTAGACTATTTTAGACATATTATCTGTATAAGGAGAAAGTCACTTAGCCATGCTAATAAAGTAAATAGGCATTTTTACCATTGATTTGTGTAATTTGTCATAACCAATTTTTTCATATGTATAATTCTGCGAAAGCAAGCATACTGTGCAGTGACATTTTTCCTGAGTTTATTACACAGACTTTGAAATCTACTTTGAGGGAAAGAGTAACCATCTATTTAAGTGAAGAACTACACATGACTTGCTTACATGAGAGGGACAGGGAGGAGGCGGAGGAGGAGGAGAGATAGAGTGCGACTTGTTTTTCTGTTCCCCAAGGAAACGATACGTGAAGATGAGAGGATGCTGAAAGAAAAAAAGTGAGAAGTTTGCTGATTTCTTAGATTGTGTGAAAAAGAAGAAAACAGAATGATGAAAATGTATAGTCATTGCTTGGTAGCCAAGGGGAACTGGTTCTGGGATGCCTGTGGATTTGGAAATCTGGGCATGCGGCACATTCAAGTCTCGGCCCTGAGAGCGTGAGCGTAGGGAGAGTGGCCTTCTGCATACTCAGGCTCCACATCCCAGCAACACTGTATTCTCCATCCACCCTGGAACCCACTGACAGGGACAAGGCACAGTCCATTGGAAAAAAAAAAAAAATCCATGCATAAATGGGCCATTAAGTTCAAACCCACATTGTTCAAGGGTCAATCGTATTTAAGCGTGAAAAAGCCAGAAGAGCCAGTTGAGTAAATGAGCTGGTCATTTTTCAGGTTGTCTAGGCAGTGTTGTGGGTGTGAGTAGGAATGCCTAGGAAAGTTCTGAAGCATTCAAGTCAAAAGCACAATTTTGGTGTTTCACAACGGCACGGTAGTCTAGACATACTGTATTTTAAAGGCTGAATGTGGTTTATTTTTAACATCATTAATTCCTTCATAATCTTCCTCCTATAATTCAAAGTTATTAAACACTGGGAGGACTCCAGGTGTAAAGTAAATTAAAAAATAATGGTCACAGGGGATGTGCTGCTTCAGTGGTGAAGCCTGAGTCTAAAAAGTTTTGTTTTTTTCAGATCACTGATTTTTAAAGCCAATATTATTGACACTTTCCTCAACTGAATATCCTTTGCTATTATTATTTGATTTGTGTTTAAATAATTCTAGCTGGGACCTGTAGCTCAGTAGTTAGAGTGCTGGCCCTGCAAACCAGGGGCAGTGATTTCAAGCCTCATCTGGACCTGATTCAAAAAATAATTCTGGGCTCGGCGCCTATAGCTCAACCGGCTAAGGCGCCAGCCACATACACCTAAGGTGGCGGGTTCGAATCCCCAGCCCGGACCCGCCAAACAACAATGACAGCTGCAACCAAAAAATAGCCGGGCGCTGTGGCGGGCGCCTGTGGTCCCAGCTACTTGGGAGGCGGAGGCAGGAGACTCGCTTGAGCCCTGGAGTTGGAGGTTGCTGTGAGCGTGATGCCATGGCACTCTACCCAGGGGAACAGCTTGAGGCTCTGTCTCTCAAAAAAAAAAAAAAATAATAATTCTGTGGGAACTGAAATAGTTATCATGTCAGTATTATGGAATAGGAAACCTTTTTTTTTTTTTTCTTTTGGAGACAGTCTCACTCTGTTGCCCTCAGTAGAGCACTGTGCGCCATCACAGTCACAGCAACCTCAAACTCTTGGGCTTAAGTAATTCTCTTGCCTTAGCCTTCCAAGTAGCTGGGTGTACGGCCACCTGCTACAATACCCAGCTATTTTGTTGTTGTTGTTGTTGTCATTGTTGTTTAGCAGGTCTGGGCCAGGTTCAAACCCACCAGCCCCAGTGCATGTGGCCAGCACCCTAACCACTGAGCTACGGGCGGCGAGCCACAGTAAACCCATTTGTAAAGTTACCTGGTACGTCCAGGTTACACTTCTATCCTAGTTACTAACACCAGGGTAAAAGGGCTCTACTGTATATCTTTGTCTCAGTTCAGGGAGCCTAAGAATACTAAGACTACAAACATCCATGTTTATAGAAGAAAATCAATTCCAATCCAAAGTTGTAGTAGATATTAAAACAGCTAACAAGTCCAGTTTGAGGTTTTAAGCAAGCACATAGGAAAAACTGACTACACTCAAATATTACATTTTGTAAACATTAGAGAATTTGTTTCCTTAATGAAAATCAAACCAAAATGCACTTAAAAATAGAAGGAATTTACCTGCCGCTTTGTTAGTTTATTTGGTTTGGTAATACTGGAAAAGAGAAAGAAAGAGGCCGTGCCGACGCTGTACTTCAGATTCTGCTTTGTCACTCATGTACAGTAAACTTTCCATAAATATGTTTGAATATATTCTTTTTTTTTTATTAAACTATTTTTTTTTTAATTTTTTGTTGTTGCAGTTTGGCCAGGGCTGGGTTTGAACCCACCACCCTTGGTATATGGGGCTGACACCCTACTCATGAGCCACAGGCACCACCCTGAATATATTCTTCAAAGTAGTTGAATTTCAATTTATTTAATTTGTCTTCAAGAATAAACAAGCTAGAACATTAAGAGACTATAAATGTTCAAATATTTAAGTTACTCAGTTATTTGCAGCATATCAAGGGAGTTGAAAAGCTGTGTGAAATCTTAAAGACATTGTGGATTTCACATAGATCTTTGCAATAGATCCCTAGATAATTTGACAGCAATTATAAATGATAGGTTTCAAAAATTATGTCCTTTGGTTTGTTATTAGACTAATGATTCATTCTTTTGTCCCTTTCCCCCTTTCTTAAGAGTTGTTATGTAGTTATATTGGAATGGCATAAAAGCATGTTTTTACATATCAAGTATTAAACTCAAATTTATTTCCTAATAAATGCATATTTGAGTCCGCAAGATCTTGTCTTGGCCAATCATCACTTCGGTGACATTTAGCATTCAAAGAACATAAAACATGAGACGATAAGAGAAATTATATGGCTTTAATGATTAAGCCCAAGCCATTTTAAAGGTTCGAGAAGTAAATATCTCATGTCTTAATGGCACATATAAAGACAAAAGGTTTCAGAGTACAATTTGCTTAACTGCAGGTGAAACAAGAAAGAGGGGAACAATCAGAAAACATGCTGACTATCAACCCGATGTCCAGGAAAAGGGACGCTTCCTGAAGGGAGTGAGCCTCACCTTGCCTTAAGAAGGGGGAAAAACTGATCCAGACTTTTACTCCACCAGGAAGTTGGGAAAAGGGAAGTCACCCTGGTAACAATGATGTTTTCTTTCCAAACTAAAGGTTTTATGATTCTCCTGCTAGGTACTTTGACCGGGCCTTTCTTTCTAAATCTCTGAGTACTTTTCAGGTAGTGACAACTTGCAGAGAACACAGAATGAAGATGCAGGGACATCAGAACCCAGTCTCTCGAGTCACCTGCTTTTACCCACCAGAGAGTGAGTGGATAGACAACAGTGAGGAGCTCAAACTCTGAAAATGAGAAGCTGCGTGTTCGAATACCAGCTTGTTACGAGCAGTGGGCTGAAGGATTAGTTCCAGCCCTCAAGGTACTATAATTCAGCTGCCTGATTAAACATGTTCACATGCCAATTTACAGAGAGGTGGTTTTCCAAATTAAGGTGTCTGAGAATCTCCTCGCTGGGGCGGGGGGGGGGGGCGCACTTGTTAAACACTTTGCCAGG
>NW_003852437.1:9596948-9605366 GCF_000181295.1 Otolemur garnettii | reverse complement strand
TATAGCTCACAGCAACCGCCAACTCTTGGGGTCAAGCAACCCTTTTGGCTCAGTTTTTCTACTTTTAGCAGAGACGAGGTCTTACTCTTGCTCAGTCTGGTCTCGAGCATGTGAGTTCAAGCAACCCACTGGCCTCGCTGGGCCTCCCAGAGTGCTAGGATTATAGGCGTGAGCCACCGTCCCTGGCCAAGAACCTGCATTTCTAACAAGCCCCTAAGTCAATACTGATACTGCTGGTCAACCTGCCACGCTATGAGAAAACTGTTTCTGAGTAAGGTAAATTACCTGCGGAGAAGCAGAACCAAAATTAAAAGGGGTCTAAACGCTACCCATCGGCGTGGAGGTGAAGGTAAAAGAGAAATCTTCTCTGCTTCAAGGAGGTGTGGGTGAGACTCCTGAAGAGGGCAACGGAACTTTGATATTTGGAGGCTTTCTACACATTCCTTGTAAGAAATAATAAAAGGGCCAAAGAGAAAAGAGGGTTGGTCTGTTTCTTTTCCACAGAAAATCAGTTTTTAACATTTCGTCTCTTCTCATGCCCACATTAATTTAAGAAGCCCTCTTCCCCATCCTCTTTAATTTCCTCCCACAGTCACACCACGTCCTTCTCACTGTGAACTTTTAACATGGAACCAGATTGATCCACTTTAAAGTAAGTCAGATTATATCATTCCTGAGTTCAAATCTCTCCAATGGCTTCTCGTGCCAAAGCTTCCCAAAGAGTTTCTGGGCCCTACATGACCTGGTATAGTGTGAGGGGCTGGCAGGTTGCTCAGTGAGTTCATTAAATGAGTGACTGATCTGTATTTGCACAGCAAAGTGCTTGAAAGAGTTCTGCAATTACGTGATGGAGGTGCTGGCCCCATCCGTCACTCAGGTAGATGTTATCCTTAGCCGCACTGTCCACCTTACTTAACCCAAGGCCTAAGGCCTGCCTATCTATTTGGTAGTCCATGTCTTTAGGGCTTATTAAGCATAACTGGTGGGGGATGGGCTGGGACCAGCATCAGTACAGATTTAATGCTCTCCCATTGAATAGTCCCCGTCTCCCATCCACACTGATATTTAAGAAATAAGAGGATAGGGGAAGAGTGGGTGGGACAGGGTGAGATAGGGAAGATGATACTCGGAGACTGATCGGGGTTATTATCTCTCTAATGAAATTTAGTCCCAGTAGAATTTCAGGAAAACGGACCAAGCTTTAGAACTAAAAAGCTGATGGAATGATGAGTAACTCCCAAAGCCAGGCAGAACAGACGCCACTTTCAGAGATAGCTCCTGGACAAGTTTAAGGGAGGAATAAGAGGGAAGGGAGATGGTGACAGAATGCCACCTTTGAAATGAGTGGATCGGTTTCTTAGCAGTGGGAAAAGAAAAATGACTTTACGCAGACTGCCTAAAACTTATTTTAGCAGAATTCCAAATAACTTCTTATTTCAATCTACACAATTGCTATTTGGCAAAACAAAATGACCAGGATGGGGAAGGTGGAAAACCACAAAGGGAACAACACTACTGATTGTGGTCATCAGCTCAAGGGTCACACTGGGGACCAATTTGCTGCCTAATGTATTAACACAGACTGGTGTAGAACGCCCCCCCTCCCCACCACAGTCTTCCCCATTTAATGTCAGTGTGGGATGCCAACATCTCAGTGACCTCACACACCCTAAAAAATGGGCTCAGGCAATCTCGATTTATGTAGAAAGGCTTTTTTTTTTTTTTTTTTGAGACAGCACTTCAAGCTATCCCCCTGAGTAGAGTGCCGTGGCATCACAGCTCACAGCAACCTCCAACTCCTGGGCTCAAGCGGGTCTCCTGCCTTAGCCTCCCAAGTAGCTGGGACCACAGGCAACCGCCACAATGCCCGGCTATTTTTTGGTTGCAGCCGTCATTGTCGTTTAGGGGGCCTGGGCTGGATTCGAACCCTCCACCTTAGGTGTATATGGCTGGCGCCTTAGCCACTTGAGCCACAGGCGCCGAGCCTAGAAAGGTTTTTTAAAAAGTCATTTTGATTAACATTGGCCCTCTAAGGTAAAATAAAAACCTCCCCGCCCAAACCTAGGAATTAAACAGTAAAACTGGAGCTCTTGCATAAACTGCTAGCCTTGTTTTTCTTTGCAGAGCACACCATGGCAAAAATTACTATTAAGATGCTATTCGCCATTGCAGAAAACCAGTTCTCAACATATCTTCTTTTCACACGTCCAGATGAATTTAAGAAGGCTTGGAGAACTGAGTCTGATTTAAATTAAGGTGAAAGCTTTCTGATGCCCATGATTAATGAGAGTGTGCTAAGAGTCTGCGAGTTCTGGGTGAGCACCGTCAGAGTGCAGCCAAATTGGAGGTGATCTCATTTCACTTTAGAATTAAGAAGCCCTATCTCTGGCAGGCGAGGAGCATCACCAAGGTTACTCAATATCGAATCGCCTGCAAAGATTCTAAACACACACCAGAGACTTCAGTCGTACTGTCAATGATAACAACCCCTGTCTGCAGTGCCTTCAATGTGGCATTTTCATGCTGCACCGAGGGAAACACAGAGGCCACTCAAGTTACCTACTTTATCGAGAGTTAAAATAGAATTGCTGAAACAGCAGACTGGCTACGGGACACAAAAAACAAAACAAAAGGCCTTTTGTGGAAGCAATCCCTAGCGCTTTGTTAAGACCTGGATCATGTAAATGACGGTCTTTGCCATTCTATCTTTTGTGGGTTGCTTACCATTTAAAAGGGGGGGGGGCAGAGTGTCTCTTTAACTCTCTGAAAAAGCAATGAATTTTCACTTTCCCTTTGCTCTTGCGTCTGATCTCCCTCTCACAGGTTAACCACACCAAGGGAAGCACTTCCTTCAGGGCTACCATATTTGGAGCAGTAGCTAGTATTATAGAAAATAATTCTGTGAGCCCTCAAATCTCACATGAGAAGTTAAACAGCCCCTTTTTATAGAGTTTCTATTCTGTTAATCCCATATTTTTTGCTCTGTGCTCCTGTCTTTTCTCAGTAGGGAACTTAATCCATTGTTTCATCGGGTTGGGCAAATTCCCCTCAGGACAAAAATTCCAGAAGAGTCTCACAAAATGCCAAAGATATATTTTTAAATTTTTTTTTCAAGACAGAGTTGCACCTTTTCGCCCTCAGTAGAATGCCAAGGCATCATAGCTCACAGCAACCTCCAACTTTTGGGCTCAAGTGATCCTCTTGCCTCTGCCTCCGGAGTAATTGGGTTTACAGGCGTGCACCACAATGCCTGGCTATTTTTTAGAAACCAGGTCTCCCTCTGGCTCAGGCTGGTCTTGAACTCGTGAGCTCAGGTAATCCACCCGCCTCGGCCTCCCAGACTGCCAGGATTATAGGCCTGAGTCACTGTGCCCAGACCAAAGATAAATTTTTTAAAGACTTTAATAACACTATCGCTTGTCTTTGAAAAGTCAACCTACTTAAATTCACAAGAACTGAGATGGCACCAAATAAAATCATTTTTTCACCACAAAGTCAACATGAGCTTGGCGCCTGTAGCTCAGTGGCTAGGGTGCCAGCCATATACACCAGAGCTGGTGGGTTCAAATCCCGTCTGGGCCTGCCAAACAACAATGACAAATACAACCAAAAGATAGCCGGGCGTTGCGGTGGGCACCTGTAGTACCATCACCTTGGGAGGCTGAGACAAGAGAATCGCTTAAGCCCAAGAGTTTAAGGTTGCTGTGAGCTGTGATACCAGAGCACTTTATCTGGGTGACATAGTGAGACTGTCTCAAAAAAAAAAAAAGCTAACAACATGGTGGGGCCACATTTCTAGCAGGGCCCCATCTCAAACAAGCTTTCCCGCTTCCCTCTCCGGGATACAGAGGCTGTGACCTCCAACCCTACCCCCTGCCTCCTCAGGGAACACACTCCCATTCTCTTTCCATACCTGCAATCCTTTCCGCTCGGGTTGGCTCCTTTTGCCTACAAACATGTTTTAACAGGCTGTAGTTTTTTATAAAAAGTAATGACATTAGCTCTACCCAGCCACTGTCTCAAAATCCTGTCTCTTTCCTCTCTGCTTTTGTTGGCATCATTCTCACTCATTCACTTTTCTTTTCCTTTTTGTTTTTCTTTTTTTTCTTCTTTTTTTTGAGACAGTCTCACTACGTCACCCTGGTAGAGTGCCTTGGAGTCACAGCTCACAGCAACCTTAAATTCTTGGGCTTCAGTGATTCTCTTGCCTCAGCCTCCCAAGTAGCTGGGACTACAGGCACCCTCCACAATGTCTGGCTATTTTGTTGTTGTTATTGTTGTTGCAGTTGTCATTGTTGTTTAGCTGGCCCTGGCTGGCTCGAACCCACCAGCCTCGTTGTGTGTGGCTGGCACTGTAACCACTGTGCTAATGGGCACCGAGCCCCCTTTTTGTTTTTCAGAGAGTCTCTGTTGCCCAGCCTGGAGTGCAGTGGCATCATCCTACTTCACACCAACCTCAAACTCTTGGGCTCAAGCCATCTTCCTGCCTCAGCCTTCCAAGTAGCTGAGGCTATAGGCACCTACTATCATGTCCAGCTAATTTTTTCTATTTTTAGTGGAGATGGGGTCTTGCTCTTGCTCAAGATGGTCTGAAACTCCTGACCTCAAGCAATCTTCTCACCTCGGCCTCCCAAGTGCTAGCATTACAGATGTGACCCACCACCTTGGGCCAATTCATCTTTATTTTTTTTTTTTTTTTGAGACAGAGCCTCAAGCTATCCCCCTGGGTAGAGTGCCATGGCATCACAGCTCACAGCAACCTCCAACTCCTGGGCTCAAGTAAGTCTCCTGCCTCAGCCTCCCAAGTAGCTGGGACTATAGGTGCCCGCCACAACGCCGGGCCATTTTTTGGTTGCAGCCATCATTGTTGTTTGGTGGGCCCAGGCTGGGGATTCGAACCCGCCCCCTTAGTTGTATGTGGTTGGCGCCTTAGCCGCTTGAGCCACAGGCGCAGAGCCCCGGGCTGGGGATTTGAACCCGCCACCTTAGGTGTACGTGGCTGGCGCCTTAGCCGGTTGAGCTATAGGCACCAAGCCCCGATTCATCTTTATTTCTTAAAAAATACTCTTATTGTTTTTCTGCTTATAAAAATAATCCTTATCCTCATGAAATCTGACTTCTTAATTTAAAGAACTTCTTAAAACTGCTCTATCTAAAGTCACCAATGGCCAATTCATTAGCCTCTGCTTCTGACAACTCTCTCGCCATCATAAGTACCATGACAACTGTCTCAGTTTGGGTGACTTTCTTTCCTAGCTGCTCTTTTACTAATTGCTCCTTCCCAGCCCTTAACCCTTTCTCGCCCCTTGGCTCTTTCTGTCCCTAATCTCATCTATCCCAGTTCTCTCCAGCTGTTCCTGGATTTGATTCCAATCTCTCTCCTGAGTTCTTGATGACCTTTCCAAACATTTTTCAGGACCTCCACAAAGGCAACAGTATTTACAGTGCCACATACTGCATACTGGACTGTGTGCTGAGGACACACAAGTGAAAAGACAAGGTCGCGCTCCCCTGGTATCCTGTCAGGAGGAGAGATGAGTGGGTAAATGCAATAACACAGCACGTAATAGCAGTTTAATGGAGGATGTAAGGTTCCATGGGGACATATGAAAAGTTAAGGTTGCCTGATGCTGCCCAGAGGAGTCCAGGAAAGCTTTGAGGGAGCTCTAGTCTCCATAGAATGACTGTCAGAGGAGAAATAGGGGCTGGCCAGGAGTATGAGAGGCGGTTTAGAAGAGAAAATGGATGGCTTGGTATAGGCATGGAGAGAAAAGAAGGCAAGACAGGCTAGCATTCCAACCAAGGGACTTCACCCTTCCACATGAAGGTACAAGACAGAGACCATGGCTGGAGGGCAGAGATGCCCGGAATAAAAGGGCAATTCTGCAGATGAGGACAAATAAACTGGTCCGTTCACTAAGGCTCTTGCAGGCTAAAGAGCTTAGGTTTTATCTTGTCAGTGATGGGGACCTAGTAAAGAATTTTTAACGAGGGAGAGGCATAACCTTAAATGAGTTTATGTTTTAAAGACAACACCCAGGGGCAGGGCTGGGTAAAGTTCCTTGATACCGCTACCATCAACCTTGACCATGAGTTAGTCACACACACTCCTTATCTCTCTGGCTAACTCTAAGCTTTGGGAGGAAAGCACCCATGTCATCACCTTTGACTGCACTGGAACACCCAGCCCAGTGGCTGGCTTTACAGTATATGCTTAGAGAATATTTATGTCAATATAAACTTGATTTTATATAACCCTGATTGTTAGAACTTATCACTCAGCAGTCAGGTGTATCTTTGTGTCAATAAACTTCACACATTTCACCCTTAAACAGTACTGACGCTTTAGAGTTTAAACAGGAACACAGAGATCATAAATAGTCTGGATCCTGAAAGCATGAACTTCAGGAAGCCTCTGGAGTTTAGGTCATGTTCAATTTTTTTGACCTAGATAATGGTCACAGAGACGTTCACTTTATCATTAGTTCTTAAATTGTATATGTTTTATATACAATTTATATACTGTATATGTTTTACATACGTATGTCTGTGTCATACGTCATTTTTTTTTAAAGTGACAAGAAAAGAAAAAAAGATGAACTCAGTGTGGTTGGCACAAAGTAGGCAAAGCAGATATTCAGCTTGAGCCTGTGTGAGGTGGTGGGCAGGGAAGAGAGCTCTCAATCCATGTCCACAAGGCCCTACCTATAAAGACGTCTTCCAGACAGTGCCGTGAATGCCACAGGACCCCTAAGAGGAGAACTGATAGCCCAAGACTGACGGAGGGCATCTGTGGTGTCCCAGGCAGACAGGTAAGACAGCCAAGTTTCCTCACCACGTCCAGGGAGAAGCATACAACCTCTCCCCAGACAAACATAATTGTCTAGGCCACTAGGGAACCTGGAGGCTTCATGACAATGAAAGGCAGATGAGTCACTCGGATATAAAGTCTGGTGTCAGGAGCTATCAGAGAACCCTGGCCAGAACCACTCAGAAACCTGGCCTGTGATTTTAGGAAATCTATACCACTCTTTAATGCGAACGTGTTGGTGTGCATACACACAATTCTTTTTAGTCTCTTGGTAAATGTTCTCATTTTTTCATACTGTGAATCCTCAACTCCTCTCCTTCCAAACAGAATAAATAACACCTTCTGGCTGTGAGTGAACACAGGGCGATTCAGCACTCCTCCCCGCCTGCACCCACCTCCTAATTCTAGAGCCCAGAGCAAGCTGACCTGCTAAAATGGATTTCTTGAAAGAAGAGCTGTGACTAGAGGACTTTTCTGCTATCAACAACAGATGCTCTGTGAACGAACTCATGCAGGGGTGTACAGAGAGAGACCGGCACGAAACTGCCTGGTCAACAGACTGAGAAGTTAGGCTGTTTTCTCTCTCAAGCTGGGCTTTTGGGGGAGGAAGTTTTAAAAATAGCATCTTTATTTCAGCCTTAATTAGGCTCATAATTGTCAAATGGGGTCTGTAGGTTATAAAGAAACAAAACCTGAGCCACCGATTGTGCCTACCTATCCCTTGATTCTCCCTTCCAGATCCTTACTTCTGAAAGTGGTGGTGGTCTTTTCAGCAAAGCCAATAAAGCTATGGAGATAAAAAGTTACAGCTATTTCCAATGAAGTTCATAAAGGATTCAAACAATTATGGACATAAAAAGAATAAAATTATCCCCAAATGCAGTATGAACTGAGTGAATCCTTCATAGATAATGGAATCCATCTTTAAAAATTCAGTATTCTTGGCTACTCAATGTCTTATTGAACCAAATATCAAAATACGATTTTAAAATCTAGGTACAAGTTGAGAGTCCCTTATCCAAAAACGTTGGGACAAGAAATGTTTTGGATTTTTTCAGATTTTGAATATTTGCATTCTACTTACTAGTTGAGCATCCCTAACTCCAAACTCTGAAATTTCCTCAAGTATCGTGTTGGTGCTTTAAAAGTTTCACCTGTTAGAGCATTTGGGCTTTAGGGTTTTCAGATTAGAGATGTTTGTACATGGTTGCATCTTCAAAAGTATTAAATCATTAATTAAATTTCTGGTAACAAATTAACAAAGCCAAGACATTAGACCACCAAATTTTACCAGATTCTCCGGAGACACGATAGGAAATACAAAAGATTTCTACTGTACTGGGACCAGCGTGGAGTGAAATTGCACATGGAAGACAGCCTGTTCCGTGCACCATTTTGCACTTCTTGAAAGACCATCTCCTCTCCCCTGTGTGTATGGGGGTGGGGAATGGGACAGTGTGGGGTTGGCGGGTGCCCGCGTCTCCCAATAATCTTTTCCTGCTGACTTGAGCCTCTCTCCCTGTGCCCCCGATGCACACCTCCAACACACTATTGCCTCCCTGTGCCCCCGATGCACACCTCCAACACACTATTGCCTCCCTGTGCCC
>NW_003852437.1:9591157-9595731 GCF_000181295.1 Otolemur garnettii | reverse complement strand
AACACACTATTGCCTCCCTGTGCCCCCGATGCACACCTCCAACACACTATTGTCTCCCTGTGCCCCTGATGCATACCTCCAACACACTATTGCCTGTTTACTTCTGTGTTAGCTCAAGACACCAAGCTTGGCTCTTTAAAGTTGGGGATCCATGAAATTTTATCAGTTCATTTTAAAACTCCTGGCAGAGTATAGAATTGATGCTTAAATGCTGATTAAATTTAGTGTCTATTATGTGCCTTGATTTACTGACTCAAACTTAGTTTTTTTTTTTTTTTCAGCTTTTGGCTGGGGCTGGGTTTGAATTTGCCACCTCTGGCATACGGGGCTGGCGCCCTACTCCTTTGAGCCACAGGTGCCACCTGACTCAAACTTAGCTTTTTCATGAAACCCGTGCCTTCCTCAGTCACTTTCCTGAGGATCAGCATCTCTTCCTTACTTTAAAAAGTATATGCTTACAATATTTCGTTATGATTTGTACTTACTATGTCATTTCCCTCCATGTTTTATGGTTCTCAAGAGTAGAGCCAGCTCTCCATAAAAACTGACAGAAAAATTCATACAATGAACATTTAAGAACAATGAAAAAGTAACAACCTGTTTAACATTACAGAGTGGCATTTCTTCCTTAAAATTAGGGACAAGAAAATAGTTCTAATAGGAGTAGCAAAATACAGTTGAACCTCTGTAAGTTGACCACCCAAGAGACTGTAACAAACTTGTCAAGATATGTAGGTGATCAACATAAGGAACTAGGACTGCTGTCCTGATAAGTACACGTGGTGTATGTCTGGTCGATGAACATTAGGTCAACTTAGGGAGGTGGTCAATTATCGAAGTTCTCCTGTAAGTAGAAAGTATTACTTTCTGTGAATAATTAGCTACCTTTCTCTGTTTTTCAGTAGAAAATGCTGGGATTAAATTAACTTAGATAACCTATACAACATCAAACTCTAATAGTGCCACATAGCTGGAGACTGGATTTCTGGATTTTTAAAAAAGTCTTCACTGAGGATGAGGCAACAAATACTCTGTATTTAGTTATCTTTAATATTAGATTGCTAAGATGATATAGGGGAAGTGGTACATGAAGCTTCATACATGTGATTAAAAGAACTCAAATGCTTTGACTCGTTTCATCTTTCCCAAACAGTTTGTAAATTCATTACTTACCTAAAAATCTCCTAAGGAATTATAAAATCCAGACTTTAAAAGTTGAGGTCCAAGAATTTTCCAAAGTTATTAATCTTGTTAATAAAAAATCCCTTTGATGAACCATTTGAGGGCATTAAAGCAATTACAAAACCAATGGTGATAACATTTCTCAGGGATGTACTGAGTAGTAGACAAGAAGGAAATAAAAGCAGAAAAGTCTGTGTACATATGTTCAATTTTTTTTTTTTAAATAGGGACAGTCTGGCTTTGCTTAGGCCAGTTGTAAACGCCTGAGCTCAAGCAATCCTCCTGCCTTGGCCTCCCGGAGTGCTAGGCGTGAGCCACCACACCCAGCCAGTAAAAGTCCTGATCTGCAACTTGAAAATACATGCAACAGGTAGTAAAGCACAATTTAGATTAAAAAAAAAACAAACCCACATTAGATAAGATCAGGATGCCCAGTTAAAGACTATAAGATACAAGAAGATAATGTAAGATACAGGAGATAATATAGTCATTGCAAAAGATTAAAGGAATCTCCCAGATTTAAGTCTCCCACATTAGATAAATAGGGCCATGATCTAAAATGTTTATATAGTTTTGTTCAGGATACAAAATCTATAGTGCAATCTGTTGATAGTTATTCCTTCTTATTCCACACAGCAATTTTTAGCATGTCTCCTAAGTATTTTTTTTTTTGAGACAGAGCCTCAAGCTGTCCCCCTGGGTAGAGTGCTATGACATCACAGCTCACAGCAACCTCCAACTCCTGGGCTCAAACGAGTCTCCTGCCTCAGCCTCCCAAGTAGCTGGGATCACAGGCGCCTGCCACAGCACCTGGCTATTTTTTGGTTGCAGCCGTCATTGTTGTTTTGGTGGGCCTGGGCTGGATTCGAACCTGCCACCTTAGGTGTATGTGGCTGGCGCCTTAACCACTTGAGCCACAGGTGCTGAGCCTAAGTATTTTTCATATTGTGATTTGCATGTTAGATACAAACATAAAATCCTTGAGAGCTACGACCTGCCTTGTACTGTGCACTTCTGCCAAAATAATGGATTTCTAACAAATAGTTGTTAAACGTAGGATAGTGTAACAGTTAAGAATATGATGAGTTCTACAGCTTCAGGTTGTCCAAGTTTAAAGCCCTACTGCTAACTAATGTGGACATCTTGGGGGAAGTTTCTAATCTTTGCATTTGTATTTTGCCATCTGGGCTTAGAAATACTAAGTAGTAGGATTATTGTGAGGATTAAGTGAGGTGGTACATCTAGTGGGCTGAGAATAGTATCTGACATTACGTGTTTGATAGATGTTAGCTGGTCATCATAGGGACCCCAGTAATAGTATGTCAGATAATAAATCACTTAATAAATGACTGATGTACAAGTAAAAATTACCATGAAATTTAGAGGGGTCCTCATGCTAGGTTTTCCTTGAGTCAATGACAGAATTTCTCCCAGATTTAAGTCTCCCACATTAGCTAAAATCAGGATGCCCAGTTAAATTAAATTTCAGATTAACAACAATTACTTTTTTAATATACTTACATCCAAAATATTACATGTTAGAAAAATATGGTAGGAGCAGCACCTGTTAGAATAAGAACTTTGCTTTGTTCTTCTTAAAAAAAAAAAAGCCTCTGAATTTTATGAGTCAGTCCTTCCTCTTTGAAGAAATCTCTCCCTTACCACCCTGAGGAAGCCCTTTATGGCATCTTTTTTCTTTTTTTTTTAAAAGACAGAGTCTCACTATGTCATCCTTGGTAGAGTGCTACAGTGTCACGGCTCACATCAATCTCCAACTCTTGGGCTTAAGGAATTCTCTTGCCTTAGCCTCCCAAGCAGCTGGGACTATAGGCGTCTGCCACAACACATGGCTATTTTTTGGTTGCAGTTGTCATTGTTGTTTAGCAGGCCTGGGCTGGGCTTGAACCCACCAGCCTCGGTGTATGTGGCCAGCGCCCTACTCACTGAGCTATGGGCACCGAGCCAGAAAGCCCTTTTTGGTATACAACAAGTTGAGTAAAGATTGAGAATTTTAAATGAGGTACAGGAAGAACTCCTGTATTTTCTACAAACCACAGGACACCTTGTCCATCTATAGATGGGCCCTTTGCTCAGAAGAGCCCAGGAGGATACCATACAAGTTCCCATAGTCAAACCACCTAGCAATTCTTCAACATCTCCATAGAAGTCTTCTTCCCAGCCAGCTTGAACTAAACAGAACAAATTTGTTTAGAAAAACAAATTTGCTTTGAATATTTGCAATGGTTTTTAAAAGGCAGTGGCAAAATGTCCCATATTGTCAGCAGGAGTTTATTTGGATCAAATTAGCACTGGTGGTTTAAACATGCTGAAGTGTTTTTAAGCAGAAGTGAAATCTTTGAATAGATTTGCATATTTGTAAAGAGGCAGGTTTCTGCAGAGACCAGAACATGTAGGCATGCATTAGGTTGTAGTTATGATATCTTATAAAGACATGCACACTACATACTCAATATAAATAGATTTTCCTTTACAGATAGAGATCAGATTTATATATATATTCTTAATTCCAAATCAGTAACCTGAGGAAACAAACTCGCAGAGGACGCCATCTTACCCCTCAATACTGATTTGAGGTTGAGCTTGGCTTGGCGGTGCAGGTCTTCCACACAGGGGGGTCTGGTGGCAGGAAGGAACACATTCTCCTGCTGGTGCCATGGGGCAGTGTAGTGGACTGTCCAACGGCTCTCCTCATCTAGGTTGGAAACCGCTATGGAAAGAAAGAATATCAAGTGTTAAATTAAGCTCCAAATTTATTACATCAAGGTGGCATTTTAGCATCTAACACTGTGGGTAAGGACTAGCAAGGCGAAAATGGAGCAAAACCTGAATGAGATTTAATTTTAGACTCCAGGGTTTTGCCCACAGTGTTTTGTAAGTCTGTAAAGGAAAAGCTGAGACTATCCATGTCCCACAAAATGTTTCCATAGAATTACTTGCTCAGTTAATTTCTTCCCAGCATTTTAGGTCCTTCCTCTACTCCAGTGTCAGAAAAGGACTGACAAAATTAACAGACACTCAGTTCCTACTTAATCCCACCACAACGGCCTTGGATGACGCCATTATAGCAGTAAATGTTAGATCGTCCTGACAGGAACAAATTTCCTACCAGGATGCTGACACGAATTTTTTTCCCTTCTAATGTATTATTCAAAAAGTACCATTGTCATAAACTCAATTACATTTTTTAAAAAATTAATCATAAACGTTCAATTTAATATATTTAAATGGCATGTCTAGTTGACATGGAGATCCATTTGTGGTATAAAATTTTCTCTGTATTTTTTGCTTTCAACAGACCTTTTTTTTTTTTTTTTTTTTTTTTTTGAGACAGGAGCCTCAAGCTACCCCCCTGGGTAGAGTGCCATGGCATC
>NW_003852437.1:9575831-9591116 GCF_000181295.1 Otolemur garnettii | reverse complement strand
CCCCCCCCACACACAAAAGATACCAAAACATGAAAGAGCCAAATGTTTCCTGAGACGAAGATAAATCTCTGTATTAATTCTCCTTTAACTGCCCCCCCCCCCACGTTTGGGACCTCTTTTTTTCATTTTTCCTGACAACACAAGTTGAGGCATCACTGGAGCCTAAAATGAAGCCGACGGCACTAAAACAAATATATTAACAATTTTTTAATACTATCTGTGTATCTGCCATGTAAGCCAGGCGTGGGAAAGACCGGAAAAGTATAAGAGAAAGTGCCAGCCCTGAGGTACAAATCTAACTCCTTTAAAATCAGGAGACACTTGAATTGTAGGGGCAAGCTGTCCCTGAGTCTGACCCATTTTAGAGTTCACACTGGACATTCCCATTTCTACAACATAACATGTACCAGGAAACTAGATCACAAGCCAGATTCTCAAAGTAAAGTGGAAAGGATGAATTAGTGATTCTATCAGAACATACTTGAAATTAACTAAATATACCTCATAGTATTGTTATTAGGGCTGTTAATAAAGACGAATTAACATGCGTAGAGCTCTTAGCTCCAAATGATTCATGGAATGTGCAGTGGAGGCACGAGGAGTGAAAATGATTCCAAAAGACCCCAAACTTCAGAGCCATCACAGAGGAGGAAGTGTGCCTTTCCCAGCTCCCCTGGTAATCTGGGCCACAGGTTACCCATTGCCCCATGTGCCATCTTTTCTACAACTACTAAATTTTACAATTCCATGAATCTGAAAAGAATAATTCATTTTTTAAAGGCTCCCACCTTCTCCAAACATTGCTAAATGAGAAAATAAACACTGAGAACTGGATATCAAGTTAGAAATGCTCTGGGTTCTTTCTGCGCCCGATGTTTGACAAAAGCAGCGTGCAAATTAGGCACGCAATATTTCACACACTCTCTTGGTGAACGAACGCTTCGTGTGGTGCACGGAACTATCAATCTTAATACGCAAAATCCACAAAGACCTGACTTAACTCTCATTTGTGTTCGTTTCAGAGACTCCAGCACAGTGCCAAACCTGCCATATGCCCCACAAAGGGTATCCAGAGTTCAATGCAGTGTTTTATGCTGGTGTCCATTTATTTTACAGATTGAGTTACCACGCTTCGCCATTAGAAATATTGAAAATTGAAACCTTTTTGCTCTTTGCCAATTAGAAATCAAATCCAAGTAATGGCATTTGTGACTGTGCAATAATCACACCATTAGCCCCATTTCATGGCTAGCAACTGGCTGCTAGGAAAACAGCAGTTGTATACACCCTGGTGCACCTCACTCTCGGCCAGCCGGGGAGGATGTTAATCCGTCCATCTGAAGATGGCCTTTGAGGAAGGGAGCTGCAGAGGATGAGCCCAGAGTGCTATTCTTTGTTGCTTTCCCCAAAGCTTCTCTTACCACTGTTCTACTCAGGCACGTGCATCCAGCTTAAGGCATTGGCCAAAAAGTTAAACTAAACTAAAATAAACCACCCACTATGTAGAAGCAAAGCCACGTAGTTATAAACATGATATTTTCAAAAGAATGAAGAAGCATCTGCATTGGGAAATTTAAACCAATGCTGAGTACACAATGAAGCCGCACCACAAAAGCTCTGCCCTTTACAGCAATCGCCAGTCTAGACAGTTTGCCTGTGAGCTCTTAAGTAGGTAACAGAGAGTGCCCGGCAGTTTTAGGGGATTATTCCCACCAAGAATATGCGCCACACCACACAAAGGCTCCCTCACCTCAGCTACACATTTAGCTAAAGAACCAAAAAGCCACACACTGTGTACCAAGGGAAACAGAAATTAAATACAAGGGGTTTTCCCCTCCTTTAAAGAATTTCTTTTGAGAAGCACAAAAAAAGGCGGCTTCACTTAAAACCCCCAACCATAAATAAATAAGACCTAACTAAGATCACATAATATTGTCCTTGAGTTACAAAAGTCGGAGGTATTTAAACAGGCTGGTATAGAAAGGATTTTAACTCATGCCATTTCTGCTGTTTCACACTCTTAATTTCATCACACAAAAGGATGAAGGACATAAAACACACACACACACTCCCCGCAGGGACACACACGCACAGACACACACGCACACAACAGGTAATGTGCAACTACTTACTTTTCTTCTTAAAAAGTTTAATGAAAGACTTAATCTTCGCGTTAATGAAGACCACCATTTCTAGGACGCTTACATAGGGCTTAGAAATTTAAATCACATTAAAAGCTCAGTCCAGGAGGCAGGTGGCAGGCTGCGTCCTTCTGCTCCAGATTCTAACTTTCCTTCCTCTGGTCTCATATCCTCGGACATCTGCCCAGGCTGATTTAACTTCGAGGTTGAGCTTATTGTCAGGCAGTTACAAACCATTAACAGTCCTTGAACCTGAAAAACTCCCCCTGAAACCTAATCTTTAAGGCTGAGAGCAGCCAGTGACATCGTGCCACAGAAAGAAAGAGAAAGCCAATCACGGTTCTTATTTGCATGAAAGCCTGAACATCAGGCTTTCTACTTCCCTGCCCATTCATTCACTTTTCTTTCCAACGGATCAGAAGTTTCTCCTCTCTGAAGTCCACAAAAATAGTGCAGATTTTCCTCTATGGAAGTCGAGATGAAACAAACATGTTCCTCATTTCACTATGCCACTGTGAACTTCTAGATCTTTTTACAGGAACTAACAAGTCTGAGAGCAATGCCTGTGAATTCAGAGTGCAGAAGAGTTGAATTGATGGGGGGGGGCAAACTATTGTTTCCCAACCACGCCCCTAGGCTCTGCCTCCCACACCAAGGACACACCAGCAGTAAAATTTCAGAATAGAATCTCCAAGGAGCTGCAAAGGGTGACTTGGTTGCATTTTTGTGCAAATTACAATGCCCCCGTCTTCCAACCCTTCATTGCCAGTGATTGAGAATCAGCATTGCGTGTTCTAAAGTGTGATGTGACATGCCCTGTAGCTGCCGCAAATCTCAAAAAAACAAAAAACAAAACACACAAAAACCCTAAAAGAATCCCAAAACTACAACTTTCTCATTCCAAATAAGAAATTAGATAAAGTATCCTGATCATTTTTAATCTTTATTTTAAATGTAGCTATCACTTTAACATCCAGTTTTTAGAGTTACACAATCATCCTCCCCTTGTAGCAGTCTCAAACAAACACTGCTTGAGTTACTCTTTAACTTGAATATACTGTATGGAGCTACCAAGGTCTCCTACTGTTGCCCATAGAGTACTGAGAAAAAAACAAACAGAGACGGAGAAATCAGAAATGGGCATTGGAGAGCTATACTCCAGGACAAAGGGATAGGAATAAAAAGAACACAGATCAGGAAATACCACAAAGAGACACAGGGGGAAAATGCTTCTCATATCTCACCCCAGTTCCACTCAGGGCCAGTTTTAAAATGATTTAGACAGCCTCTTATATCATAGGTTTGGGCCAGACTTATAACTGAATGGAAAAATGTAATAATCCACTAATTCAAAACATCGAGTTTGTAACAAAGGTGCTTAGTCAAAAAATAAAATGTATATAAGGGGCTATGTCTAGGGAAAGGTTTGGAATGATTCCTCCTGAAATCTTTTTATCCCCTTAATTTTATTTTTTGAATAACGAAAGCACGCAAAAACATAAAGAAAATAGAAATCTTACCATATCACCAGGCATATTATTACAGGTTTCCAATTTGTGTCCTTTGATCTTACATCCAGCGTTAAAGCAAATAAATTGCCACATGGCAAATAGGAATCAACTGAGACTGTGCGTTAGATTATATAGCTGCCTTAAACTCGTGGGCAAAGTCCCCTTTTGGAAAACAAATTTATCTGTAAGAGTGACCTCACTCTGCTCACTGCATTAGAGACAGGTGGCCTTCTGGGCAGAAGCTCTCTTATTCACAATCCGCAAGTGTTGGAGGTTAAGAGTCACCATGCACACTTTCAGTTGAAAACAGAAACTGTTATTTCAGGGAAACAAATCCCAAATACACTCAATCCTCTCCCAAGCATGTAGTACACAGATTCAAAAACAATGTACTCAATGATGGTATCCGAACATAGATTCCTTCATTGAAAGATAAATGTTGAGCACCTATACTGTGTCATTTTTTTCATTCAGGTCGGATATACCACTGGACAAAACAGGTGAGGTCCCTGCCCTCATGGAGCTTACACTTTGAGACCGTAAGTACGATTGCACAGTACACCAAAAGGTGATAAGTGCGATGGACGAAAGAAAATAGTCGAACAAGACCAGACAGGGGTTGAGTGTGGTAGGGTGGCCATGTTGCAGCATTACAGGAGTCAGGGTGGTCCTCACTGAAAAGGTGCGGGTTGAGTACGACCTTGAAGGAGGTGATGGCAATAAATTAAAACTCTGCACTATGAATCCTACTGACACATTTCCCCTTCTCTTTTTTTTTTTTATAGAGACAGAGTCTCACTTTATTGGCCTGGTAGAGTGTTGTGGCATCACAGCTCACAGTAACCTCCAACTTCTGGCCTTAGGCCATTCTCTTGCCTCAGCCTCCTGAATAGCTGGGACTACAGGCACCCACCACAACACCTGGCTATTTTTTGTTGCAGTTTGGCTGGGGCTGGGTTTGAACCCAGCACCCTTGGTATATGGGGCCACCACCCTACTCACTGAGCCATAGGCGCCGCCCTCCCTTCTTTTTCTAAGGGGAAGGAGAAGTGCTCTTTCCCCTTAGAAAATAAACTTCAGTAAGAATCCTGCATGGAGATATTTCTGTTCTTACTCAATATTAAGCCTGATGTTATGTTAGCAGGGCATGGCAGGATGCACCTGTAGCCCTAGCTACTTGGGAAGCTGAGGGCAGGAGGATTGCTTGAACCCAGGAGCTCAAGGTTGCAGTGAGCTATGATGGCACTCCAGCCTGGGTGACAGAATGAGACCCTGTCTCTAAAAAAATAAATAAAATAAAATAATAAACAAATAGAATTGTACAATATTCAACAGAAAATATATAAATCCATGGTACGTCCTATTCCAACTTCAGCCATGTAACAGAAGCAACAGAAAAAAAAAGTTCCACTATCCTAGACATGGAAAACTTGAGAGCATAGCCGTGTAGTGGAGAGCCCGACTCTGAAGCCATCCCACTCATGTTACTGGTCACTCATTAGAGGAGTCACCTCCCTATGCCTCGATTTGCTCCTGTGTAAAACCGAGTGAGAACGGTATTCACATCACAAGGTTATTATGACAACTGAAAGAGTTATTACTGATACAGACCTTAGAACAGTACCTGGTACGTGCTAAGCTTATGTTAAATTGGTGAATAAAATCTCAGGAGATTATTAAGCACCTAAGCTTAAGAAAGGGTCGTGTGGCTCGGCGCCTATACAACCGGCTAAGGTGCCAGCCACGTACACCTAAGCTGTCGGGTTCGAATCCCCAGCCCGGACCCGCCAAACAACAATGACGGCTGCAACCTAAAAATAGCCGGGCATTGTGGCGGGCGCCTGTGGTCCCAGCTACTTGGGAGGCGGAGGCAGGAGACTGGCTTGAGCCCAGGAGTTGGAGGTTGCTGTGAGCTGTAATGCCATGGCACTCTGCCCAGGGGGACAGCTTGAGGCTCTGTCTCAAAAAAAAAAAAAAAAAAAAAGAAAGGGTCGTGCTTCCATGGAAGGGAATCAACCCTCAGACTGCACAGTTATCTTCCTACCTGTCTCAGAGGTAACCTGCCAGCACCCTGAATGACTGCTCTAAGTCCGCTGCTTCCAGTTTTCAACCACATGTTTACTGCTTCTATCTCCTGACATTCCAATAATTTTTTGGAAAGTTCTCAGTGGTCATCAGGGGACTTCTAATTAATACCAATGGTATTTTTCTTTCTCCTCATCTTTCTAATTATCTTCTTAATCACACACTGCTAACCACCCACCCCTTGACCTCTTCACTGACACTGCAGCATGCTAGGGCCTTTCCTGCATCCGATTGCTCCTTCTCTGGATACTGACAACTCCAAACAAGTTTAAAAAACCTAGTCCCTAGGCTCAGCCCATAGCACAGTGGTTATAGCGCCAGCCACATATACCAAGGGTGGCAGGCTGGAAGCCGGCCAGGGCCAATTAAACAATGACAACTGCAACAAAAATAGCCAGGCGTTGTGGTGGGTGCCTGTAGTCTCGGCTACTTGGGAGGCTGAGGCAAGAGAATCACTTAAGCTCAAGAGTTTAAGGTTGCTGTGAGCTGTGATGCCATGGCCTACTATCAAGGGTGACATAGTGAGACTCTGTCTCCAAAAAAAAAAAAAAGGAAAGAAAGAAAGAAAGAAAGAAAGAAAAGAAAAATCTAGTCCTTAACCTTCAGTCCTATGCTACTTATTCCCCCTTGAATGTGAATGATTTTGTTGGTATAAGGTGAAGTTAGCAAACACCCTTAGGTCAAATCTAGCCAGCCATTTTAAATGGCTGAAAAACAACTTAAAAGAAGAAGAGTATTTTATAACATGTGAAAGTTATACAAAATTCAAATGTCAGGGTCTGATGATAAAGTTGTAATGGAACACTACCACATTCATCTCTTTAAATATTATCTAAGGCTGCCTTTGGGCAAAGTTGAATAGCTATGACTATATTATAAGACCAAGTGGCCCTCAAATCTGAAAATATTTACCATATGAACCTTTAGAGAAAAGGACTGCTGGCTCATGGCTTAAGCTACTAGCTTTAAACATCCTGTTCAATCCTGATTTCTACTATCATTCACCTGTGCATCAAGTGCATTTGCTAATCTCTACGTAAATTTCACATTATCTCAAGTTCAACATACCTAATTTAGGGCAATCTGCTCCCCCTGCCCAAATTGCTTCTCAGTAATTTTCTTACTTTATTAGAGTTAGAGTTATTTTTTCGATGAACTGGACAGGTGAATTTAATTCCCAGTTAAAAATGAGAAAACTGAGATTTTTTTCTTTTTTTAGAGACAGAGTTTTTCACCTTCGGTAGAGTGCCACGGCATCACAGCTCACAGCAACCTCCAGCTCTTGGGCTTAGGTGATTCTCTTGCCTCAGCCTCCCAAGTAGCTGGGACTACAGGCACCTGCCACAACGCCCAGCTATTTTTTTGTTGCAGTTTGGCCGGGGCTGGGTTTGAACCCGTTGCCCTCAGTATATGGGACCAGAGCCCTACTCACTGAGCCACAGGTGCTGCCCCAGAAAACTGAGATTTAGGTAATGAAAACCTAGAGTTAAAACAATCTAGGTTTCCTGCTTCCTCTCTCATTAGCACTTAACAACTTTTGAAACAACATCTTTAGTTAGTTCTTTCAAGTTAAGATATCTCACTGAGAGTCCTCATTAAGATACATAATTCATAAAAATATTTAAGAGCAAATCATTGTTCTCCAACAATATTGCCAAACATTACAGAGAAAAATATACTGGGACATCACTTGAATAATCCCGGGGGCTTGTCCCAGCCCAGGCCTTTGGAAGTCTGTTACTACCACCATTCTGTACTATTTGTATCCTTATTCATACAGTTGCAAGTCTTCTGCTTAATCTTTCATTGAAATGAAATCATAATTCTAATCAACATTTTAAATTTCCAGCAATCATCTGATCACTTCTACAGTTACCTGATTACTTCCCAGCAGTAAGTATACAAAGTATACCATGCACTAGTAAAGAGAGGAAAAGTTATGTAAAGTAATAAATACCCTAAACGTTTTAACTATATATTTATGTTCAATCATTCCACGATTTCTACTGAGTGTTATCCACTGGGGGGTGGGGGGAGAGACACACCCAAACAGATAAAAATAATGACTAAGACTAGACAGAGGGACTTGACCATGGACCACGAAGTTCCTGAGACACATGATACAGCCTGTCTTCCTCATTTAGAAGAGGACCAGCTGTTAGAGAAGGTTAGAGAATAGAGAAGAAGAGAGGACTCGTAGGTAAAGGAAGGTCCTGGAGGTGGGGTGGAGTGACCTCCAGGGCCTTTGGTCACAGCAGGTGGGTCGTAGGTAGAGGGTACGGAAGTGCCCTTCAGAGTGTAAGCAGGAAATCTATAGGGCTAGTGTTGCATAGTAACAGATCCCGGATGCTAAATGGAAAGCAAAGGAGCTGGGGGCAGGGACAGGTTGGGGAAATGGTGCTATAATAATCCACACAAAAGTCGAGAAGATCAGAATTCATTCTCATCTAGGGTACTCTTTCTGCTAGAACTCCTCGATTTTATCAGCTAGCATGTACAAAGTTTAGAAAATTAAGCCCCAGTCATTTAATAATTGACTCTGTCATCACTCATGCTTTCATCTTTAGTACAACCTTAAAATACACCCTCATTACTTTTATGAGGGACAAAGAGTATATCTTTAAACCTAAAAGCTTCTTAAGAGCAGAGCTGTCTCAGGCTCCAGAATTCACGGACATAGCTTTGCCCATCCCCCTTCGCCCCAGCTTCCCACTGACACAAAACTACAGGTCCTCCTCAGCACACTAAATGTGGTTAGGGCACTAAAAATCTTGATTTTGAATCCAAAAACTGTCACAAACATTGTTAAGCAATATTGATTCAAAGAGAATACTTTCAACTGTTGTACACAGGAGCTATATGCAGAAATGAAGCATGTTTATATCATATGCGATATACACGTGCACTTTTTTTTTTTTTTGGAGACAGTCTCACGTTGTGGCCCTGGGTAGAGGGCCGTGGTATCACAGCTCACAGCAACCTCAAACTCTTGAGCTTAAGCAATTCTCTTGCCTCAACCTCCCAAGTAGCTGGGAGTACAGGCACTGGCCACAACGCCTGGCTATTTTGGGGGTGCAGCTGTCATTATTGCTTAGCAGGCCTGGGCTGGATTTGAACCCAGCACCCTAGGTGTATGTGGCCGGCGCCCTGCCGACTGAGCTACGAGTGCCACCAAATTTTGAATCCTTGAGCATCCGAAAGTGAAATACATTATCAACAAAGATCACTGTTCTTCCAAATTAAAGAGGAAGAAAGGGAAAGAAAAATAAGCAGAACCAAGTGCTGGTCAGGGCCGTGCACTAAATGATCATCAGAAGCACTTCTCAGGGGCATTTTACCTGTTCAGATAGAAAACTTCTCAGCCCAAACTTATTTACAGATAGTGCTTTTACTGATTATTAATTATTTTACACCATTTTCTAAATGGTGTAACACATGCCAAGTTAATTTAGATGTACTCATCACTATACAAGTTTAAAAGAACAGAAATATAATTTTGAAATCCACAGGCCTGTTCATTCTTCTGCCTTTCAGACTCATAGGAACATTGGAAAACATCACAGCAAAGTATAACACATGCCTTCGGGGCCAATAAAATGCACAACACTCTGAGTAGTACGGGATTTTATAAATTCTAAAAATTATCATCTACTTAATAAACGTTCATAAAAATGCTTTAGTAATAAACTTATAGCTTAGACCTATCCTGTTGATTAAGGAACAAAATCTTCCCCAGACTTTAACTTTTGGAGGTAAGAACTGTTTCATGTTTTTATGAACATTTTCACATTTTGAGCTATTATGTACAGTCTGTAATTCTTTTTTCTTTTGAGACAAAGTCTCGCTCTATTGCCCAGGCTACAGTGCCGTGGCATATCAGCCTAGCTTGAAGCAACCTCAAGCTCTTGTTTTCAAGTGATCCTCCTGCCTCAGCCTTTCAAGTAGCTGGGACTACAGATGCCCGCCACCATACCCAGCTAATTTTCTTTTTTTTCTGTTTTTAGTAGAGGTAGGGTCTCACTTCTGCTCAGCCTGGCCCACCCAGTCTCCCAGAGTGCTAGTGATACAGGACAGGTGGCGCCCCAACCAGCTCAGCCAAGCTGAGCTAGAGGACCTGCTGCCTTGGTGGTGTTGGTAGAGAACACCGGTAGCCAGTAGAAGAACCAGCAGGCTGGAGCTTAGGCGAAAGGGGCGGGACAATTGCTAGGGAAACACAGGCGTCTGGGTGTCTCCTTTCCTTTACACTTATGACTCAATACAGAACCCCCATGTCCTATGCCTAATTTATGACTCAATACAGAACCCCCATTTCCTATGCCTAAGTCAATTTCATGTAAGTTTCCTAGGCCTCAATTCCATGAATGGGCTGTGTCCATTCATTAACCTTGTGGAAGAGACTGTGTCCATTCATTAATGCATTCATTCGCCTTGCCCCAGTGGAAGGGACTGTGTCCATTCATTTCCTGGCCTCATATAGAAGGAACCAATGCACCATATACCTCGAGACAGAGAGAGCTTTTCTCTCCTGACTTGGGTTTTCTCTCCCTATGGAGAGCTTTAGTGTTTTTGTATTCTTTTCTGTAAATAAATTTTGTCTTACCACTAATCTATGGTCCGCGAATTTATTCTTCACTGAGACCAAGAACCTGAAACTCCAATATCACTAGGATTACAGGCGTGAGTAACCATGCCTGGCTTGATTAAAGGAATTTTTAAAAATCTACAATAAAAGTTATCTGTTAATACAATTGTAATTTATGATATTAAGAAATACTTTAAAGGGCGGTGCCTGTGGCTCAAAGGAGTAGGGCGCTGGCCCCATATACCGGAGGTGGTGGGTTCAAACCCAGCCCTGGCCAAAAACTACCAAAAAAAAAAACTTTAAAAATTTGACACTACAGATTAAAAAAAAAACTATATCGTTCAAAACAAACTAAAGCCTCCAGCTGTTTGGCATTTAATTGATTAGCAACAACCAAAAGATGAATTGGTTGTTTGTGAGTTAAGTACCAATCTCTTATTTTTTTGCGACAAGCATCTTTCTTACAGATTACTACTATCCATCTTCTAGTATTCTAAGATCTCAGGTATTTAAACCTTCTACCTTTCTTTGATTTACTTGTCAGGTTTAAGTCATTACTGAAGAACTGCCATGTAGGAGGAATATTAGAGCCGTCATACACTGGAAGGAGCAATAGCGACCTCCCTTACCCCCCAGGCACTCATGGCAGGCAACTGATTTTCTGTCCCTGCTGACATAATGAAATACCAAATATAAGCATGCATTTTATTTATTTATTTATTTTAGACCGAGTCTCACTCTGTCACTCTGGGTAGAGTCCCGTGGCATCATCATAGCTCATAGCAATCTCAAACTCTCAAGCTTAAGCAAGCCTCTTGCCTCACCCTACTCCGTAGCTAAGACTACAGGTGTGCACCAGCTAGTATTTCTATTTTAATAGAGATGGGGTCTCACTCTTGCTCAGGCTGGTCTCTAACTCCTGAGTTCAAGCAATCCTCCCACCTCAGCCTCCCACACTGCTAGGATTACAGGTATGAGCCACCCTGCCCTACCTCCTATGGTAAATTTAACCATTTTTGAGAAGTTAAATTTTCCCAGTTTACAGGAAATAAAAGAGCTAGAGGAAAAATAGAAAGCAATCAGTCTAATTTAAAGTGAGACATTATGGTGTTCTGGCTTCTCCAATAAATCAGGATTAAATAAGTATTATAAGAATAGTAACGAGAATGTGCCAAATTAGAAGAGATTGAAGGAACATTACAACCAGCTACGCGATCCTGGATAGGGTACTAGCTTTGGATAAGCCAGCCATAAAACCTTTTTTAGACAAGTGGTAAGATTTGAATATACATGGATATAATTGATCCCTGTGTGCTCAATTTTTACAGTTACATAACGAGGTAAACACACATATGTTTAAAAGGTAATGTTGCAGAGATGCTATCCATGCAATGAAAATATGTATCTGATAACAGATAGTCAAGAATTATTTAAACCGTCCCATGAATCATGTTACATTACAGAAGTACATTAAAAATAACCAATATTCTAGCACTTCATTGGTACAATGATCCTTTTTTCTGCTTCTAAATTAATCATTAATGATGAATCACATGACATATTGAAAAAAGGACAAATGGAAATCTCTTCATCAATATAGAGTGGGGGTGGGGAATGGTTGGGTTCCCAAAGGGAAACCTTAATAGACCATAATGTATCAATTCTTTAGAAGGAACCTGATCTGGTATCCATTTTGCCAGTTAATTTTGATGCTAGGAAACACTCTTCATTCCGCATGTGTTGAAGCCAAAGGCTTCTGCTGTGGATCCTAGTTAATAATTTAATCCAATACCATTGCTACCATCTGCTCGGTCAATTTCAAAACGTCTGCTATCACTGTGACTAGCTTAGTCAAGCCACAATATTCATGTGACAAATGTTGAACAAATGAAAGGCGAGGCAGACAGAAAACATGTTACGAAAGAAAGAAACCCAAATCAAAAGTCTGAAACAAAGGGAGCCCTGCTGACACAGCACTGCAAGTGCAGCCATGCCCGCAGGATGAAAGGTACACAGCCTCCCCAGTGCAGGGCTGGGGCCATCCAGTGACTGTCCCGAGATGGTGGGAATGAGGGAGGACAGACAGTGGCAGAGTTCTGTGGAGGGGACAGGCCCTTAGCTTGGAATTAATGGTGAATACCAATATACAAAGCAAGCAAGTCAAAACAAGGAGATTTCATATGTTCCCAAGAAGTTAGAGCTGAACAAGTATAAGGAGCATTTAATCCATTCCCTTTGTTTGACAAATGCGTGGCCTGCAGTAGATCACACAGAGACCCATCATGGGAGCTAATTCTCCATCTTGTGATACAGTTTTCAATACACAATGCTACCTGCTGCCTTCACTGAGCGAGGACTGGCAGATGGAGATGGGGAGTCCAACCGTCCTCTCTCATGTCTGCCTCTGTGCTTTTGCCCATGGCATTAACCTACCAAGGTGACCAAATCCCTGACTTGCTTGTTGCTTGACCTGCTTCATTCATTTTTCAAGTTACAATACAAATATTAACCATTACAAAGAAGTATTCCTTGACAGGGCTTTAGTAATTCTTTATTTCAAAAATTTGTCATTTGGTATCAAGAATAACTTTCCCAAAAGTGAACTGTCTGTCTTGCAGAAAGAGCATAATTTTATTATACTACAATTAGTTCTCATGGCACGTTGTATAGCCCTAATGCTACTACCCAAGTAGTACTGATTCATCTAGTTCATTCTTTAAGGCTATGTTAGGTAAATAACCACTCGTTTCAGGAGAGAAATAATGTATCTGAGTAGAGACACATATCGGTGAATTCAACTGTAAAGTTAACTCACTTCACCTTTCCCAATTCAGCCATTCCAAACATGTTTCTGAATGAACATAAGGGGTCTAGCACATCTTATAGAACAGAGTAAGTTTTAGTCACTTGGAAATTAAAATATATTTTCTATGCTGCTTACATTTAAATATATACTCTTACAATAAAAATAACTTATGAATCTTAAAATATGAAAAGAAGAAAAATTGATGAAACTTTTTCTTCTAAAATCTGCAGGGAAGAAAAAGAAAATCTCATTTTGGAAGGAAAAGCCTAAGTATAATATATGATCCTAGAGATCTAATTTAAGAGACTTGTGATTAGCTCAAGTGCTTTATACTGTGAGCCCTCTTGTATTTTTAAAATTGAATATTATCAAGGAACTGCTTGATTAATAGTGTTATAAAACCTACAAGGAAGGTATACTTGAGAGGAATTTTCTGCTTAGAAAAAAAACGCAGGTAAGGGAAAACTTTCTAATAAAGGATACCAGGGGAAGCTGACAAAATAAAGTAGAAGGCTGCCACCTACAGGCGACACCATGACACTCAATGAGACACTGACTACAGGAACAGGATGCCCTCTTGTCACTTGCAGAAGATCTGAGAAAGTCCTCTGGCTTAGCATGCTTTCATCTGGGGTCACGTCTCAAAAGAACATCCTCGTTTTCTTCTACCTCAGAAAGATCGTATTTTAGAACCTTTGCACCCCTTTGAACCTCTCTTTGGGCAAAGTTGGCATTATACCACCAGAAAGAAGTGTGAATGTTCACAAACTACGTAGTATCTGCAACCAAGCTCAGATTAAGAAGTGATACAAAACATTTCTGAACAATAACAAGGCAGCAATATTTGACTGAGACAAAATCCACCTCCATTTATAACCAAAAGGTAAACTCTTTTTTTTTTTTTTTTGAGATGGAGCCTCAAGCTATCCCCCTGGGAAGAGTGCCGTGGCATCACAGCTCACAGCAACCTCCAACTCCTGGGCTCAAGCCTCTGCCTCCCAAGTAGCTGGGACCACAGGTGCCTGCCACAACACCTGGCCATTTTTTGGTTGCAGCCGTCATTGTTGTTTGGCGGGCCTGGGCTGGGGATTCGAACCCGCCACCTTAGGTGTATGTGGCTGGCGCCTTAACCGCTGGAGCCACAGGCGCTGAGCCAAAAGGTAAACTCTTACAACAAATGAATTAAAAATTGTTTTTTTCATTTGGAAAGAAGATAGCCCTGAAGTCACACCATCCAAAAATACAAAATGTAATTAATTTAAAATGACTGAAGGCAAATCGCATTCATCGTTGCCTAATTTTTTCTCAATTGATGATCAATAAGTATAAATATTTAGAGAAAAAGGACAATTAGAGCTCATTATTTAGTAAGCAATGGAGCTCCCCCTGTGAACTTGGGTTCTGAAGATTTAAACGGCTGTTCAGTTTTCTTTTCTCTTGTTTCCAGTGATTTCTGGTATTGTTTCACGATGAGATTAATGCTACAGTTAATAAGCTGACAAGCCAGTGCTTTTGTTGAGAGGACAGCTGGTTTACATGCAAAACGAAAATAAGGCAAATTAGAAGAGACCACTTTGGTTTGCTGCTGAATTAATAGCAATGCCTATATTAAAGCCTCCAACTGTATTTCGTTTTCTAGTAATGGTAAGGGTTCATCTAGGTGAATATAATATTTTATTTGATTAGTGCTGAGCTTCCCCCCCTCCCAAAATGTGTATTGTCCTAAACTACTGAATACACAACAACAGAATTCTTCAAACACTAAAACCAAAGTTCCTTCTTAAGCATGTGGGCTACCAAGGTTTTGTAACTAGGCTGGAGAAGAAACTTAAAGGCAAAGAAAAAGCTGGATGTAAGATGATATTTGGAATTCATCTAGAAAGTACAAAACTGTCAGTAAAGTAAGCCAGTCAAAGACTTTGTACGTAAATAAAAAAATCTTATTTTTCATATTCTTTCACTGATTTTTCTTTTCAATTCAGAGAGATAAAACAATTTTTGATAAACAGCAAACTAGAGTAGTAAGAATAAAAACACAGGCTTGGCGCCTGTGGCTCAAGCGGCTAAGGCGCCAGCCACATACACCTAAGGTGGAGGGTTCGAAACCCCAGCCCGGGCCCGCCAAACAACAATGATGGCTGCAACTAAAAAATGACTGGG
>NW_003852437.1:9538285-9575722 GCF_000181295.1 Otolemur garnettii | reverse complement strand
AAAAAAAAAAAAAAAAAACACAGATTACTATAGAAAGATTTATTGCTCAGTATCTCTAAATTCTAGTAACCTAATATTTTTAAAGCCAAGATTTCAGAATTTGTAAATTTCTGGATCAACACCACAGACGCACCCCCAGGCTGGCGGGCATTCCCTGTTACTAGAGGGCAATGCAATTAGGACACAGCTGGAAGGGAAGGGAGGCATATTGATTGCAGAGCCTGCATAATTAGACCCACATAAAATTTGAGAAAAATCAAATGGCAATCAAAACAATAATGCTAATAAATAGTACATAATGGCTACGTGACGGGCGTAACTCTTCCCCACCTGCATCAGGGAGTCTCAAAACAGAAAGCAGAAAATACAACAAAAGAATTCTTTGCATCTCAGAAGAATAAAATAATATTAAGAGGATTAAGCTCAGCCGTCTTCCTCGTATATCAAACAATATTTTTAACCTGCAGCCAAAATTAGGAAACTTGGGATTGTAAAGACAAGGGTAGATATTTCAGAATTTGGTCTACTCGGTTTTTACTACAGAAAAAAGATGAAGTGGGTAAAAATCATTATACAAATCTGACCAACAACAAAGACATAAGCAATCGAGGTCTCCCCAAACCAGGATAAAAAGAAAAGTTAAGATATTTAAGGAGAAAATGAAAGAGATTTCACAGTCTTACAATGCCAAATAGTTTTTCTGAACCTCTCTAAAACTGTTTAGCGGCTCCCAGAAGACCCAGATCGATCCACTTTATCACCTTATCTGAAATACCTATCTCTTTGAGTGCTATATAATCTTTATAAATCATTGCGTGATACAACAAGTTTGAATGAAGCTGCCACAATCCACTTTCATTAGCAAACCATATTTAATTAAGTATGCGTTTAGGCCATTGAAGGCAGTTTTTAAAATACCTGCACTCTTCCACATTCATTTTTAAACTGACTGGAATTTAATTATCTTATTACAAATCGCTTTCCCAAGAGACATACTCACCAACTGCACCCCATGGGATAGAGGAATCGGCCACAGACTCCAGACGATATATTACATTCATTATCAAAATAAATCGCAGAGTATCTATGGAGAACTTGACCCAGCAGGGTGTCCCATGTTAAAATAGGATAAAATTCACCTCTGTGCTCAGAATCCTTCCTCTTCTGTTTCACCTACGCAATGATAACCCCTCTTCAACAAGATAACTCTATATTCTGAACTTTCTAGCTTCACTTAAATTGTGTTTAACACCCTCTTCCCCCACCCCCAAGGGCCTCTTCTTTCCGCAGCTGCTGAACGCCACAAATAGCTTCTTGTATAATTTGACTTAGAATGCACACCAAACCCGACGTGTTGAATGGCAACGTGAATGCTTCATTCAGAGACAACCAAAGTGTGTAGAATGTCCTAAAAAGATCACAGTGGCAAAGGGGGTCATTAAGAAGTCTTGGGGCAGACGACGGCTTTCAGCGGTTGTCTACAAATTCTTCTCAGGTCTATGCAAATGTCGAGAGAAAGGTTTTAGAAGATTCCCACAGTGATCAAAGGAGCAAATTCCCCCCTGCCTGCCCCGTCTAGTCTAGATGTGCGGGTCCCTAACTGTTGCTTCCCTTCTCTGCCACAAATGTGTTTTTCCTCCTGCTTTTCTGATAAAATTGACCTACCCTCAATCTAATCATATGCTGGCATCTGTTATCCAGTCCAAAATTAAAACAATTTTTAAAGACTTTTAATGTGTTCTGTATTCCATACATGACTCACCTTCTATTTCTGTGAGCCCCTGGGGCCCAGAGCCAAACTCACACCCTTCACTTTGCACAAGGCCAGCCTCGGTGTCACACAACACCAGGTGTTCTGGAAATGAGTGGGGGAGGGAAGACCTGGAGAATGTAAAAGCTTGGGTCCTAGAGTGCCATAATTTTCTAGCATCTACAAATATTTTCCTTAAGAAATACCTTGCAAATTCCAAACAAAAACGTCCACACGGCTATTGGCTATCCTCACCTAAAGAGTATTCGTGAATACAAGTAACTTCTTGAAGAGCTTCCCTGTGTGCTGAAACTCCAATTTATTTTCCTGAATTCTAGGTACACCAGGCACTGAAATGAGTATAGGGGCTGGTGGTGACAGCAGAAACCCATGGATTGACCTCTTACTGTCTTCCCATCATCCTTTGGGTCACAGATGAATTTGCGACCAAATTCAGTGGAATTCTCCATTTCTTCAGGAGAGCAGATCTCTGTTGTCCCTCTAACTCTGTTTAGATGTCCTATTGTTCACTCTCATTAAAACCTGTACTTTTTGCTCACAGCAATACAACTTGTTAATCTCCCACTAGACACACCATCTGGACCATAACACAGAGGCGGTAACTCACGGAATACACAGCATTGAGGGACCCACTGCCAGGTATGATACACTGTAGGCATGCGGTTAATATTACTTTATTAAATGAATGAATTATAGCAAGAAAAGAAACAGTTTTAAAGAAAATAATAATTAACTCTAGAGAATATATTCTCACAGTGTTAAAATATATGGTCATTCCCCCTCATCCCTTGGGGACATGTTTCAAGACCATCAGTGGATGCCTGAAACCATAGATGGTACCAAATACTGTATGTTCTATGTTTCTTCCTACACATATACACCTATGATAGGAGTTTAATTTATAAATTGGATTAACAACAATAATAATAAAACAGAATTATAACAACACACTGTAATAAAAGTTATATAAATTCAGTCTCTCTCTTTCACTCTCAAAATATCTTATACTATATTCATCCTTCTGTTCATGATGATATGATATAAAATGTCTACATGATGAGATACCACAACAGTCGCTCTAATCACAGAGAGCGCTCCTGCAGTACTGACTAGCGGCCGTGTCCACAGTCTGAGACATGATCTGCTGTGACGATGATTCATGTCCCAGGAGGATGGAGCAGGAGGGCAAGAGATTGCCTCAGAATATTCAGAACAGTGCATAATTCAAAACTTGTGCATTGTTTATTTCTGGAATTTCCATCTATATTTTGGGACCATGGTTGGCCGCAGGTAAGTCAAACCCTGAGAAGCAAAACTGTAGATAAGGGGAGACTTCTGTAATGTTTAAGCATCCTCAGCTTCTCAGATAGGTAGAGGGCTTTTATGTAGTAACTGGAGACAAAAGTGTATTTCAAAGAAATCATTTAATTCATCTCTAGCCTTGCCTCAATCATTTAAGACTCAACACACCAAATACTACCCCAGGCACAAGAGCAGGTTCTCAACCTGTGGGTCGTGACCCACAGAAACTATGGCATTAAAGGGCTGTGGCATTAGGAAAGTTGAGAACCACTGCACTAGAGGTACCAAGACAAAACAACCTTCTCTTATAAAGTCTTCTTTGACCTCTGCATCTCCCATGTTCTCACCAGAAGAGTGGATTATGCACTTCTGTGTGGCTTATCTGCTCCCTAATTGCGCTCATCTGTCTCGGCTATGGGACCTGCACTCCTAAAGGACAGGAAGTAGGCCTTATTGGCTTTGAGATGCATTGCATGATACAATGAAAGGATAAACAAGCTATCTTTTGTCCATAAGGCATACCATTGGATGGAAGAAGACAGACTCAGTACAATGGTAATAGGGCACATGTTAAATCAGAGGGTGCATACCTCTCAGGGCCAGAAGAAAACACTGTCAAGGAAAACTTGACACATGGAAGGTGATATGTGGGCTAGACCCTGATGGCTGAATAAAGGCTTGATGGACGGAGAAGGATATAAAACACATTCCCAGTGGCTGGAAGAGCAAAGGCACAAAGGAGAGTGTGTCATCTGTGTGCCAGGAATACCGAGTCACGTGTGTAATGGGGTGTGCACTGCCTCTCACAGTTCCCAGTCAAACTGTCTTGTCAAGCACACTGCGTGTGAGTGACTAGAGGCTGGAAATCACCGTTTCTAGACTCTTAAACCTGGGCTTCAGCAGCTGGTCTAGTATTTGCAAAGCAGGTGCATGTGCGTGGTGAACTTAGCTGACCACGTGAGTCCTCACGTCTGTGTTCCTGCTGCTTCAGCTATTTTTGCTGATTAAGTCTCACCGCTAAGGTAACTGCAACCTCAGTGTCCATTCCCTGCTTTCATGGGGGTGGGAGGCAGGGAGTGTGGTAACTCATTTTGCTAGAAAGGTACACAGCTGAGGCACTGTGGTCTGGGATACGGAAAGCGGGTGCCAGCTTTGACTGCAGCAGAGATAATGAACAGCTCCCTTATCCAGCCACTTCGGAGAGCGGCATCCCTGGGTGTTCAGCTTGGGCTGTTTCCCAGGCTTTTCCAGTGATGCTATCAGTACCTTACACTCTGTTTTAAATCTCCATCTACTTACATTGCTTTCTGCAACTGAACCTGCCTGAGCCAATCTGCTGGCCTGATGGGATGACAAAGTGGTGTTCATGGCGACAGCTATGGGAGACACAGCTGGAAAAGTTCAGGCAGGACGAGTGGTGAGGAACCTTGCCTGTCAAGTTGAAAATGTTACTCTTAGCCATGGCTAAACAAAGTTTTCATAAAAGATAGTGATCTGGGTTTTAGAAAAATTTTAGAGACATGGAAAACTGGGCTGAGAAAAAAAAAAACCAGACCAATTGTTTAAATCCAAGGTGTAGCGTTAGCCACTCATATATGGGAGGCTGCGGCATGAAGATCACTTCAACCCAGGAGTTTGAGACTAGCCTAAGCAACACTGTCAAACAACATCTCTAAATTAATTAATTGGAGGGAAAAAATGGAGTTAAACCATCCGTCCACCACGTGTTGGTGATTTCCTCCATGTCTAATCCTTGTCTGTATCATAACATTTCTGCCTCTCTTAAATGCTCTCTCTATTCCAGGCAGGACACCAGTAGTGCCTCGAGTAGGATACCACTGCCTACTGATGCTGCATAACCTCTGGTCTCACCAATCTCTCTTCTAATTTCATGTTGTTAGAAAATTTGGGATGCATATTTTAGTTCCTGATTATTCCCTGCTTTGTCAGACTTATCTTCTTCAAAGAGTGGGGCTTACGTAAACTGTATAGCCGTGATCAAAGCCCATGAATAAAAAAGAAAAATAACATAAAAGGCTTCCTCCGTACTCATTTTTTAAACAGTGAGTCCCCCCTAGCCTGCAAGACAGGACTCTGAAGTACTGCATAAATTCTGATAAAGAACACTAAGTCCATCTAACCGCTATCAGTATTTAGGGAAAGGACATCACATAACTGAAACAAGCCAGTGCCTTGTTAAAGTGGATATGAAGGAATGCAAAAGCACTTAGGGCCAACAACAGAATTTACTTTCGTTATATTAAGCAAATTGTATTTATTAAGGGATATTAGGAAGCTTTCAGAATCTCCGGAGCTGCCAGAGGGTAAGTTTACCTGCCACACGGCGAGGACTGTGACCATGAATGCTGCTGCTGCTGCCACCTACTGGTCATCACTGATCATGCCCAAGTGTGAATGCGAAGTGTCCACAGAGAGCAAGAGACCAGGGTTACCCGGCTTGCAGTAGATCCAAACAATGTGCTTGGCTACCGCCTAACATTCCTCCGTGTGTCAGGCTGGTAGAGTTACATACCTGCACTCTAGCTGCAAGGGAATCTAGGTAGGGAAAGCATCAGCTCTGAGGGTGGTTGGGAGAGGGAGTCAGGTCAGACAGGGTGGGATGGGAGTTGAGTGAGAACCTGCTGCAGGATTGCTGGTCAAGTTCTTTAATAAGAACAATTACTAATATGTTCCCAAATCAATTGGGATTTGTAGTCTCTTAGTCCAGTTTTGATTCAAATCCAGAAATATGGTTACTTACTGCTGAATTTCCTGAATCAGCTGAGAAAGTTAGAGAAATCTTTTACTCTAATTGCATGAGTGGTCCATAAGAATCTACCTGGTAATGTTTCACAGTGTCATCTGCTAAGTCTAGAAACTCAGCATAGTCCAGGATTTGTTTCCTTCGAAAGACTCTCTTTCTTGAGAACAGTTACAGCAGATTTTTTAAGCCATAGCAGATTGATTGATCGAGTGATTGATTTTATTGATTTTTGAGACAGAGACTCACTTTGTTGCCCTCAGTAGAGTGCCATAGTATCATAGCTCACAGCAACCTCAAACTCTTGGGCCTAAGTGATTCTCTTGCCTCAGCCTCCCAAGGCTGAGACTACAGGCACCAGCCACAATGCCCAGCTATTTTTTAGAGACAGGGTCTCACTCTTGCTCAGGCTGGTCTTAAACCTGTGAGCTCAGGCAATCCACCCGCCTCAGCCTCCCAAGTGCTAGGATTATAGGCGTGAGCCACCGTGCCCAGTGTCACAGCAGATTTGAAAAACAATGCTCAAATTCAGATAAGACAAATAATAGAAGTGAGGGTAGAAAGTCTGCAGAATGATTTTTTAGAAAAGCCAGCAGCACTTCATGGGTTGGCACGACCTCACTTCACAAATTAAAAGAACAAGTTCAATCAACTCACTCTGCCAGTTATCCCATGTAATTAAAGTTGGAAAAAATGAAAACAAAACTAGAAAATTTTATGTTTGGCCTTAACTTTTCACTACCTAAAGTGTTCTCACAGGGAAGAGAGCAAACAATCCAAGTAATAACATAGTAACTTGGATAGTCCCACATTCTAAAATGCTGCTGAAGAATGAAACACGTGGTAGTAAGCATTTAGTGAGAAAATAGAACTTTCCTGATCCTCATGCATAAATAAGCCTTCCCTGAATGAGGCAGGAAAAGAATGCGCTCCAGTAACGTCATCAACGTTATTCTTTAAAGCATAATTTGACAGCAGTAATTTCAAGATGAGTGAATCTTCAAACCTCATGCTATTCTGCCACCTAGTTTTCCTTTTGATAAGGTGATAACCTACAAGGTTTTATCAAAATGCAAATGGAGGCTCAGTGCCTGTGGCTCAAGCGGCTAAGGTGCCAGCCACATACACCTAAGGTGGCAGGTTTGAATGCAGCCCAGGCCCGCCAAACAACAATGATGGCTGCAACCAAAAAATGGCTAGGCATTATGGTGGGTGCCTGTGGTCCCAGCTACTTGGGAGGCTGAGGCAGGAGACTCACTTGAGCCCAGGAGTTGGAGGTTGCTGTGAGCTGTGATGGCATGGCACTCTAGCTTGAGGCTCTGTCTCAAAAAAAAAAAAAAAAAGCGAATGGAGTTTTTATGTATCTCATAACTCAAAAATATTTATGTCTTTATAAACACTCAAATATTATTATAATAATAAAATCATCAAATAGTAATATTCTTATCCAGTTTTTAAAACCAGAGAAATATCATCTTGGGTGAAGAAAGTAATTTGCTGTATTCATCGCAATACATGAATTATTTCATTTGCAAGGCTAGAATGACATTTGTCCAGATGTTTTTGCCATTGTTCTTGATACATGTACCCTGTCAGAATGCCACCAGAGGACCAAGGGCAAATCTTGTGAACAAACTTTATAAACAACAGAATGTCTACAGATTCTCGTCTGTGCTAGTCACTTGCGCTTCAGAAGGGACCCTTATCCATACGCAGCAGGAGTCCATGGCAAGGTGGCCAGAGAAAGATCCAGAACTCTCAAAATGGGCAGTACTTCTTATTCCTGCCATTTCAGTACTCAGAGTTAATTGGCAACTCTTTACTTCACTTATATATCGCTGACTACACTGTCTTTAAAAAACATATATCTCAGAACCATCCCTTAAAAAGATGATAAAGAAGACTAATTGGTCCAAAGTTTCACGATTCTCTCTTAGCGTTGTTTACACTTCATGTTTTTCCAGCTGCCTTAAATCCTTTCTGAAACAAAGTAAATACCCAAAGTTGTTTTACTCCCATAAACTTTAACACTTACTATGTAATTCATTATTTCCTGAAATTCAATTATGTTGTATGCTCTTGAAGGTTAGTGACAAAGAATAATGACAATGATAAGGTAAAATTAGCTTGTTTTAAAAGAAGAAAATAAAATACAAATACCCAGAATGATGGCATACAAAAATCACACCAAAATAAACATAAATCTTGAGAACTAACCAGTAAAATGTCAAAACTGGGTGTAACTTGCCCAACACTGTGCTGGGCAGGCTGCCTAGTTAAAATCTAGCTCTGTGCCTGGATATAATCCTGACCAAATTACTTAATTTCTCCATTCTGGTAAGAATGGGGGGGGATGATAATTCTTAAAAATCTTTTCCAAATATCTTGCCATAAATACTGCCTATGACAGAGCCTAAATGAACAGTTGGCCACCGTCAGATCTCTTTGGCCACCATGTGGAGAACCGATTGTGTATGTTCATGTAGAAATGGGAAAGTATTGTCATAAACTGGATAGAAATGATGGTGGTGGGCGGCACCTGTGGCTCAGTGAGTAGGGCGCTGGCCCCATATACTGAGGTGGCGGGTTCAAACTCAGCCCGGGCCAAATGGCAACAAAAAATAGCCGGGCGTTGTGGCGGGCACCTGTAGTCCCAGCTACCCGGGAGGCTGAGGCAGAAAAATCACCCAAGCCCAAGAACTGAGGTTTGCTGTGAGCTATGATACCACCGCACTCTACCGAAGGCAACAAAGTCAGACTCTGTCTCTTAAAAAAAAAGGAAATGATGGTGGCTCATCAAACAACTGTTGAAAATGAGAAAATGGGCAGATTCAAGATATATTTTGGAAGTAGACTAGTGTGCAAGTTATCAGTACAGAAATAATTAATGTCAAATCCTAATAAAATGGAACTAGAGGCCATGAAGAAGGGGCCCTCACACACCTATGCCTGTGACAAGAACTATGCAAAGACTTCCTTAACACCAGAGTTTTCTAGACCAGGCCCCTTGCAAGAGAATATGCCTAGTAACAGCTGTCTCCAACAATGAGCTAACACCAACTCTTACAACAAGCCCCTATAAACAATGGTCTTTGTTTCTGAACAGCTTCTGTGGACTTCTTTTTGTCTTTAAATGCTTCCCCTTGCCCACCTCCTTTGATGTCCCTAGTAGGAATATTCCAGACTGTGATCCCCAGCTATTCCTGAACAAACTCTGGTCTCACTGTCACTCATTCTAGGCTAGCACCAGAAAGGATGAGATGTGAGACAGATATAAAGGGAGGAATCAAGAATGAGCTGAATCTTTTGCTGAAGGGGCCAGGGTGGAGGCTGAGGGTGCTCTTCATTTACTGAGAAAGAATGGCTGGAGGGGAAAGAAATTAAGACATTTAGACATGCCAATGAAAACTCTCACTTGGGCACAAGAGTCTGGGTCATAAGAGAGGCTGGTGTAGGAGATGAAAAACTTCGAAATTTGCATGTAGAAGGTACTCAAAACCAGTAAAAGATCATGGGGTAGGGGGGAGGAAGAGAAGAGAACAGAGAACAGAGCCATTGGGAAGTGTGGCCGATGACCTCAGGAAACCCGAAGGAGGAAAACGGTTTCAAAAGCAGTAATCAACTCCCCAGAATATGCCAAAAAGTTAGGCAAACACAGAAGAGTGAACAATGATTACATCTCCCATGTGGGGGCTGTGGGTGTCCTGGAGGAAAATTGGGCTGGGAAGAACCAGAAGTCCAGAGTTGGAGGCCCTGAGCAGTGGAGGGGAGGGGAGAAAGCAGGGAGATCTGGTGAGGGCTACTCTTTTATTATTAAATTTTGCTCTGGAGAAAAACAGAAAAATGGATGGGCACTGAAGGACAACTAAGGTCAGGAAAGTGATATAAAAAATTGAAATATGTCATTATAACTTCCTTGTTCAAAAATTGTTTGGCCAGTGTGGTGCCTGTAATCATAATACTCTGGGAGGCTGAGGCAGGAGGATCACTTAAGCTCAGAAGTTCAAGACCAGTCTCAGCAAGAGCAAGACTCCATCTCCACTAAAAATAGAAAAACTAGCCAGGCGATTTGGCAGGCACCTGTAGTCCCGGCTACTTGGGAGGCTGAGGCAAGAGGATCTCTTGGGCCCAAGAGTTTGAGGTTGCTGTGAGCTATGATGAGGCCACTGCACTCCAGCTGGGTGATGAAGTGAGGCTATGTCTTTAAAAAATGGAAGGAGAAAAAAAAAAAAAGAAAAGAAAAAGTTCTCTCTTCATCCTTTCTTAACTTGTTTCTGAATCCTGGGTTCACTGAGAATGAAAAGCCTTTTTAGATGTACACGATGTGGGTTAGTGAATGACAATAATCTTCAGCAAGAAAGGCTGGGAGTTCTTTTCTGAATTAATGAGTTTCATCAATACTGGAAAAAAAGCCCGGGAAGGTCTCCATACCCGCCTACACACTCTTTTATGATCTTCCTGTATAACATTCTGCAGTCTCTGACCAACTAACTGGCTGAGAACATTCTGAGAAGATTCCTGAGAAGAATCACTGCTTTGGGCAGAAGGTACCCATTAAGACGATGAGTGAAAAGTCAGGCCCACACTGTTTCTGCAGCTCATCCAGCACTGTCTATATTTATGAAGAAAAACTTAAATGGCAGAAAAAAGGAAGTGAATTAAAGGAAGTTTTAAAGATAAAAATGGGGCGACACCTGTGGCTCAAAGGAATAGGGCGCCGGCTCCATATATTGAAGTGGTGGGTTCAAAACTTGCTCCGGCCAAAAACTGTAAAAAAAAAAAAAAGTAATAAATAAAGATAAACATGCTAGATCTAAAAGCTCCAGGAAAAGAAGACAAGGGCTGAGATGGGAGAATTCCTGCTTGGTTTTGCTGATAGGCAATCTTCACGAACGCGCAGCACAGAGGCAGATGATGAATTCAGGAGGGGAAATCTCTCCTCTGAGGACTGAAGAATGAGAAAGCCCAAACCCTGTGCTGTGGGTCTAAGCTGTAGGTCTAGCCTGGGGCCAAATGGCAAGACTGCTTGTATTTTAAAAGCACAGAACAGTCTTCAGGGAAATGAAATAAAAATAATAGCTAGAAGTGAATCAGCTTACTCAGAGCTGAACATTTTCTGGGCATTATCTCACTGAACTGACATCACAGCCCTGAGCTAGGTGAGCTATTATTGTCCTCATTTTTAGAGTTGAGTTAATGGAGACTAAGAAAGAAGCTAAGTAATTTTCAAAGGTCCTAAGCTTGCCAAGTGGGGGGCAAAAATTCAAACTGGATCTGGGACCCTGAAGCTCCCTGCCAAACTCTTCACCTCTGTGGAGTACCTAAGGCAAGAATGGGTACTCACCTGCCCAAACAGATGAGCACCTCACAAAGACTCACACAAGGCAGCAGCTTTGAAAGCTAAGATTAAGGCTAGATGTTAAGTAAACTTTTTATTGGGTACAGCAAGGTGCAAAAACTATGCATGCAGCTCAATGAATTGCCACAAAGTGAACACCTACCAGCATAACCAGCACCCAGATCAGAACATAGATCATCACCAGTTCCCAGAGTCTCCTGTTCATGCCCTGGCAGTCCCTCATCCTCTCCCCGTCCCCCCTCCCCCAAAACTACTACCCTGAAAAAATCACCACAGATTAGTTTTCCTGGTTATGGTTCCTTTTTTGAGATAGAGTCTCACTCTGTGCCCTAGGGTATCGGGCCATCTCAGCTCACAGCAACCTCACACTTGTGGGCTTGACCAACGCCCAGCTAGTTTTAGTAGAGACGGGGTCTCGCTCTGAGCTCAAGCAATCCACCCACCTCAGCCTCCCAGAGTGCTAGGATTGATTACAGGTGTGAGCCCTGCGCCCTGGTTTTGGTCTTTATCTGATTGGAATCAGGCTCTGCTCTTCTTGCCTGTGAGAGCCAGCTATGCAGTGGCATGTGGCAGCAGTATGCTGATTCTCATTGTTGTACGGGAATTACTTAGCCATTGCATTACCTGTGGACATTTGGAGTTGGTTTGTTTTTTTTCCCCCTAGTTTGGGGCATTTAGAAATAGTACAGCAAGAACATTCTCATAACACATGATTTGGCAAGCACAGGTAAAGCCCTCAGCTGGGTATATCCCTTAGAAAGGAACGTTTGCTAGGTCAGAGAGAGGGTGTGCATATACTCAGTTGTAGGAGACACTGCCAAAACGTTCGCCAAAGAGGAAACATCAACAGAGTGATTAAAAGGTTTTCTTCCATAGCAAATGTGCACACAAGTAAAAATAAAATTTTATTTTATTTATTTGAGTCTCGCTTTGTCATCCTCGGTAGTGCTGTGGCTTCATAGCTCACAGCAACCTCAAACTCCAGGCCTTAAGCAATTCTCTTGCCTCTGCCTCTGGAATAGCTGGGATTGCAGGTGCCCACCATAACACCCGGTTAGTTTTAGAGACGAGGGCTTGCTCTGGCTTAGGCTAGTCTCGAACCTGTGAGCTCAGGCAATCCACCAGCCTCGGCCTCCCAAGTGCTGGGATTACAGGTGTGAGCCACTGAGCCTGGCCTCAAAAATAAAATTTTAAAACATTGAAAGATATCATAAAAATTATCAGGCCATTCTCAAGTATCAGATATACATAAAAAAGAATATTTAAAAATCACATGAATGATGGAAGCCCTGTTTGCAAAAGCTTCATGTTACAAGAGCTAAATTTGGTTGAAAGGGTCTTGAAAGGGTTTGTGTAAATAGCAACTGGGCTGTTATCCACTAATGCAGGCAGAGTAGCCATGGGCTCAGAAGCAAAATTTGGAGTCCTCACCTTACTACGTGAGACCTGCAACCTTAAGAATATCTCTGGGCCTTGGTTTCCTCCACCTCTGTGTGTGATAGGGTCACACTTGAACTCTAAACTTTATTTTGAGCATGATATTGTGATACAAACAGAAGAGAGAACGTTTCTGACCTGTCAGAAATAGCAAGGATTTAGTCTGATGCACTTACTATATAACGCACTGAAAGCCAGGATTTTAAAAAAAAAAGGGGGGGGGGATGGGGCAGCGCCTGTGGCTCAAAGGAGTAGGGCGCTGGCCCCATATGCCGGAGGTGGGGGGTTCAAACCCAGCCCTGGCAAAAAAAAAAAGGGGGGGGGGATGTACTTTGTTGCCAAATTAAAAACAAAATAAAAAAGAAAGTTGGCTCGGCTGTGTGGATGCGGGGGGATTTAAAGAACAACCTAAGTCTTAGAGGAGAAATACTATAGGATCTGATAAGGAAGTCTTTTTTTTTTTTTTTTTTTTTTGCAATTTTTGGCCAGGGCTGAGTTTGAACCCACCATCTCTGACATATGGAATAAGTGCCTTACTCCTTTGAGCCACTGGTGCCACCCCAGGAAGACTTTTAGGAAAAAGAATAACTTGCAAATATTTGGCCAAAAAAGTTCCCAAGTCATAATGCTAAAATATCCTATTTTGCCTTATTCAGCCCCTACTTTTTCTTCCTTATATATGTATATTTGCCATTTCCTCTCTACTTTTACCCTTTTACAGAACACCTGTAAATATCCAAAACCGCTTCCAGTGGGCTTGCTATGTTCCACCTATTTTCATTATAAGCTTTCTTCAGTGACTGTGTTCTTTTATACTTTTCCTTGAGCTTAATTTTCACCCCATTTTTGGTTGTTGTTTAAAAATAAAAACACATTAAGTTCACTAATTTTCCTCTGTAAATAACTTTGGCCACATCCCATTAATTTTAACTTTGTGTCATTCCTCTCTAAAGACTTCTCATTTATATTGACATATCCTCTTTTCCTTGTATTTTTAACTGCTATACTAATGAATTTTAAATTAAACTGACATGTGGTCTTCAGATGGACAAAATCTATTTCTTGATAGTGTCTACAAAAAGTTTGTCACTCCTGGTCGTTTCTGAAATTCCGCCAGCATCTATCGTGCTTCTTGATACTTAAAGATATGTTTTTAAAAGTCACTCCTCCCCGTCATGTGTCTGACATCGGCGTCTTTGTCTTCCTTTGCAGTGTTTAAACAAGAAAGCAAACTGCGCCAGCTGTCTAAGCAGTGCACAAACCCAAGCCCCATCACTCTGCAGCCTCCGCCCTTTATCCTCTCGACATGCGAGGTCAAGACTAGCGCTGGGAGGCTGCTCTGGATTTTTGTAGATAAGGATTTCTTTCGTAGTTACATATTTTGGAAATCGAGATTAAATACAGAAAGAAAAAAAAACCCACTATGAAACACCAAAAATCATACAGGCATTTAGATGATTGTTCTGAGTTTGCTCACAAATGGCAGCCTGGGAATCTGAAACAGGGAGAGCACAAGTGCCAAAAAAAAAAAAAAAAAAAAAGTTTCTTTCTTTTAATCCGAAGTGACAAAGGGATAATAAGGCTTATGAGGCTTGCAGCACCATGAAAACAAATCCTCTCATTTACATCTGTGAAAAGTGGCTGAATTTATAGCTCAAGTCAGGGTGCAGCAGGATTACTAGTGTCCGGGCGTTTGTTGAAAGCATTTACATATGAACAGTGGAAAGAAGTGGGTACATTCTATGCTCCTTACCAATCCACTTAGGAGCCTGAAAACCCAAAGTGAAAAGATCCTCTTTGACGCTGTAGCGTGACAAATACCAGTTAGATTTTCAGAGGCTATGTAGCACTCAACACGCACATATGACAGAAAGAAAAACAGTAGTTAACACTTACTGGGTCTAGCCAGGCTCCAGGCAAGCTTTGCATGCATTACTCCATTTAAAGTTCATGAAGCTCTTAGGAGTTAGGGAATTACCATCTGTATTTTAGACATGAAAGAGCGGGGACAGTGGGGGGTGGGGAGGGTTAAGTGACTTGCCCCACTTCCACATACTTCCACCAGCTGAGCCAGAGTCATTAGTGAGTTGAAAGCCTCAAACAACTGCCTGTGAACTGGATGCCAGATCTCGCTCCGTATTTATTCCTCTTATATTCCTCCTCTGTGGTGGGCCGTATTCCCATTTGTATTTTGTAACCTACTGGAAACTGGTAAATTATACATATAAGCCTCAGATGGGATGATTATGGAGAGAAGGCAAGTTATTTGACATAATAATTATAAAGCTACATAAGTAAATTTAATTCCAGACAATTACATGATGAGCCTAAAATACCAGGCTATTTCTTCTTCTTCTATTATTATTAATGTAAATATTATTATTTAAATAATACCTAAAATACCTAAATACTTAGGTATTTAAATAATACCTAAAATACCAGGCTATTTCTTCTTCTTCTATTATTATTAATGTAAAAAAAACTACTCCTCCCTACAGTGACCACCTCGAGTTGACCTAATTTTCATAGACTAGACATGCACCACATATATGTATCAATACTGCAGCCTAGTTCCCTATGTTGACCATCTCTGTGTGTTGACCAGTTTGTTATAGTCCCTTGGGCGGTCAACTTACAGGGGTTCTACTGTGTATTCCTAAAACTCAGAGAACAGTTGGAGTAATAGAGAAATAAAGGAGAGTGGCAGAATAAAGAGTGAGAAAGAAGCAAAGGTTTCCATTCAGAAGAAAGGATGAGGTCATCCTCAGAAGAAGAAAAATCAAAGCAGATCTGGGTCGACAATTGTGCCAAGTCTCAGGGTCAAGGAAGAAAGGAAACGTAGAGTGACAATTTACCTGCCAACATAGCCTTTTAAATTTTCACTCTTTGGCTAGTTGTGCAAGGAGTTATCTATAATCTTATTTGGTGTTTTGAGAGGGATAAATGTGACTTGTTCTCTAGACAAATTCAAGCAGTAGCCACTTAATTTCTACAAAGAGGAGGATTAAGTAGGATTATTGACTCTGTTAATTTCTAGCTCTGCCATTACCATCCTTTGCAGACACATCATTCACTGTTTTAATACCAACTCAAGTGTTTTAATATTTAATATGGGCAAATTTACCACCTTAGCAAAAAACCCGGACTTTAGTTTGTGTCCTATATCTGACAACTAAGATGAATGGCTTTTAAAATTGCAGTAAAAGATACAGTATTTCCGAAATGAAGTCAAAATCGAATCCCCTCTTTTGATCAGCAAGATGAGAATATTTCAAGTATTCGAGGGGGCTTTTGACAGAGAGCACGGTCCTCATAAAGGCAACATTAGAAAAACAGTGCTGAGAAGAAGTAAACATCTCAGATGTTCTACTTTCAGAAAACACTTGAAAAAACTGAGAATGAGCCTTTGATATTCTGCTACCAAAAACAATCTTTTTTCCTTTGATTTATTATTGTTAACCTTCCCAGTACAAAGTCAGCATCTTACAGTGTAAGTTTCCCTTGCTTGGTTTTTCCACTGGGGCCCTTAGAAGTCTGAGGCACGCTCAGAGCATGCCTTGGGTCAACTATGATGTTCCAGAGGTCAGGGAAAGATCTTGAATCAGCCAGAAATTAAGATCCCTTACTGGTACCAGAAAGGACATTCAATTTTAGTGTTTGTCAGACATACTCAACTCAATATTAAGGTCTACTGAAAGTCAAATATTCCTAACAGCAGGTTCCCAAACCAAGACACTGCTGTCTCTGGACTCCATTTTTTTCTTTTGTTTTGTTGGTGTAGTAGTTTCTATAGTCTTTCTAAAGGCTCCTACTCAATTAATATTACCTGTACAAGAGCCCTGCTACCTGCTGTTACAGCAAATTGCCATGACTTTAGCACCTTAAAATCATACCCATTCATCAGCTCACAGTTCTGTAGGTTAGCAGTCCAGCAGGCTTGGCTGGGACCCTGGCTTAGGGTCTCATGAGGCCTAAATCTAGGTTTCAGCTGGCCTGGGCTATGAAGAACAATCTGCTTCCAAGCTCATGGTTGGCAGAATTCACTTCCTCCTCCCAGTGTCCTGCTGCCCCGTCCATCTTCCAGCCAGCAACAGCACACTCACTCCTTGTCATACTCAGAATCTCTCAGCATCCTCTCTGCCATCAGCCGGGACAGAGCTCTACTTCTAAATGCTCCTGTGATTACATTAGGCCCACTTGGGTAATCCAGGCTAATCTCCCTTTGGTAAGGTCACTAATTAGCAACCTTAATTACATCTGCAAAGGCTCTTGTGCCATGAGTGTAGCATACTGACAGGCATGACACCAGGGGATAAAGGTCGTGGGGCATTTTGCCTACCATAGTAAGTACAGCAGAGGAGTTTTCTGTTACTGGGATTCCTCAATTTTAACAGACTCAAACAGACCCTTCTGCCTTAATAATGTGTCTCTCTCAAAATTCTTACATTGAAATCCTCTCCCCTAACATTATGATATTAGGAGGTTGGGCCTTTGGGAGGTGGTTAGGTCATGGGGGTAGACAGAGCCCTCATGAACGGGATTAGTGCCCTATAAAAAAGAGGTGACAGAGCACTCTCTCTCTCTTCTCACATATTAGAAGAGGACAGCAGTCTGTAAACTGGAAAAGGAACCTCACCAGAACCTATGCTGGGACCCTGATCTCAGACTTTCAGCCCACAGAACTGTGAGAAATAAATTCTATTGTTTATAAGCCGTCCGATCTATGATATTTTGTTACAGAGGCCTGAACTAAGACATGAATCAATCATTGATTTGGGTTCTTATTTTTAGTTTCCACTACCATCCCATGTAATAAATACTGCCGTCCAAAGCCGGGCACAGTGGCGCATGCCTGCAATCCTAGCACTCTGGGAGGTCAAGATAAGCGGATTGCTTGAGCTCAGGAAGTTTGAGAGCAGTCTGAGCAAGAGTGAGACCCCATCTCTGCTAAAAATGAAAAACTGAGGCAAGAGGATCACTTGACCCCAAAAGTTTGAGGTTGCTCTGAGCTATGATGCCATGGCACTCTACCCAGGGTGAAAAAGTGAAAAGGTCTGTCTCAAATGAATGAATGAATAAATGAATGAATAAAATTTAAAAAGTGAAAAAGTTGGGTGGCGCCTGTGGCTCAAAGGAGTAGGGTGCCGGCCTCATATGCCAGTGGTTGGTGGGTTCAAGCCCAGCCCCGGCCAAAAACTGCAAAAAAAAAAAAAAAAAGTGAAAAAGTCTGTCTCTAAATAAACAAACAAATACCACCATCCCTAGTTCTGCATCTATGTTGTTACTTTTATAGAATATTGTGCTATTGTATCTCAAACACAATTTTCTAGGTAAAATCCTAGTTATTTTAGGATTTCTTGGCATAGTTACTTCTTCTCAGCTAAAAATCTTACTTGAAAGTCTTTGTGCACTCAATTCCATAGATGTTAAGAGAGAACAGCTGGAGCAAACCATGGTATTCCACATAAGAACAGTTCACAACTTCACAACAGGCGGCAGGATAATGCTTTCTAATATTAAGCCAGATGAAATACCAGAATTTTCCTTCATATTTTTAGAACTTTTCACTTATTAATGAATTAATCCAGCCAATATTCATGTGATTTTTTTTTTCTTTTTGAGACAGAGTCTTGCTCTTTCCCCGAGGCTAGAGTGCTGTGGCATCGGTCTAGTTCACAACAACCTCAAAGTCCTGGACTCAAGTGATCCTCCTGTCTCAGCCTCCTGAGTAGCTGGGGACTACAGGCACCTGCTGTAACACTTAGCTAATTTTTCTATTTTGAGTAAAAATGGGAGTCTTGCTTTTCTCGGGCTGGTCCCCAACTCCTAAGCTCAAGGGATCCTCCCTGTCTTGGCCTTTCGTAGTGCTGGAATTACAGGTGTGAGCCACCATGCTAGGCCTGTATTTATGTGATTCTTGGCATCAAGCATAATGAATAATACACAGTCCTTACTTTCAAGGTTCTTAGTGCCTAGCACAAGAAAATAGACAGATGACAATGTGATTAGCAACAAAGAGGGGATTAGTAACTGGCTTTGAGTATTGCAGAGATCTTCCAAGAGAAGGAAATAACTGAACTGAGACCTATAAATCCAATTTATACATTGGGTTGAAGCCACAGGGCAGAAACAGACATTCCTTGTAGGCATAAGTTCCTGGCACATGCAAAGGAAGGTGAACAAAAGTGGGGGATCTGGGTGGGGGAAGAGGTTAATAAGAATTGAGGCTAAAGAGGAAAATAGGGAGGCCGGCGCCTGTGGCTCAAAGGGGTAGGGCGCTGGCCCCATATGCCAGAGGTGGTAGGTTCAAACCCAGCCCTGGCCAAAAACTGTAAAAAAAAAAAACCAAAAAAGGGGAAAATAGGGAGGTATCCTTTTACCAAGGGCTCCTCTATGTCACATTAAGGAGTTTACACTTTAAAGGCAATATGATGGTGGTGATAAGATTGGAAAATTTTTAGCCAGAGAAAAAACAGTTGTGGCCTGTTATTCTCATTCTGGACAGAGTTTGGAGAAGAGACGTCAGGTAATTAGCCTGAAAACACAAAAAAGGCAGGAGATGCTAATAGTGGCCTCAAAGGCAGTGGTGATGCAGGCATAGGGAGGAGAGGTGGGTTCCAGGACTTCAGGTATTAAAGAAACAAAATTGACAACAAGTGTAAGAGAATGGGATAGGAGGAAGCAAAGAGGATTCCCAGTTTCTGGCTTCATTCTGGGCATCTTATCTCATTTGATCCTCCTAAAAATCACCTGTCAAGTAAGCAGGGCAATCACTTCCATTTATTAGACAGAAAAAAATGTGCCAGAGTGGTGAAGTGGCTTACTCGGAGTCCATGGGAACCTCTCTCTGATTCCTAGGTTAAGGGTATTTTTCTTTCACATGCAGAAATTTTACTCATGGTTCATAGCATCACAGAAGATTTCAGGCTCATCCTGAAGGTATAAGCTAATAAAATCTCAACTAGGCATTGAAATGATGGATCTACTTACAGGACAGGTGCAGAAAAGATAATCTATCAGAGGTCAAAGTTCCTACAACTTTTAATAACCATAACAGTTCACGGAGTTATAAAGGGGTGGGGATAAAGTCCCCTAAGCAGCTAAGTTCTCACTCAAGAGATACCAACAGAGAGCCTCTAGGTACACTCTGATATAAGGCCTAAGTAATAATCTGCCTGCTCAAACCACCTAATGCAGACAGAAACACTGAGCAGACTGGAAGCATAGTTAGAGACCATGGGGAGTGCTGTAGTGGCAACAGACTGGAACGCACACCAGGAACCCTAGAAAATAATCCAATGGACCTAAAAATCCAGAATGAGGGGCAGAAAGATACAATCAAATAAAATTTCAATGAATATTAAAAAGATAGTATGTTTTAAAGATCACATATTTAAATGATGATTTGCTGAGAGAAAATAATCCCATGTTTTTAAAAATAATTTTTTTCTTTCTCCCCTCCCCCCCATTTGGTCTGTGATCAATTGCCTATTCATGAGAGTAGGCATTGAAGTGTTTTTACAAAAAAATTGAAAATCAAGGAGAGAGGAGAGTGCTTAAAGAGTATGTTTCTCCTGGGTGAGTAACTGAATCCTTTAGTCAAGAGAAATGTAACCACTTCAGCGTGGTGCTTGGGAGCAGTCAGCAGGGAACTGCCCCTTTCCCAGAGGGTGACCTCCCACTTCTAAGACCAAGAAGAGAGATGGAACACACACCTCTCAGCCCGTCACCACAGAGCCCAGACTCATGTCCTGAATATCTGAATTTCTAGAAACATATTAACTTTTTTCCTCCTCTACAATGAGCTTCCGCCTCTTACAAGTCATTAATGACTGAAATCATTTCATTAGATTTTGTTACTGGGTTGCTATAAAAAAAAAAAACCCTCAGAATTAAAAATCTTTCTGGCTCTGATATTTGCCTATATATTTGTAGTTCTTTTTAGAGTAAAATCTACTTTTTTTTTTTTGCTTTTTAAAATTTTTATTTATTTATTTATTTTATTAGATCATAACTTTGTACATTGATGCATTTATGGGGTTCAGGGTAGTGCTTTAATATACAATGTGAAATGTTTACATTGAACTAAGTAACACATCCATCATAATTATATTAATTTCTTAATAGTTTTGAAATGTACCACTGCATCATGCACATTAGGGGAAGTCCCCCCAAATGTCCTGCCTCCTCCCATATCCTCCCTCCCCTCTCTCTCCTCTTCCCTTTTACTTTCTGGACTATAGTTACGTTTTGCCCTTCAAATGAGTGTGTAGATGATTATATGTTGATTTCATAGTAGTATTGAGTACATTGGATACTATTTTTTCCATTCTTGAGATACTTTATTAAGAAGAATATGTTCCAGCTCCATCCAGGTAAACACAAAAGATGTAAAATGTCCATCTTTTTATGGCTGCATAGTATTCCATGGTGTACTTTTACATTTTCTACTGGAAAGTCCATTTATTTTCTAGAGTGATGGTCAAAGTCCTTTTCACATGAACTGAATTAAATAGTTCCTTCCTTTAAACAGTAATTATCTATTGGAATCCTTAATCAAATTAATGATCAAGGATTATTGATCATTACAGCTCAACACATCACTACACGTACAGCAAAAGCAGGTCCCTGTCCCAAGAACATGTGAATCCATCCAATGGGATGGAGCGTCCATTTTAAAAGACCAGGCAACAAAAAGAGGGCTTTGAAAGAATATACCCCTGTTACTGTCAGAGGACTTTCTGGTATCTTTATTACACACCAATTTGAGGCACAACAGATAATATACATAAGAATAAAAATGGAACTACCTAAACATTTAAGTTAGCTTTCTAATTTGCATAGCCCCCCCTGCTGTTGTGCTCTTAATCCCAATTAATAAAGCCATGGGAGTCAATTTTTCAAAATTCCAACAGAAACTCTAACTGATTTACTTACTAAAGCTGGAAGGTAAATCTCCATAGCTGCATTTAGTACACAGATTGCTACTTTTTCTTTTGAGACAGAGTATTACTACGTTGCCCTCGGTAGAGTGCTGTTGCGTCACAGCTCACAGCAACCTCAAACTCCTGGGCTTATGTGATTCTCTTGCCTCAGTCTCCCAAGTAGCTGGGACTACAGGTGCTTGCCACAATGCCTGGCTATTTTTTGGTTGTAGTTGTCATTGATGTTTGGCAGGCCAGGGCTGGATTTGAACCTGCCAGCTCTGGTGTAGGTGGCTGGTGTCTTAGGCCACTTGAGCTACCGGTGCCAAGCCCAGATTGCTACTTTTAATGATAAAATGAGACAGGATGGAACAGTCCTCACTCACATTATGGAAAAGATGAAGGAGTCTTTATATTAAAGAACACACCTCTCCACGTATCCACTGAGAACACGACTCACCTGGGACTATAGTTCTGGCAGGGATTTACTGCAGGTGCAAGTTCTGTACCTTAAAAAACAACCTCTTACCTCTTATGGTTTAGTTTTGGCCTATGATTGAAACTCTCAAAATAAAGAGAAATTGCCAAGATGAGTTTTTACTCTGAATGAAACAAGGCTTTAAGCAAAGGAGTGGCACGATCCTGCTCATGTCTTAAAACATTTACCTTGGCTACTCCTGGTCCAGGTGAGCCTCATGACAGGCAGGACGCTGTTTCAGTGGTGAGAGGTCGTCCGATTATGGAAACCATTTTAAAAGTAGAGTTAATAGGATTTTCTGACAAACTGAATGTGGCGCATGAGAGAAAAAGAAGTCACAAATGACTTTAAGGTTTTTGGCCTAAGCAACTGGAAGGATGAGTTTGCCACTGAAATGAGGGGATACGTGATGGAAAAGACTGGGGGTAGAGTTTGTTATGTCCGTAAGTCGATCAGACATCCAGGTGAAATGGGGAGCAGGCAACTGGGTGCCCACTTCAAACTTCCTGCTTGAAGTTTAGGGGAGAGGTCTAGGTTAAAGATAGAAACGTGGGAGTTACCAGCATATTCCAAACACTCGATTGCTTTATTGGAAACAGCAAAAGGCTCTTGACGTTGTCTAGAGAATTAGCTTAGTGTCAAAGTGAGAATTCTCCGGGTACAGTGAGGAATGCTCTACTCTGGCTGAGAGCGCCTGTTCTCTCACTTTCCTCCAGAGCACCCCAGCAATCTGATCCAATTTCAGACATCACACTGAGTTAGCTGTCAGGGAGACAAAGAAAGGGAGCTAGTCCTCATGCACAAAGCTCATAAGCCACTTTCCAAAGCTGAAAAGGGGGAAAGGGAAAATCAGAGTAAAGGAAAAGCTAGTCCAAAATAGCAGTCTGGGAGAACCCTGTGGTATGTCGTGTGACGAAGGAATCTCATCTATTTTAGGGGCTCCAGCTTTCCCCCAGCTCACAGACACTTCATCTTAGGCAGATAACACGTCAACAATGGATGCAGTCTATGATTTCACAAAGGTGAGTGAGGGTTGAGAGCAACTAAGACAAATTCATTTTCAGCCAAACAAGTTACCATGAGTCAAAAGGCATACAGATGAAGATTTATGGCATTTGCTGGCAGACATTAATTGTCTGTGGCAAGGAGAAAAGACGCTGGATGTTCAGCGTGAGATGTTCCCGTTGGGTGCTGGGAAAGAACTCATCTCTATAGGGGTAATCTCATAAACCCACACCTAAAAGTCACGGCAAATACCAGACTCATGTTTTATACTTAAAATATGCTTGAGGTTGTCACCAGTTTCCTCACCTGTATTCCAATCCTTTCAACATTTACGACCTCTCCATTTTGGGAGGGATGGACAAACGATGTTATCTTTCCAGTATACTACTTTTTTTTTTTTTTTGAGACATTGTCTAACTTTATTGCCCAGGCTAGAGTGCCGTGGTGTCAGCCTAGCTCATAGCAATCTCCAAGTCCTAGGTTGAAATGATCCTCCTGCCTCAGCCTCCTAAGTAACTGGGCTACAGGTGTCCGGCACAACACCCAGCTTGTTTTTCTATTTTTTTTTTTGAGACAGAGCCTCAAGCTGTCCCCCTGGGTAGAATGCTGTGGCATCACAACTCACAGCAACCTCCAACTCCTGGGCTCAAGCGAGTCTCCTGCCTCAGCCTTCCAACTAGCTGGGACCACAGGCCTGGCTATTTTGGGGGAGGGGGGTTGCAGCCATCATTGTTTGGCGGGGCCCAGGCTGGATTCGAACCTACCACCTTAGGTGTATATGGCTAGCGCCTTAGCCACTTGAGCCACAGGCGCCAAGCCTGTTTTTCTATTTTTAAGTAGAGATGGGGTCTTGCTCTTGCTCGGGCTGGTTTCAAACTCTTGAGATCAAGGGTCACCCACCTTGGCCTCCCAGAGTACTAGGATTACAGGCGTGAGACATCTCGCGCAGCTCATGCTACTTGTTTTAAATTTGCATTGTAATTTACTGACAATTCAGCTGGACAACTCTTAACACTCTCTCACGCCTGTTGTCTCTGAGGTGAAAAACAGACTGCCAGTGACTGATAGAAGAATAAATATAGGGAGAAGAGAAATCACTCGATGATTAAGAGGAGCTCATTGCCAATTCCTCAGCACAGCAGTCAACCTTAAATGAGGACACTTCCACCTGTGGAAGGATAAAACTATCCCCCCGACAGACTCCTCTCATCTAGATATGGAGGGGCTTTGTAAAAAATAAAACAATTTTGCAAAAGCCACCCTGTGAGCAGTCTAAATCTTGTTTTAAGGGGTTTTTTCCCCCCCGAAGTGTTTGCTCTGCCAGGAAACATTTCCAAAAAGAAAGGTTTTGTCCCAACTGCTGTGGCAGCAAACACTTCCGCTGGAACCCTTAAAACAGTATCAGGATCCTCTTGCTGGCTTACATAGCTTTCAAAATATTTGTGTTGCTACAACACTCCTTGGCCAGTGTATGTGACTTGTAGTACTTTTTTATTCATCTGGATGTATTTAAACAATGGTGTAAGTCCAGAAAACTTTTCAAAAATTGGCGTAAATGTGCTGTGATGAAAAATGAGAAACCCACCTTGCCGTCCTGACTATACAGTAACAGCATATGTGCACATTACGGTACAAATTAGCCTGCACTTTCAGAAGCCCAAGTAAGATTTAATCAGTAACTTTTTGTAAGCACTTACAGAGGTCAAATTTAAATAATATTTGCCATGTGTTGGTGAGAAAATGCCCAGCATCTTATGCGAGTTGTTATTTAATCCCCAATATTTTATTACGTAGATTTAATTCTCAGAGCTAAGGGAGCTTTACTCAGGGGTAGGCTGGTGTAATTAATGGATAGAGCTGAGATTTCTTGAAACTTCTTTACTAACCTATGTTAATTCTTTTTGTTCTTTGGGTCATGAGTAGCAAGGAAACCCTTTAAGAAAACCTCAGGCTTTGCTGTGTTCCCAAAGTCAATCTTGGGAAAAGAGGAATTCCCCCCAAAGTGGAGCAAGGAGTTATACTTTTAGAGTGGGTAGGAAAGCTGCCACATGTCGTGGGGGCTGCAGAGACCCTGGCCTAGGGAAGAAGTCTCAGTGTCAGATATGGAAAGGGTAGGAACAGTGCCTGGCACGTGGTAAGCTCCTGTCAATCTGCGCTGAATTAATCCTTACAACCCATTCTACTGAAGCTTTAGTCAGAGATGATCAACTTCAGAGGTGTTTCAAAATAACAGCAAATCATAGATAACTTTAATAAATTAGCTATCTCAGGATAATATCGGACTTTTTTTGCATAAAATACTGAGTATTCTGTTATAGCAACACTTTTCCAGGAAAACAGAAGCCTTCTTTGTCTCCTTAAAATTAGGAAAGGGTCTGGACAAAGTGAAAATGCCAATGTGTAGGAGAGGAGGAGAGCTGGAGAACCACTGGGTGCCAGGTGCATCTGCAAACATGGTTTTCTGCTGCCCATGGTTCTCAACCTCTGGGTTGTGACCCCTTTGTAACATGAAAATACATCCTGTGTATCATATATTTACATTATGATTCATAACAGTAGCAAAATTAGTTATGAAGTAGCAACAAAAATGATTTTATGGTTGGGTTCACCACAACATGAGGAACTGTATTAAAGGGTCATGGCATTAAGAGGCATTAGAAAGGTTGGACCACTGTGCTAAGCCATCTCAGGCAGCTAACGTCAAGGTATTTTCTTTTTTTCTTTTTTGAGACAGAGTGTCACTATGTAGCCCTTGGTAGAATACCGTGGCATCACAGCTCAGAGCAGCCTCAGACTCTTGGACTTAAGCGATTCTCTTGCCTCCCAAGCAGCTGGGACTACAGGCGCCTGCCACAACGCCGGCTATTTTTTTGTTGTAGTTGTCATTGTTGCTTAGCTGGCCCCAGCCAGGTTCAAACCTGTCAGTCCTGGTATATGTGGCTGGAGCCCTAACAACAGAGCTACGGGTGCCGAGCCCATCAAGGTATCTTCTATGACCTCTTTTTCATTTGCTCAGGAACCTTTTCTGTTTAACAGCAGAAAAGTCATCACTCTCAATTCCCAGTGAAACCCAGTGCCCCCAGCAGACCTTTTACCAACTCAGGAATCTCCCGGGCACCTGCCTGGCTCCTCTGGCCCCATCTTCCCCTCCTTTCCTACAGAGATTACTCAGCAAGTCACTGCTCATCCTGCTCTGGCTCCTGCTCCCAACCCCAGCTCTCTAAGGACAGCAGAAGCATCTGTCCCAACTTCTATTCTCAAAGTTTCAGCACCAGTGGAGCTTGCACAGGAAACAAGACGCTAAAAGAACATAGATGGCCTCTTGTGGCATCAAAGCAGAGATTGTTCTCTTTTGCTTTCAAATGCTATCTGGCAAAATTTCACAAGTACAGACATATAATCTGACCTTCTGAAGACTACTCCTTGTATAAACATAAATTCACTTAAATGCAACTGTGGGTCCTAAAGCACACTTTATGCTACTTATATCTTTTTGTTGCAAGAAGATATTCCAAAGACAAAGTGGTGATGAGAGGTTACATTTCTCTTATCATGCACCCCCTCCCTCAATTAACCCCACGGTGAAATCAGCAAGGCCTTTTGTCTCCTTGGGTCTTGAGATTAACCACATTTTGACTATAACAACATCAACAAATTCTAAACCTAACCTAAGTTACCAAAAACTGATAAATGTCATATGATTACCAGATGGAAGATGGACGCTGCTGCCAAACGTTCATTATACCAAATACTTTGTTGTTTTATTGTCTGTCAAATTAAAATCTCTTAATTTTAAATTCAGTTGCTGTGTATGACTTTATAAAATTAATCACATTCTCAATTTAAGAATATCCATCTCCCACCCTGCATTCCCAAGACCACATCTTGCCAAGCTGTTTAATCTTGCAAAAGCTATTTATTGCTTAAAGACCCTCAGGTTGTTTTCAGTGGTATTTTCTTCTGAATACGTACCCCTGCATACCTTTGTGCATGGTTAATGGTGGTGACATGATGTCCTGAGAGGTAAATTGCCTTTATCTCACTGATTCATCTGCCTTCATCTATTAACTATCACCTTTACTAGCGTGTGTGCAGACTACTGATGACGTGGCTTGGCTCAGGTATATACAATGCCGCTCCCCCAGTGGGCAATCACAGAAAAAGACTGCTTGGGCGTTAGGAGGACTGTAAGAAGAGAGAGGTGAAAATCAGCTAATAAAGGAAATAAGAATAGCTAAAAATGGAACAGGAGATATTGAAATGGAGAATTTAAGTGAAATCTTTGCCATTGTTTTCAGTTATTCAAGTCATTTGATTTGGTTCCACCAAATACTAAAAGCATTATGCTTACACAGAGCGGGCTCCAGAAATGAGCAGACCCCGAGTTCTCCTCACTCCAGGCAGCAAAACTCCGTTAGCTGCTCCTTCAGCCCTTAAGGATAGCGTCTCCTAGTTTGTAATATTATGCAGCCTATTCAGCACAGTGATCTGGCTTCTACTGCAACATATTTCAACACCAGATTTTAATTGTTAGTGCAAAGAAAAGGAGAACTAAAAAGCATGGTAAAACTTTTCAGGAGAAAAACAAAATAAAGGGCAAGCATTGTTTGGCTTATTAAATTTCAAGGGCTTTCCCCACCGGGTTCAAAAATGCATAATATCATCAGCGTGTTTATTAAAAGTGCTACTTTAAATTGCATATTGAACAAATGTGAATTCCTCTTGCCAGCTGTAGATTATTGACTAACAATTAGAAACAATTTTTTTTTTAAGAGACAGAGTCTCACTTTATTGCCCTTAGTAGAGTGCTGCGGAGTCACAGCTCACAGCAATGTCCAACTCCTAGGCTTAGGCGATTCTCCCGCCTCAGCCTCCCATGTAGCTGGGACTACAGGCGTCCACCACAATGCCCAGATATTTTTTGTTGTAGTTTGGCCGGGGCTGGGTTTGAACCCACCACCCTCAGTATATGGGGCTGGCGCCCTACTCACTGAGCCACAGGCGCCGCCCAGAAGCAATTTCTAAATGAAAGGAAGGAAGAGAAGACTTGCAGGATGGTTCTAAATGCCACTGCAAATTTATATAAAACTCAAAATCTGGAGGTAGGATAGTAAAATGTCCAGAGTCACACAGATGCAACATTCCCAGGGTTGCTTTGTGTTTTGATTTCTAAAAGTCTTTCAAAATGATGCTCAGAATCAAATAGCAAAAATAGCATAAACTTTGCTCACTGATTATCTGGCAGCTTGTTACTGGATTTAAGAAGGGGGTGAGGGACCTTCCAGAACAAATGGTTGCTTGCTGGCTCAATGGAAAATGCACTTGTTCTAGCACAGAAATAACAAATCTGTTTCTGATTCCTGACATTATTTCCCAAATGCTGCCAAGAAAAGAATCTAAGGAATTCTTTTACATACACAATATACACAAGACAACTGGGAAGGGGCCTGTGATCTGTTCCAGAGCACACAATGAGGAAGAAGAGAGTTGAGTTTCTAATATGAACTGCCCTTGTGGGAGCAGAAGCACATGCCTGAGATTGTTCAGAGCGGTAATCTCCAACAGAACTCTTGCTATTATTAGACAATCTAAAGGCTTTCCTAAATCTGTGACTTGTGAAGCAGAAAAGGGTATGGACAAGACCCTGCCATGCAAAGCATGCAGGCAGCTGGGAGACACCCAACTCCACAGAATTCACCACTTTTCTGCTCCATGAAACTAGATTTCTAGATCTTGGACGACACACAGAAGCTGAGAAAGGGAAAGAACTTAAGCCAACAACAAACCCATGTTGACAATCTCTAGAGGGAACGCAGAATCAGGTAAAATCTAACATTAAATTCAGAAACTTAAGGTTCACAGTGTTCAGAAAACATACTGAAAGGATTGGTAGAGCACCACGCCTGCTTCGGAATTGTCAGCATTATCTGATGAGCAAACCAATGATTTCAAAAGCACACAATTTGGCACGCCTCCTTTCTGTTGTATTAATAGGGGGGACTTAGCAACGGACTCCACTCTGGAGAGAAGGAAAATAAGCAGGAGAATTTTAAAAGACTGAGTCATCCAACAGACTGAGCTATCTAATGCGACCGTTTAAAATTTTGGCTCACACCGAGTTGACTGCAGTGAACTCAGTTCAATTTTGTTTTTTGTTTTCCCCCTTCTCAGTGGGATAAGAGTTCATGAAAGGAATGGAATTGCTTCAAGGAAATAAAGAGGCAACATTTTCTTTTGCGTGACTAATCACAAGGGGCACATACATTTCAACTCTTCTACCGACACGTACTTGTCTTACACTTGCATTGCCACAGTTTCAAACACGTGGTCAACATAGTCCTCCTGGTCATTCTTACAGCTCTCTACCAAACTTACCTCCTAGAAGGTGACCCTCAATCTATGTGATTGTACGTATGGCTCACTGAAATCCATGATCCCCTGAAATCCATGTCTACCCATCACCTCAGAATGTGACCTTACTTGGAAATTGCAGAGGTAATTAGTTAAGATGAAGTTAGATACTGAATTGAGGTGGGTCCTAAATGCAAAGACTGGGTGTCCTCATCAGAAAGCCAACTGAGGCTCGGTTCCTGTGGCTCAAGTGGCTAAGGTGCCAGCCACGTATACCTAAGGTGGCAGGTTTGAATCCAGCCCGGGCCTGCCAAACAACAATAATGGCTGCAACCAAAAAAATAGCTGGCTGTTGTGGTGGGCGCCTGTGGTCCCAGCTACTTGGGAGGCGGAGGCAGGAGACTCGCTTGAGCCCAGGAGTTGAAGGTTGCTGTGAGCTTTGATGCCACCGGCACTCTACCCAGGGAGACAGCTTGAGGCTCTGTCTCAAAAAAAAAAAAAAAAGAAAGCCAGCTGATACAAAGACAAAGAGACACCCGGGAAAGAAGGTCACGGGAAGACAAGGCCAAGACCGGAGTGATTCGGCCACAAGGTCAGGGCACACCTCTAGCCACCAGAAACCAGAAGAGGCAAGAAAAGATTCTTCCCTGGAGCCTTTGGAGGGAGCCCAGCCCGCCAGCACCTTGACCCCAGCCTTTTAGCCTCTAGAACCGTGAGAGAACGAATTTCTGTTGTAAGCCACTCACTTAGCGGTAATTTGTTATGGCAGCTCTAGGGAACTAATACAGATTTGCCTGCTAACCAATGCCAGGAGGGCAATGCTTTGTTACCAGTCCACAACAAGATTAGTGCGGGAAATGAGATTAACTGTTTAAGAACTTTTATAGCTGTCTGACATTGTGGTGGTATCACATAAACACGTGATTTTATGTTTTACAAAACAGCAGTCTATGATGGATTGGAAATTTAAGGAAAAAAGGCTTTCCCACAGTTAGAAGTACTGCAAAGATAATTAATATTTATAAAGATGCAGCTGATGTACTATAATTAAGAAAGCTGCATCCTGAACCATTTCAGAGAAAATTATGTCCCGTTGTATCTTTGGTGGTAAAAACATTCTCTTTTTTTATAAAGTAATCTGTGAATAGTATACTACGTACACATGCTAGTTTGCTGTTAATCATATTATTTGATTAGCCAGGAACTCACTTCCCAGACCATGATGGATCACTGATTGATTACACGGTGAAGGAATACCACACCATGTCCGTGTTAACCACAGACACTCTGGTAGAGCTTCAGAAAACATCTTCCCAGGGACTGGGTGCTCAAATGTAGCTCATACAAATCGCAATTGGGTGGAGCGATTGTATCTGAGATGATTCAGTGACAACAGCAAAGAGAGATGGCAACTACATGAGTGAGTCCAGCGATGCTAATGACAAAGATGACATCCTTCTTCCAAGAGGGCCAAATCAACAAAAAGCTAAGTAGACCTAACTTCAGAAAAAAATAGTAGCCTAAGGGGAGAAAAAGAAACCTGTAGCAGTGTGCGAGGCTATCTGATGTGAACGTGTTTTTCCCAGCAATTACAAGAAACACACAGGAACATGATTTAAACCAAAAGAAGAGCAGTCACGTGTCCTTTAAAGTCATTGCTAATACAACCACATGTAAAAACAGCCGTGTCAGCAAGCGCAGCAACAGGTCAATTGATAGAAAGCCTCTTCTCCAAAGTGCGAATACAAAGCATCAACAAATAGCTCTTAATATTCCTGCTGGGTTTTTTCCTTTTAATATTTCACTTCATTTCTAGGCAATATTCCTGTGTTTAATTTCGCCCATCATCATTTTATCATGGGTTTGTCTCAACAGGGAGCGCAAAGGACAACCTAGAAACTATTATTGTAAATCAAGAGGCTGTAAATCACAGAAAGAGAGCAGTACGTCAACTGTCCTCACCCCTGGGAGATCAGAAAGTAGGCTTTACAGGGTGCTGCGGTGGATCCCCGATTAGAGCGTTCTCTTCAGCATGAAAGCACTCCGTTGTCATCACGTGCCATACACTTGAGTTTTCAGAATTTCCTAAGTTACCACAGGAACTAAAAGTCCATGAAATTGATAGATTCTCTAACAAAATGAAATGGCTGTTATGGGAATGGGTGGAGAAAGATATGTTGAAGCTGCAGAAGTCATACCCAGGAACAATTCTACACCTGCATTCAATTAAAAATCCTAAACCTTAAACTATCATTGGATCGCAGTGATTTCAACTCCACTGGGGAAATTACGCTGAATTAGCTCGTACCTTCATCCAGCAACACTATGATTCTTCATAGCTAAACATTTGTGGGGGGGGGGGGGTTTGAGGAAAATTCTCAGGAGAGCTCTTAACTCCTTTTACCTGAAATTATTTTTCAGAAATAGTCATATTCATTTCAGACCAATGCCGCCTTAGAAGTCTAGTGCAACTGGATACTCTTTATAGTGGAATTAACTGAGTGCTTGGGGAGAGGAAAATGTTATGGTCTTTTTTGTTCCTGTCCCCAAATTGGAACCTACTAGTACATATAAACAAATATCCCAAACTCAAAGTTTTACAGGAAAGACTGGGTTTTAAAGTGTCAAATTAGTGTTAAAACTGCAAAAGCTGAGACTACAAAATCCATGCCTATACCTCATTAATAGACTTTGAGGACAAAGGCGCAATCCACAGAGCAAACAGCCAAGACCACTTTATTTCCAAAAACTGAAAAGCTGTCAAGAATTTCCCATCGACAGGATGACATACACTGAAAGATACGAACAAAATAGTCTGCTTCAGTTCCAAGGAAATTCATCTTAAGCCACCCCCTACCAGCCCCATTTCAACAATCTCAGAGACAAACACTCTCACACGCCTAAATTAATTCCATTATAACAAGAGCTGGAAGAAAAACAGAGTTGAAGGAAAAAATAATTGCCTAAGAAGAGAAAATGCTTTTCAACTAATCAGGGAATCACTACATAAATTCCTGTATTTACCATCTTACAGTGGTTAGGAAGTACGACAATCCACATGGACCTAGGACAAGAAGTATGTTCTGTAATAAAATGAAATTCCATTCCTGAATTCACACATTAAAGCGTAAAGCCACAGAATCCTTTTCCCCTTTCCGTCCATTCTAATCCTTATGCAACTCATTCTATGAAAACGTCTCTAATAGTGCTCATACTACAACCGTAAACTATTACCACATTTATTGTGCTTATTAAAACTTTTATTCTACACTTTTAACTACTGTGTCTATGACAAAACACATCCAAATGGAGAAATAGCTTTTCGGTCTAAAAGAGAATTCCATCTCCCCAGCAGGAGGTCTTTCTTCCTGTTTGCAACCAAAAAGAACAATGACTTTTTCACTTTCATACTTAGAAAACTCCCTCAAACTTTGATTTTACTGGAACCAGCCCTGCGATTCAGACTCTGATGCTGATGACAACCTTTCCCAACTGTAACTTTCCACCGCCACGGGCCCGAAGCCCCCTCACCTTTCAGGCAGAACATTGTGCAGCAGTTCCATGGAGGGGCTGAGCTCTGCAGTGGGCTGTAGCCTGCAGCGCTAGGCACAGCTGTCTCCCAGCCCACCTCCCCAGCGTTCCCTGCCAGAGAGCGGGGCAGCCAGCCAGCGCCTGTTACTACAGGAAGCCACTGCCCAATCCCCAGCTTGCTGGGCTGCTCCGGACACCTCCCTATCTCTCCTAGGTTAGTTCACACCAGGGAATCAACACAGGATCATCTTGAAAAGGGAGGGGAGCGGGGGGTTTAGCGGTCACCGTCCACAGGGTCCAGGACAGAGCAGCACAAGGGCGAGCCCATTTGTTTGTGCTTATCTCACAGCATTTTCCAGCACAGCAGATGTAGCTCTTCATGTGATCAAAGTAACACAAAAAAGAAATCACTCGATTCAGTCGTACTGTTTGCTATTCTGACTTGCTACTCCAGTTTGACTTCATTGTTCCCTTTCTGTTCACCTGCTTCCTTTTTTGAATGTGATATGGAACAATCCATATCCTGGTACATAATTCACACTAAACACTATAATATCTAATTTTGCACAAAGTTGTCCGAGTCTCACATAAATAACTAAACATAAGTGAAATGCTCATAGCGGTGCCAGACAAACAGTAAGCGCCGAGTGTTGACTCGCACATGACTACTACACACTGCTGTGAGTAAACTTAAGTGTCGGGGTCAAAACAGGAGCACGTTACACTTCCACGGCATCGTCATTTTTCCGATGAGGAAACAAAGGCAGCGTGGGCATATGCAATTTCCTAACTCCAGCAGAGCCAGTCAGATTATTAAGTTTCTTCCTCTCCCCTGGAAAGCTTGAATTTTAGCCCTGGCGAGCTCAGGGCTAGTGGACTGTGAGCTCTTAAACACAGGATAAAAGTGAAAGAAGGAATCTTGTGGGGATCTGAACAGAAATAGCCTACAAATATGCTGGTGGAGCACCCTGAGTGAAAAAGCACCATCTGAACCCTGAGTGGTCCGGGGGGCCTTCCCCACACAGACTGGAGAGTCTGGTGGGGGAGGTGGGGGGGCACAGGAAGTGGCTATTGTTCCCAGGCCCCACTGCAGTTGGCAGGTCTTCCTTTGACTGGACAGGATGCAGGAAACTGACTCACGGCACCGATCTTTCTATCTGTCTGTGTCCTGGGGTGTGCACTGGCGCCCCTGCTGCACAGTACGGGTGTTCTATGATCTTTTGGCCTTCCATACATGGCTCAGCATATCCTAGTTGGGTTTCTGCTCCTTGCTACCCTGCATCACCAAGCACCTGGTAACTGAGCTGTCCACCCCAGGAAGGCATTGTACTAGCTGATGTGATCCCAAGGACACATGAGACGAGATGACGAGATCCCTAGCCAGAAGCTAGTTAGGATGAATTTGGAATGATAAACAGTGATATTAACCCTGAGAACAGCATGGGAAGGAACCTCATGGTTCCTCTTATTTGGTAAACCAGGAAGCGATTCACTCACCTAACTAGCAGTGCATCAAGATCCAAACCAGACCAGCTGACTGAGCCGTCTCCATCTCACCATGTGACCCTCTCCATGGCTGGTTGGAGTCATTCCCTGTCCTCTCCTATTTTAAGTTGTCCTCCACATAATTTATGAATTGCAACAATATTACTGTAAATATTCTTGTGGGTTAGATTCAACTTTTCAAATCGCACAGAGAGAGAAATTCCTATCTTAGAGAGTTAAGACTTTTGAACATAGGCCAGTACACAGGGACTGGGTGGTTGCACATATTTGATAGCACTCTGAATGCTCACAATTTAAACTGTTTTTAATAGAGGTGATTCTGTACGCTGGGAAGAACCCTGGATTGGAAAGTAAGAGAATCTGATTCCAGTCTCACCTATAACACTAGCTGGTCTCCAGCAGTTCATTACCTATAAATGTGAGGACTGAACAGAGTGTGAGGACTACATTAACTCTTTTTTTTTTTTTTTGAGACAGAGCCTCAAGCTATCCCCCTGGGTAGAGTGCCGGGGCATCACAGCTCACAGCAACCTCCAACTCCTGGGCTCAAGTGAGTCTCCTGCCTCAGCCTCCCAAGTACCTGGGACTACAGGCGCCTACCACAATGCCTGGCTAATACATTAACTCTTAAGATGCCATCCTGTGCCAATAAATTTTTTGGCATGAATACACACACACACACACACACACACACACACAGTCTGTTAGGTGCATGAGGTCAGGTCTCCGGGAAAGAGAAAGTCTTTGCCTTCTTATGGTGTAGTATAGGAGAAGAGTGGAATACATAACTCAATGTGATGTCATAGAATAGAAGCATACCTAAAACTAACGATGAGCAATGAGAGTGTCTTGCCTCTTACCATTTAATTAAGCCACCCTTGCTAACTAGGTTAAAACATCTATAACTTAATGGAGTAGGTTGAATAGTGTCCACCCAAAATTCATGTCTACCTTCAGCATGTGACCTTATTTGGAAATAGGGATTTTGCAGATATGACTAAAGTAAAAATCAAGGGGCGGTGCCTGTGGCTCAAAGGAGTAGGGCGCCGGCCCCATATACTGAAGGTGGCGGGTTCAAACCCAGCCCCGGTCAAAAACTGGGGAAAAAAAAAAAAAAGTAAAAATCAAGATGAGATGATATTGCAACAGGGTGGACTCTATATCCAGAGAGAGGGTCCTAATGAGAGAGAAAAGGGCAGAGACACAGAAAAGGTCATGCAAAGATGAGGCCAGACTGGTGTGATACTGCCAGGAAGGGGAGACCTGGAGCTTAGCAGCAGCTAGAAGAGAGGAGAAGAGATTTCTCCTGAGAGCTTCTGGAGAGGGTGTGACCCTGCCAACATCTTGATCTCATAGTCTGGCCTCCAAAACTGTGAGAGAATAAACTTCTGTTATTTAAGGCATGACATTTGGGTAGTTTGTTACAACAGCCCTTTCTAACTTAATGCATTTAAGGTAAGAATTATGATAAAAAGAAACATGTACTTTTTCTTTTTAAATTACCTTCGATTTATGTGTACTTGGGCTTAAAATCTATTTTTTTCCATATTTCTACACTTACTGTGATGAAATTTCACTTGAAAAAAAGTTGTCCTATATTGGCTTGGCCCTTGTAGCTCAAGCGGCTAGGGCACCAGCACATACACCAGAGTTGGCAGGTTCAAATCCAGCCTGGCCCTGCCAAACAACAATGACAACTACAACCAAAAAATAGACAGGCACTATGGTGGGTGCCTGTAGTCCCAGCTTCCTGGGAGGCTAAGGCAAGAGGATCGCTTAAGCCCAAAAGTTTGAGTTGCTGTAAGTTGTGACACCACAGGACTCTACCCAGGGTGACAGTTTGAGACTGTCTCCAAAAAAAAAAAACTGTCCTATAATATAGCACTTCTAAACAGCACAGATGCCATCTTCTATTAGATTAGTGGAATTATAGGCATCACTACCTGAAAACTTCACAGCATTAATCACAAGCAATAAAAATGAAAAGGGCCAGGCACAGAGCCTCACGCCTGTAATCCTACCACTTTGGGAGGCTGAGGTTGGGAGGACTGCTTGAGCTCAGAAGTTCAAAACCAGCCTGAATAAGAGTGAGAACCCTATCTATACAAAAAATTAGCCAAACATTGTGGTGGGCGCCTGCCATCCCACTTTCTCAGGAGGTTGAAGCAGGAAGATCTCTTGAGCCCAGGAGTTTGAGGTTGCAGTGAGCTGTGATGACACCACTGCACTCTAGCTCAAAGTGAGACAGTGAGACTCTGTCTCAAAAAAAAAAAAAAAGGAAAGAAAGAAAGAAAAAGAAAATGGAGTATGTTTTTAATAATATCAAGTATAAAATTATCATTTTTAAAAATTCATCGTTTTTGACCATAGAACCACTGTGAATGTTTGAGTAATAAAACACAACAAGGGGCATTGTTCAAACTAGAGAAAACAACTAAAAACTAGCCATTAAAAGTATTATTGCCTGCCAACCGTGACCATTGCTACTGAGATTGAAAAATAAATCCTAGGACGTCTGGATGAAAGGGAGTAGGCCCAGAATGAGGTACACTCACAGACATTACAGCCCTGGGGACAGGACAAAGGTCTTGCCTTTGCCAACGATGACCTTAGGGTGGCAACAACTTTTTGTCCCTTGTCGGATTACAACATCTAGCATCATGTTAAAGTTCAACATTATCATCTCTAAAAGAGGGAGTGGTAGCCACACACACAGCCAGAACTATTTAGATAATTATATTTTCCAAATCCCTCTGGTGAGATTTCACTTATGTGCTAAAATTTCATTCTGATTTCAATAAAATAGTAGAGATGAGAATAAATCACAGATTAATTTGCATAACCCATAGAATTAGTAAACTGAAATCAGCTCAAAATTCTACTTCATTCTTGGAAAAACATAAAGGTACATAAGAAAAATAGGCAGAGGGAGGGAAGAAGGAGGGGGGTAGGGTTTCCATGTGTGCCACACCTTTTGGGGGCAAGACACAATTGTAAGAAGGACTTTACCTA
>NW_003852437.1:9526253-9537031 GCF_000181295.1 Otolemur garnettii | reverse complement strand
AAAAAAAAAAAAAAAAAAAAAGAAAACAATATTTGCAGTCACCAGAGCTTTCCACCTTCCCCTACATTGCAAGAGATTGAAGATGCTAAAACCCTCTGATAGTTTTAAGATGAGAATGGCCTCAGTTCCCAGGACAAGAACCCACTCTGGTGGCACCTGTGAACTTCATGACTGATGATACCATCCTACCCAGGTCTTAGTCATTCCCAGCTCCCACCGTTTTGGAATACTTCTGGATTCTAAATCTCTCAGGCATGAGAGAGACTCAACCTGGGTTTTTTAAATATCTATTTATTATCACTACAGGCACAACAGAAAGAAGAAAAAAATGATCACATTATAACTTTAAACGGGCTAATTTCACTGTCTTCTTGGTTAAAAACTAGTCCCCAACTCCTGTGTCCCAGTCTGGCCACCTCCGCGGGCAGGGAGATGTGGAACATGGGGCTTTGTTCTGCAGTTTTGCCGCCTCCTGTGTCCTGTTGGATTTTTTGCACCCTGAGCAAGGCCCGACCTGCTTGGTCTGCAGGGCAACCTTCATCTTCTTTGCAGCCACTTTTCTCTTAGGAAGTATCTGAATCCTGGATTATTTAGTGCTGGACACAGACCAAATGAGGAGTGATAAGGCAACAAGGCCAGTGCTCTGCTGAGGTTCTCCAGGGGCCCCCCATGGACCCCTTCCCATTGCTGCGTTCCCTCCTTAATCATGCAAGTTCTCTTCTCATTCGTCACTTTGAAATATACTCTCCTGAGCCAATCCTTAGGGTTATTCCAATTTTTGTTTTATTTTTTTTTTCTGCACAGCTAATTCTAGACTTCTTGACATCACAAGCAAGAAAACAGCCCTCATTTGTTTCTTATACAATTTGTGTCGACCCTTATTCATGGCACCCTAGCTAGCTCTTCTAGCACCCAAAGGGTTGGATTTGTTTGTTGTATTTTTTTTTTTTAGAGACAGAGTCTCATTTTGTCGCCCTAGAAAGAGTGCTGTGGCGTCACAGCTCACGGCAACCTCAGTAACCTGAGGGGTTAATGGGCTTAGGTGAGTCTCTTGCCTCAGTCTCCTGAGTAGCTGGGAGGGACTACAGGCGCCCGCCACAACGCCCAGCTATTTTTTGTTGCAGTTGGGCCGGGGCCGGGTCTGAACCCACCACCCTCAGTGGATGGGGCCAGCGCCCTACTTGCTGAGCCACAGGCGCCACCCTTGTTTTGTTTTTTTAAAGAACTTTTGGGTTCCTGTGGTTCCATCTTCCCAGGAAATGTAACAATGAGTTTCTAAACCGAACTGGGCTCTTAGCTCACAGAACCAATCTCCAGCCTCTCCTAACTCCCCATAGATGTGGAGAGCTGCCTGCGCCCTTGTGCTGTCCCCTGGGCTCTAGTAGATAACTCCACACACTTCCTTGGGAGCACAGAGACACCTATTAAGCAACAGCAGCAGCAAGGAGTCTTGACTGTGGAAGCTGTGTCCTTCACCCAGCCCTGATGTCGCCTCACGGCACAGTGCTACAGCTGAGTTGTTTCTTCCAGCTAGAACATTCTCGGTACCTTTATAGCCAACTGTCTTTTTCTTTCTAAATCTGACCTCTTAATCCACCTTTGTACCAACTCCATCTTTCCAAAAGAACTCCAATTGCTCTATTCTCTTCATTGGAAGGGGGAAAAAAATCATGTTTCCACTTATGTGAAAAACACAAGATAAGGATAAATGCCAAACTCCTCATCTAGCAATAAAGGAACTGGACTTGGACTCGGTTCTTTTTCCAAACTATTCTGCAGATGTCCCCTTAAGTGACTCCCTCTGTAGGCTCTCTGCCATGCCACCTCAGATCAGCCGTTACCACTTTTGTCTGGGATGCAGCCCCATGTCTCTGAAGCCTCCTTTAACCCGGCTCCTCCCAGCAGCAGAATCAATCCCAACCTTGCAGATGTCGCCATGGCTCTTTTTTTTGTGCAGCTGTCACAGGGTTACAATTCTGCCCACCTACAACAAGAGCTCCCTAAAGCAAGGACTTGCTTGTTTGCACTTAACTTCCGGTACCTTTCAGAGGTGCCTGGAACGTGATAGGTAATCGATGTTTATAGCGTCAACATATGAAATATGACTATTTCATCCAAAGCAAAGCAAATAGTCATTGGAAAGTGTATAAAACCTGAAAGAGGCACATAGCCAATAACCAAGAGCACACCAATTTCTATAAAAGTCATAATATCTAGTATGTTACTTAAAATTAAATAAATGAACACTATTTTCCCCACACACAACTATTGGAACTCATTATTAAATGAAAGCAATTAGTCATTAATAGTTAAACTTTATGGTGGAATATTTATAAATTATCGCTTCTTTAAAGATGAATAGTCAAAAGAGGTCTCATTGCAGACATCCTTACCATCCTCTCTCGAGGGACTTTGCCGCTGCAAACTCAGGAAGCAGTTTTTCCTACTCTCCTGCCTCCATTAAATATTTGAAGGATAACGGAAGTGGAAAATTTTAAAAAGAGAATTTTTCTGGAAGTATCTGTCTTAAGAATGTTGATGCAGTATGTCCAGCTGGAGGGAGGAGACCAAAAGATGCCATCATCATGACCCCAAATCCCATTTCTCAGTGAACTCATAATGAAAGGCATTATGAGAGAAAAACACAAAACCACTAGACTCGAATTTTATTCACATAAAGCTCTGTCATCACCAGGGTCCCTAATACATGTACATTTTATTTTGGAAGGTCTAGATTAAAGCATTTAAAAATAATCCCACAGGAAAGGTACAGCATCGTGTCCTTTCATGCTGTATGTTTTGTCAATGTGCTCATTGAGAGACTGACTTCCAAAATACACAGATCAATAGGAAACTTCCTTTCCCACAAAAAAGTAATCTAGGGCGGCGCCTGTAACCCAGTGGGTAGGACACTGGCCACATACACCAAAGCTGGTGGGTTCATGCCTGCTAAACAACAATGACAACTATAACAACAAAAAAAAATAGCCAGGCATTGTGGTAGGTGCCTCTGGTCCCAGCTACTTGGGAGGCTGAGGCAAGAGAATCACTCAAGCCCCAAAGTTTGAGGTTGCTGTGATCTGTGACGCCAAGGCACCCTACCAAGGGCGATATAGTGAAACTCTGTCTCAAAAAAAAAAAGATAATCTAAAATAAAGAAGTCATTTATGTCATTTCCTTGTAAGTATCAGAGTACTCTGAGGAAGTAAAAAAATATATAACCAAACTTCAATTACAGAAACAGGTACAACACTTCTGTCCACAAAATCACTGTCCCTAAATCATCTGTAAGAGAAGTCAGTCTATAACTCAAGAGTTAAGTTCATGTACCCGCCAACCAGAAAGGCCACAAATTCTGCCACAATTTATGCCTTAATAAAACATAAGCCCATAACCAGAGAGAGTAAGTGGACCATAATTGCTTCTAATCATCAAGCAAAAAGATAAAATCCCAGAAGATATACTAAGACGTTAAAAGCAAGATAAACCAAGTTTAGTGTCTAGATTCCTGATATTTGCTGCCTAGATAACCAAATACTTTAATATTTAAATTACTTTAAGACTCATAAATTTAAAACATTGTTTTGAAGCCAACTAAATATTTGAGAAACTTCAAGGCTCTGGAAAGAGCTACAGACTTTAAGAAAAAAAAGGTATTTTATTTCTACAATCACTACATTTGCCAAATTTTGACCCACTTTAACCTTGGTGACAACACTTCAAGGAAGGAGCTAATCACTTCCCTTCCAACTGCCAAGTCTTGTGAGTAGCAAGGCAGTCTCAAACTTCAGGAATAGCGAGTTATTTCAGGACCCATAGGATTTACAAGATAATGGTTTGAGGAAACCACAGCATTTAGGCTCTTTCTGTCTTTTCCCCTGTCCTTATGAGTTTAAAAATAAGCAAGAAAACAGTTCTTCAAATTGGCAGGCCAATTTCAGGGGTGGAGTCTTGCCACGGTGCATGATAATGACAGAGTTCCAAGATCCACAGAGCACAAAGCATCCCACAAAACCAGCTCTCTCTGACCCTCCTCCTCTTTGATCAAGGAGAACATGGTCTGAGCCTTTTCCTTCCCTTTTTAATTTTTGTTGTCTCTGTCTTTCTCTCTCCGTCAACAAAGCTCTAATAGAAGTATCTTGCAATTCTGTTAATGGTAATGGCTAAAATTTACTTTGTGTTACATTTTCATTTAATGTACTTCTGGATATTCGGCTACTAACTATACTAAATCTCCAGCCAAAAGAAAAAAAGTTACATGCCAAAAATAGAACATGAAGTTTAAAGTTTTTTTTTTTTTTTTGGAGACAGAGCCTCAAGCTGTCCCCCTGGGTAGAGAGTGCTGTGACACCACAGCTCACAGCAACCTCCAGCTCCTGGGCTCAAGCAATTCTTCTGCCTCAGCCTCCCAAGTAGCTGGGACCACAGGTGCCTGCTACAACGCCCGGCTATTTTTTGGTTGCAGCCATCATTGTTGCTTGGCGGGCCAGGCTGGATTCGAACCCACCACCTTAGGTGTATGTGGCTGGCGCCTTAGCCAGCTGAGCCATAGGCGCCGAGCCGAAGTTTAAAGTTTTAAAATGCATTTATTGTTTTTGAGGCAGGTGTACGTCTGACAGTTCTATAAAGTTATTCAATTGTCTCTGGAGACTTCAGTTCATACCAAGGAAAGGCTGAAGCCTGGGGCCCCAGGGTTGTTAGTGTGTTTTGTTTCTGTTTTTGTTTTCCTCTTCTGTTCTTCGAAAAGAATGAGTTTTCAGCCAGCGGAATAGAAGTGGCACCAGCCTGCTCTGGGGACTGAGGTCCCTCCCCCTTGGCCTTTGCTAACACTAGGAAGCTGCTTGTCTTTTGCACATCTGCTTAGAAAACTCTCTGCCTGGCACAGAGGGACTTAAAAGCTTCCAAACCTGCTCTGTAAGGTCAGCAAAGGAATCTGTCACTTGACCTTCAGAAGGAGTCAGGAATGTCAAAATTAAAGAAACTAATAGAGAGGAACACAAGCTCAATACCTGTAAGAGGGGAGAAAGGAATGTGAGGACAGAGCTTCACTGACCCTGCTCCCTGTCAGGAGCAAGCTAACTCATCTCTCTGGAGCCCTCCTTTTTATTTGTCAAACAACAGATCACACAGGCTCATCTCCCAGGTTTAATCCAGCCCTAACATGTTAGCCTTGTGGTTAAGGTAATTCTACTGGGATCCCTTCCTGCTTCCAATTTAGAAACTATTATATATATATTATTATACTATTTTATATATATATAATATATATTGTTATACTATTATATATATATTATATATATATGTTACTATTATATATATGATAGTAACATATGAATGTTTACTAAAATGCTCTCAAATGGCACTGATAGGAAACTGTGTTTCAATAAGCACTCTCTCTAGATAATTATTAAAGTTGGTTTCTCTAATGAGGTAAACCAAAAAGTCAGGATTCTTTAAATTTCGATTCCATCAGAAAAGGAAGACTTTTAAAAAAATTGTTGCTGTCGCTTGAGATTTCACAACCGAAATATGGAGTACTATGCTGGGTACCAAAGCTTTCTCGCCAGGAGTGAACATCTTTTGTCATCCCTCAGTGTCTGGAGAATGGGAGGAAGCACAATGCTTTTTTATTACTTTTCTCTAAGCCTCATTTCTGGAATCATAGAGTTTGTTTTAAAATCTTCACTTTTAATCAATTTAAATTGCACTCAAACATTTTTCCATGTTTCCTCTGTGTAAATCACTGAGACATCACTGTGGGGCTAGGATGCAAAGTGGAGATTACAGCACTTCAACAAGACTATTAAAAGGTTACGTGAGGTGCTCGCTTCGGCAGCACATATACTAAAAGTGGAACAATACAGAGTAGATTAGCACGGCCCCGCGCAAGGATGACACGCAAGTTCGTGAAGTGTTCCATATTTAAAAAAAAAAAAAGGTTATGTGAGATCTAGATACTAGGATACTCGTGGTTTATTAAGAAATTCACAGAAAAACACAGACTTAGATCAGCTTTTTCAGTAACATCCTCTATAATTCCCATTTGTATTAATGAGGATCAAATATTATTTAAGCATTTGGAATAAGTTGGTTTTAATAGAAATGTCTTGTCTTCACCATTTCTTGACTTTTTAAAAGCAAACGTGTAAAGAAAGATACGAAATAGAGGTTTTGGGGAGTCAATTTCAACTATACAAAAAATGAGTAAATATTTGGTATCCAAATCATCAGAGGGAGAGAATTGGAGTGAGAATCAACATGTGATTAGGGAAGTGGCCAATGGTGAAACCAAAGCTTAAAAGCTATACTTGCTTAGTAAGCAAGATAATGCAGTGGATGGCAATTCTACCTTTTTCACTCAGAGTGATTTTACAGAAGTAGTTAAAATTTAATGTTTACAAAAACAACTGGGATGCCCAGATACAGTCACAAGTCCATAACAGTAATGCAAACATGTATTTTATTCAACTGTGCCAAAAAAGTAAAGCCAACAGAAGATAAACATTTTTTAAAAAAACATATTTACATATTACAGTAACATCCATTTATCGAGAGATCACTTTTCTAACAAACTCAAAACATGCAAAAGAAGCACAAAGTCAAACGGCCTCTTACCAACCATCATTGCTCACAAGACTGGGGCTCAGGATCTCATTGGTCTTCCAGTCAACACTGTTGCCAAACTGGACTGCCAGACTCTCCACAGGTACGATTAGAACACAGGAGACAAACCCCAGACAACCAGTGAAGAGAGAAAGCCTTGCTGCAAAAGCGACACTGTAAGTTAAAGGACACGATGGTGGAGACCCACTTTGCGCCAAGTAAAGATGCTTACACACCTCAGTGGCCACCAGGGATTCATCAGATCATTACAATGTTCAGGGTCTATTCTAAGTGACATCGAAACATCAAAATGAGACAAATTGTCCTCTGCAATGGAGCAGACTGTTGCACAGTGTCAGGGAAAGCATGTGAGACTAAGTCACAAGAAGTGGATTCAAATCCAGTCTATATCAATTACCTACATGGCTTCAGGCAAATCTTAATCTTTCATGCACTGCTTTCTCCCCACAAAAAGGGAAAATGCTACCTGTCCTGCCAATCTCACAGGACTGTCACCATGATGAAATGAGACCGTATGTGAGTACTGTGCAAACCGTGACCTATAAACAGGCTCTGTTACAGAGTGTATCTTTGAAAAATACTCATAAAAAATAATTTGAATTGTTTGAGAGGTCTGAAAGATGATTAGGCAAGCTTCTGTTATATTGAAATACAAATAAGTAAAAGGCATATTCCTCTAACCATTTTATACAAGCTAACATCTAGTCCACATGATCACAATTTTGAAAAGCTATTTCTAACCTATCGCTAGTTTTTTACAATAATAACTTTACATTTCAAAGAAAACAGAGCTTTTTTTCCAGTTCAGACATAGGACCTCTGACACAAACAGGCTAGAGTCCTGTTCAAAAGTAACGTTACAGGGACAAAAGTCACGACTAATTCTCCCCTATAGGGAATGGACAGCAGGCTGGGAAGCGCAGGGACAGAGACACCTAGAGAACTAAGCAGACATGGGTCAGACGCTGCAACTCATCAGCTCTCCCTGGGGCCAGTCAGCAGGTGCAAGGAAGCAGCCTGTAAGCACAGCAGCCTTCCCACAGAGGGCTGCAGCTGGTGACAGGCTCACAAAGGACATCACTCAGTCCTGCTGCCAATTTTCAAGCATTGCCCCTTATGAACCAGGCTGTCCCAGGCAAGGGGCTCAGAGGGAAACCCAGAAATGGATTTACTATGGTGGAGGAATGCTGGGCGCTCAGAGGCCCAGGTCTGTTTTTGAACCAGAAGGTTTTCTGAGATACACCACTACTCTGCACTCTACCTAATACTAGTCCTAGTGGCCAGGCTCTCTACATCACCAAGACAACAGTGAACTATCCACAGAAACTCGATAATAGCTTGTGATTTCTAAATCTTGGGGGGAAAGCTATCTGGTTCACAAACACCATAAAACTCTACTGACAGAAGTGGAGTCTACTGAAAGCACCATTTTGCCAACTGAAAGGTGTGACCCAATGGAAATCATAAAATCAGTTTTGTGAGTCAGGAATGACATTTCCTGTTCAAGGGAACAGAATAAGACAGAATAAGAGAAAACAGAGTATCACGTGCAGACCTACAGTGAGGGAAAGTCGTCTCACAGAGCTGTTCTGTCTGTGCAAGCATGTGGGCACACATGTTTACACACACCAAGGGCGGACTGAGAACCCCAGCAAAGTGTATTTATTACTGTGGACATGTGCAAAACTTTTAAAAGTCTCTGACTTTAAAAAAAAAAAAAAAAAACTGGAATTAATCTGTTGGAGCACTGAACGTCTCAAGGGATTCACACCATAGTTCCCATAGAAGATTCTTTTCCCAATTTGAAATAATTATCATGGAAAAAATAGCTCAATTTTCTTAGAAACTAGAGAAAAATTTACTAATTGAATTTTTGTTCAGACCTTTATTAGCTAATAAAGGTTACATATACGCTTTCTGATCACATTTCTTAAGACAGTGGTCAGCACAGACATTATCTTTAATTAGAAAGAACAGAAATAAAATACGGACTACTCATATTTCATAAAGCTAGCAGAAGTATATTAGCTAATAAAGGTCTGAACAAACCTTTATTGGAACATAACCTTCAAGATTTTTAAAGTTAGTGGCATAACCTTTCCCTAGCTATCCTGACATAAGAATACACATCAACTGAATAAACCAACCCAGGAGTCTGGGTGTAGCCAAGGTCTAATGATCCAAAGGAATGTGGAAGGAGAGAAACCCAACCTCCCCAGCTCACAAAGCATCACTAGCACACAAATGAGACCAGGTGGCTCAAATTTGCTTATAAATGAAACAGAACAACATCCAGGCAGGCATGCTTAGCAAAAAAGTATGGGCCTTGGGAAGTTAGCAAGGAGAAAATGATTTAAATCATCTCTTTATGGTAGGCACAGAGTATGCTGATTAACTTGGCAATAAAATTACTTTAAAGTAGAAATCAAAGTTCTTTTTCCAGGAAGTCAAAGCACTCTATGTACTTTCTATCAGTGAAAAAAAAAAATTATGTAAATAAATAACTACCAGGCAAGATGATCACAGCAACCAAGCCAACCACTAGCCACAGCCACCCACCAAGGTAAATTCACAAACTGCCTTTTGTGTGCTGTGTAAAAGAATCCCCAGCCAATCAAGACTAAAGCAATACACACCTGTGTTCAGGTACGAATTCTGGTTTATCTGAAAATGTGATCCAGGAACACCAGATACCCAGTTTCTACTTTAGCTGAGGCGTTTCCAGTTACAAAGGGAAAGAGAACCGTAGAGGCCAGGGAACTGGACCAACAATCCAATATATTTATTTTCGTTTTCTCTCTTCAAGTTTATAGAAAAGACCAAAATCAAGTGATAAGGTTTATTGAAATCTCAACTGCTTGTGAATTTTACTTACAAATGAGTTTTCCTTCAAGAAAGATAAACACGTGTTGAATCCAAACCTGACAATAATTTACTTGTACCACTAAAATTATTTTAGCCGGGGAGTAGGTTAGCCTTTACCCTAGTTCCACACCCTTTTCAATGATGTATAGAAACTTTATGATGCTATGTGTTAAAACCAGACAAACTTACAATACTATGAGCACACAGTCAGTCATGCAAACAGCACATTCAGAAGTCTGAGTGTCCACAGAGTGCCATCCCTTTCCTGATCAATAGATGAGATCAAAACGCTCTTAGCAAAGGGGAGACAGAATGAAGCCGTACGGACACTCATTATCTATTCTTTCCTTATCCTCTCTTCCCTCCAGTTTATAGCCACTTTCTTCCATGGTCTTCCATTCATTACCACCCCTTACCCAATCTTTTTAAAAAACAAAAGGGCTTGACAGTGACAGGGTAGAGTCTCCCTTCAATCTATTGCCCTATTGAGTACCTGCTCCAGGAAACACCCTGTAAGCCAGGTCACTCCAGATCACCTGACAATTCAAGCCATTTCCACAATGAATCTGGAAGAGGCTGGCTCCTTGGTGTGGTTTTCTCAAAAAGTTCCTCTGTATCAAGTCTATGAGGCAAAGGGAGCTCTCAAAACATGAGAACCCACCACGTCCACCCGCGGGAAGCACACACCCAAATGTGTGCCCCCCACACCAGCAATGAGTCTAGCATAGGATGGTACTGGCAGAGGGAGCCCCAGTCAGGAAACCCAGCTCACAGGTCCTACCCCCAAAACCCCCATGCCCGCACCTGCCTGGGCAAATGCTCACCATTTATTCCACATGTTTAAATACCCAAACACACACTGTGCTGCAGGCCAGTATAGTGATAGGTTTCATCAAGAACTGAGTGTTAGTTTAATAGTTAAGACCACAAGTTAGTCATCAAACATCAGCCATGATGATGACAGTAAACCCTCAGAGGTGCTAAGGAAGGTACAGAGAAGAGGTATGGTACAAGGAGTAGAGGGCTGGACAGCAGGCATCGCCACCGCCAGCTCCAGGCTCCCCCAGCCTTGCACCATGCATGCTGTATAGGAGAACAGCATGTGTGTTGGTTACACATACGCTTTCTGGTCATATTTCTTTTTTCTTTTTTTTTTGAGTCAGAGCCTCAAGCTGTCCCCCTGGGTAGGGTGCTATGGCATCATAGCTCACAGCAACCTCCAACTCCTGGGCTCAAGCAAGTCTCCTGCCTCAGCCTCCCAAGTAGCTGGGACCACAGGCACCCACCAC
>NW_003852437.1:9504307-9525246 GCF_000181295.1 Otolemur garnettii | reverse complement strand
TGAGCTCAGGCAATCCACCCGCCTCAGCCTCCCAGAGGGCTAGGATTACAGGCATGAGCCACCACGCCCAGCCCCATCCAACGTACTTTCAATGTCATTTCTCCTTCCGAAGAATTGCACCTGGTTCCCTGTCTCACCATCTAAGTCTCTCTGCCCGGTTTTCAGTTCTAATGACCTCATCCTTCTCTGCTTATCTAACCAACTATTATTTTTATTGGACACTTACGATAGCCAGACTACATTTATTAAATGAGTTAACTCATGTAAAGTGTTAATAACCGTGTCTACCCATGGCAAGCGCTCACTAATACTTACGGTGGGCTGACTGAGTCAGATATAACTTTCAATTCAGTATCTTAATCACTTCAGGATTGGTATAAACACTGAGGTACAAATTCCTTGAAAGGAAGTGATAGCTTTCACTGGGGTTGCGTAGGTTATTCAAGTACTCCAAAGACATTTATTTCTAAACTGAAAATGTAATGTACTAGTTAGTACATTCTCTGCTAGGATAAAGACATTTTTTGAATAATCAGCTACTGATAGTGAGATTGCCAACCCAATGGTCAATATCATTCAAAACAACCAGATCCAATTTGTAGGCTGACAATGTATAAAACCGACATTGATTTATTCAATAAACAAGCTGTACTTGGCACTGATATATAGGATGAACAGGCCTTCCTCCATTTTACAGAAATAAAAACTAGATCGTAAAGACATTGTGTGACTTGGTCCAGGTCAGATGCACACAATTAGCAAGCAACAAACCGGAACGCCCAGAAGGGCTGACCTAGTGCTCTTCATATGACTCATTCATTCCTTCAACCACAACTTATTAAACACCTACTACCTGCCAGACAAAAATCTCTCCCATTTTGGAGGCTAAATTCTAGTTGGAGGAGATCGATAACACCAAAAGTAAATACATAGAGTGCACAGTATACATGGGAGGGTGCCAAGTTCTTTCGAGAATGCAGAGATGTGGGATGGCAGGTTAGGACGAGGGTAAAGATGGGACCATTTTAAATATGGTCAGTAAGATGACTTGTGAGCCAAGGACCTGCAAGAGATGAGGGAGGAGCCAGGCACACAGCTGGGGTTCTGGGTCAAGGGGAAGGTCAAGTGGTGGCTTGTTGTAAAACAGCAGGAAACCCAGGGCGCTGCAGAGGACAGTGAAGGGAGTTTGGAGTGAGGGGCTGAGGGAGGCAGACCACAAGAGGGAACATGGTCAAGGCTTAGTCATCGAGCTGCCTGAGAAGAAAAGCCACTGAGGAGTTTGGAGCAGTGACCTGGTACATAGCATGACCTGGTATTTAATAGGTAAGCCTGACTGGGGTGGGGGTGGGACGCACAAAGATGGAAGCAGGGAGACTGGTTAAGAAAAGATTGCAATAGCACTGGGCAGCCTCTCCTCACCAGGCCTGGCATCATCGATTCCATACTCGCTCTCTGTTCACTGACATCAACTTTACTGCTTGGTCAAAACAGCTATAACCAAATATTTTTACACAGTGTTTGTGCACAGCTTAACTAGCACAACAGTAAACAGCAGGCTGCCACCAAAATTATGTTCCCATAAACTGAGCCGTCTCTTTTGCTGTACTCAAAACAGTTCAGAGTTGGGAGCACTGGTAATAAATAAGCACACAGTGCTACCAAGAATCCACCATGCTTTAAGGCAAAGCCAGAAAGTATCTGTTTGGCACATCAGCCTGTGCAAATATCACGGCAAACAGAGCCCCAGATGATTTATTTTCACTAATTCAGCAACTATTTATGGAGCGTTGGGAATAAAAAAAGATAAATAAGTCTGGGTCTCTGTCCTAAGAGTCTAGGACAGTCTAGTTCGAGACACAGACAAGTAAACAGGTATAATCCAGTGTATGATAAATGCAATTAGATAGGAACGAAGAAGGCAGAGAAGTAACACAGAAGGGAGTCATTATTCTGAGCTGAAGGAATCAGGAAAGCCCTTCACAGAGTTTTTCTAAGGTCAAGTCTGCAGTCACCAGGTAGAGGAGAGGACTGAAGTGTCCTGGCATAGGGAATGGAAAGGGTAGTGAAAAGGAGATGCAAATTTCTGGATGGTGAGAGAGCAATGAATCTGCATCCTATTTTTGTAGGGCATGGGAGGCAGACAGCAGAGGACTTCATGCATCCTAAGTGATATGGGCTTCATATCTGTAGGCCAGGAGAAGCCACAGAAGAGCAACCCAATTACATTTGTTTTAGGAAAATCTTTCTGTTGATAGTGTAGACTTGAGGATGAATCAAAGGGGAACAGGGACAGATGGGGACAGGCACAGCAGACCTTTAGAGATAAAACTGATGAGACTGGCATTAAATGAAGTATTTAATAGAGTAGTATAGTTTGGGGGGGGGAGTCTTCTGTTGCCCCAGGCTAGAGTGCCATGACATCAGTCTACTTTTCACAACTCAAACCCCTGAGTTAAAGCATCTTCCTGCCTAAGCCTCAGAGTAGCTTAGTTTACAGGTGCATACCACAAAGCCCAACTAATACTTTTCTATTTTTAGTAGAGATAGGGTTTTCCTCTTGCACAGGCTGCTCTCCAACTCCTGAGCTCAAGCAATCCTCCTGCTTCAGCCTCCCAGAGTGCTAGGATTACAAGTGGGAGCCACAGCACCTGGCCAGATATATATATAGTTTTCTAACAACTCTAATTTGATAGAATATATATAGTTAAGTCAAAAAAGACTGACATTATGTGGAAATAAAATATATTCTATAACAATTGCTAGAGAGTTAAAAAAAAATTAACCCTAATTAATGTTCAGGGTCTTAGAGGCCAGGTGCAGTGGCTCATGCCTATAAGCCCAGCACTCTGGGAAGCTGAGGTGGGTAGATTGCCTGAGCTCAGGAGTTTGAGACCAGCCTGAGCAAGAAAGAGATCCATCTCTAAAAATAGCTGGGTGTTGTGGTGGGCACCTGTAGTCCCTGGTACTCAGGAGACTTAGGCAAGAGGACTGCTTGAACCCAGGAGTTTGAGGTTGCTGAGAGATAGGAGACCATGGCACTCCACCCAGAGTGACAGAGTGAGACTTCATCTCAAAAAAAAAAAAAAAAAAAAGTTCAGGGTCTTTAGAAAATATTTTTTTTTGGCTGGGGCTGGGTTTGAACCTGCCACCTCCGGCATATGGGGCGGGCGCCCTACTCCTTTGAGCCACAGGCACTGCCCGAATGTTAGGTGTAGGGAGTTTTTAGTTTTTGTTTTTTGCAGTTATGGTGCAGGGCTGGGTTTGAACCTGCCACCTCCGGCATATGGGGCTGGCGCCCTACTCCTTTGAGCCACAGGGGCCACTAGAAAATATTTTTAAAATAACCATTTGAAAAAAATGAAAAAATAAAAATAACCATTTGTAAGGATAAATTTCAAAAAAGTTTTCACAACTCAGCAAGGATATTTCAGTGGAAAAGAATAAGGGTTACTCAATTCCAAACCCAAACCCTGACAATAAATTCTTCTTTTATCATTCTAAGATATCTCTAGTAATATATTAAGTGTCTAATTCACAAAACAAACCCAATTTTTTTTTAACTAATAAAAGGATATTATGGGCAGTGCCTGTAGCTCAATGGCTCAGTGCCAGGCCCATATACCAGGGTGGCAGGTTTGAACCCAGCCCTGGCCAGCTAAAACAGCAATGAGAATTGCAACAAAAAACAGCCAGGTATTGTGGCGGGTACCTGTAGTCCCAGCTACTTGGGAGGCTGAGGCAAGAGAATCGCTTAAGCCCAGGAGTTGGAGGTTGCTGTGAGCTGTGACGCTATGGTACTCTACAGAGAGTGACAAACTGAGACTCTGTCTCCAAAAAAAAAAGGATATTAGATAAAACATAATTTCAGTAGAACTTCAACAATTTAATTACCACATAAATACTTTTTTTGTAATAAAACAAGACAGTGAGATAACAAAGGTTCCCAAGGAAAAAATAATCATAGGTCAATAAAGGACATTCCCAATGGACCAAATAAAATATTAAGTGGCACTTGCTGTCTGTCCCTTTCACAGAATGTCAGCTTCAGTAGGAAGTAAGGAGGAAGACATCACACTCACTGGTCTCTCTTAAGACACTAACGTAAACACCACATAGCTATTTTTCTGATGTACGTAGTAACCCTCAAAATAAATAAAACTTATTTATCTATATTACTCACAAATTTGGAATGCTAATTCGACATTATCGGAAATTTTTTTAGGCTTCCTTGATGCCGTGAAAAAGGAAACCTTAAGTCCCATAATTTTAAAGATTTTATTATAAAAAATAAATCACAGCCATTTACATGGAAATAAGATCTTGACTCTCGACCTTGCTCCTCTTGGTCTTCCATGCCATTTTTCTCCATTGTCATACCGGAAGTATAGTAACCTAATTATACACAAGCATCCTGCTCTCTGCAACTATTTTATTAGGGTGGAAATTGGGATGAAATGACTTTAAATACAGCCAACTCCCACATTGGAAGATTGATTATCTAGTGTCTGGATTACTCATTACCCTCGATACCTAGAAAGGCTATCCTCTGGCCATTTGTGCAGGGGCTGAGAAGGAAGGGCACTGACATTCAAATGATTCAAATCTGGTAATGTTACTAGTCCATAGTGATGGAGCCCAGAAGGAAATAAGGAAACACTGTTGTGAACAAGGTTTTGTATGTTGATGACCCTCTCGGTCTACCAATACCAGGATCATCAATCATTACTCTGTCCAACTAAGTAGAGAGCTGGGGTGCAACAGAACATGCCCTGCTCGATGACAGGGTACCTCGTCATTATTCCACTTCTTTTGGTTTGACTTGTGTAAGCAAGAAAAGGGATGCACAGAATAAACACTACTGGTCAGTGGTTTTCCTCGAGAACCTTCCTCCATGAATGCTGGAAAAGAAAACGGGTACTTGTTAAAGCTTGTTTAATTAAATGCTAACAGCCATAAAACCATGCAAAACATGGAAATGTTCCAGATAAGGTACTTATATCTGGACCTTCTCATCTAGGTCATTCCTGTTACATTTTTCCACAATTATCTTACATTTTCTCTTTAATTCCTCTTTAGATTTCTTATCTGCTTCTCTCTTTAAATATGAACCCCCCTGACTGCAAGGCCTGTTCACTATCTTTCTTTGTATCCTGCACATAGTATTCAGTGAAAATTCCTCCTCTAAGTGCTCTCACAACTCCACATAGAAAGCTACTTATCGCCTCATCTATAACTGTACTCCACTCTTCAACTATAAAGAAGATACTCAGGCTCAGGAACCATGGCATAGTGATTACAATGCCAGCCACATGTGCGGAGGGTGGTGGGTTCGAACCCAGCCCAGGCCAGCTAAACAACAATGACAACTGCAACAGAAAATAGCCAGGCATTGTGTTGGGCGCCTGTAATCCCAACTACTTGGGAGGCTAAGGCAAGAGAATCGCTTAAGCCCAAGAGGTGGAGGTTGCTGTGAGCTGTGATGTCATAGCACTCTACTGAGGGCAATATAGTAAAACTCTGAGAAAAAAAACAAACAAAGAAACAACCAAAAATAAATAAATAAGAAGATACTCATAGCCTTGATTTTATGGTTAATTAATCCAAAACATCATCTACTATTATAGTAGGTCATATCCCACGAAGAATATAAGAACTAATAATCGCTGTTACCCCATTCATGCTTTTCTCTAAGTATAAATGTTAAAACAGAGAGTTGTGAACCTTATTGTGTGACGTAACAAAAAACATACAGGTGCTTTGCTAGTGATTCCTTCTAACATACCAATGTGTATCTTTTTTTTTTTTTAATGTGAGACAGGGCCTTACTCTATCACTCCAGTTGGAGTGCACAGTTACAATCATAGCTCACTACAGCCTCAAACTCCCAGACTCAAGTGATCTTCCAGCCTCAGCCTCCCAAGTAGCAAGGACTACAGGTTCACATTACCACACTTGGGTAGGTATTTTTTCTTTTTAGAGATGCGGTCTTGCTATGTTACCCAGGCTGGTCTCTAACTCCTGGCCTCAAAGGAATCTCCCACCTCAGCACTGGTATTAAAATTATAGTCACCATACCTGGTCACAATATGGATCTTCAAGTGCTTTTTAAGCTCTATAATCATAGTTTAAGTAGGAAGATGCATATTAGTAGCTTCTAATCTTATAAAAGGATACTCCAAAAGAAACCTCAACATTATATTACAACTTTATTTTTAGTTTCTTCACTATAAGGGACATTAAATCATAAAGCTATGAGTTTGCTGTACTAATAGAAATCCATAAAGGTAATCACTTAAAAACTTCCATTTTGATGTTCCTGATAAGCAATCCAGCATAGACTTTCCCTACTAAAAGACCTTTGTCTTAGAAAATGAGGGTCTTTTACAACGTGCCATCCATACCCGTAGGAGGAACTCAACAGGCTAACGGTGCAAACCAATGACACCTGGAGGCAGTGGGCAGGCATCAGGCGGGCAGTGTGGCCTTGCAGCAGCTGCTGGAGGTGGAGAAGGCCAGGAGGCTGCAGAACCAGACGCCCACCAACCAGAGACCCCCATGATGGGGTCGGGGGGAGCAGTGATGCAAGGCTGGTTTGTTAAGCTAACACTGCCTTACCCTACCTATCACCACTTAACGGCAGTGTGTGTGGTTTAGGGATAAACAGACAGGAAGGTGGATTAGGTTGCAGGTGATCTCGGCAGAAAGATATAAAAGTTGCTACACGTTCCCAGACCAACATACCTTCCAGTTTATTCACAACCAAATCCTAACGTGCCCATTGGGGATTCCTAGCACTGACCAGCAATCCTTGCAACAGTTTCAGCGCAATTGATGATCTTAAGAACTTTAAACTGTATAATTTTTCTCACAGACATTTCCTCTTTTGATCTGCTAGTGTAAACAAATGTCACTTCTAGAGTTCTCCAAAGGAAAGAATTAGGTAGAATAAAGATCAACTGTTATGACGCATCCTGAGAAAACACGTCAACGTTGGAAGCCAATTTTCTTTTGTAGGTCAAATGTGAAAATAATATTATATTATAAATTGTTAATCTATAGGCCCCTTTTAAAGGATTCCCACTAGCTCCATGTCAAAGGTGATATTATTCATGTTCAATTATTTCTTAAAACCATATAAAATTACACACTATATTACGCCTCCATTTATCTCCATGAGGCTCCTGTCTCCCTATTACATGAAGGGATAAAGGGCACAATCTTCTGTATTATTGTCTTAGCAAGTCTTCCCTCCACTTTATAAGTCACCCTGTCCTTTACAATGACTTCTTTATTTTCCACCAGTCAAGGATACAGTATTTGCTTTATTTCCCAACTAAAACTAATACATGCAAATTCAGTCTCTTTCCTTTTAAGGTTAATTTTGAGGAAGCATCTACAATAGGAATCCTAAAGCCACATGCTCACATGTGCACAGTCTTTACCAGAAACTTGACAGCCGTTGACCTCGCGTAAAACAAGCCCTAAAAAGCAACCTTTGACAAAGACCAAAGGAATCAAAACTACACCCCCTTGCAACCGCAGTACTACTGTATCCACCCTGCAAACATTCAGCTTCGAACATTACAACCCAACCATTTACCAAAACCACAGCTTATTCCTGATTTAGAAAAGCAAAGTTCACGGACTTGCTAAACTACACACAACTCCAGCCAGAAAGCACAAACGCCTTTTCTAAGCCTGGCAGTTCTACAGCACCTGAACTAAAAACCCACATTGTCAAGCTCGAATGAGCAAGATCACTGTTGACCACCTTCTGGATATAATAAACAACTCGCCTCTTCAAAGAGTATGAACTAGTCCCTCTAGTGCTATCGTTTAATAGATGAGGACAAATGGTTAAACACACATTATCCCTGAAGAAGGGGTGCGTTTAACTCTCAGTCGGTGCAACATAATGACTGTACTCAGAAGCATGTATTTAACTTAGCTGACTGTCTCACATTTCAGCAGCTTTGCTTTCCAAAAGAGAGGGAAGGACAGGTCCCTGAAAGATTCCAGCGAGGGTTTTTTTGGGCGCAGGGAAGGATGTGATAAACAGAGAAAACACAATCAGGAGAATGTCCGGACTAGGTTTCTTTGTAAGACTTAAATAGCGCCCCCCTGCTGGGTTGGCCGCTGCACTGAGTGGTGAAACCATTTTAAAGCTTCACAATTCAGCCTTTACACACTCTCAACAGGAAGAACTCAGAAATTCTAGATGTAAAACAGGGAGTGCTAAGACACATTGAAATATTTCCCTCTCTCCCCACAGGCCTGGTATTTTTTTCTTCACCTTGAGGGAGGCAAAACACACTCACCCTGAGAACAGAGACCAACGCTGGAGACAAACTTGATAGAAAGCCAGTGAGTTCTTTTGGCCCAGACCTGAAGGGGAAGCGCTCTGTGTGTTCATTTTCCCCAATGTCACACACAGACCGACACCTGTTTAACTCGAGCACTCACGAAACCCATCAATCTTCTTACAAGAAAGATGCAAGAGGATTATCCGCGATTCCCAAAGTTTTCTCAGTGTCATTTCAGAAAAGAACCCCATCGTTATAAGAGCAAAGGCTCCTCTCGGGTGGTGGTTTAAGGTTTACCATTGAACTTTTCACAAGTCACATGAGCGTGTGGGAGCTGATGAAGGAAGGGGAAGTGCTGAGGACAAATAACAGCTATTTCATCCTTCTTAGAAGGATACAATCCCAAGCTGATTCCAGCTTGGAAGGACATTTTATTTTCGACACGAAAAACAAATAACACCAAATTCCAAAACAAAAGCAAACAAAAAAGAAACTCCTAACGGGGGGCAAAAATTGCCAAGGGAAATCAATGACAGAAACCAAAGACTTCTATGGAATAAACTTTTGAAAATGCTTGAATTAAAAAAAAAAAAGCAAGTCACCTTTTCTGGGCTGGGTTCTGTATATCCAGTTTTCATCATCCGCTTCCACCTGCTGCCCGCAAACGGAGAGCTCTCCATCACTGCGGAACAGCCTCTTTGTCTGCCTGGACAAGGAGGAGAAATTTATCCAACTCACAGCACGTGAGAGAGAACCCGCGTTTGCCTTCAGTCTGAAGGAACCCGAAGAGCGTTCCTTTTTCATCTTCTTTCACACCAAAATCGAGTCAGAGACAAAGGACGGCCCCACAGACAAAAAGCTCTGTTTTTTAAATTGGTCGGGTCCTTTACATCGGCCTGTGGCTTCCCACTCACTCGGACAATGTGCAGTGTCAGGCACAGCACTGTGCAGAAAGATTGCTTCCGTGCCACCCAGTTAAAAAGAAAAGGAAAATGAGGGGTTAAGAAAGAGGGAAAAAATGTTTTAGCCTAGCCACATGGTGGTACTCGGTTTGTAGATCAGCAGGATCCGCTGCCAAAACATAAAAATAAATAAAAGTACAATTTGAAAACTGAAGCGGGTGTTCATTTCAGGAGCACTTGTCGGGACTTTGCGAAGAACAGAACCCAGGCACTCCGGCTCTTTGGTGTGTCCCTCGGACCCCAAACTGTAATCCTACTCCGCTCCCGGGCATCCTTCCCCACCCGGCAGAGAGCTAGCCATCTGCTGCAGAAGGAAGTAACTCCTCACCCTGGAGAAAAAGGCTGAGTGTGAAGCCTGGCACCAGTCTAAAGTTCACCCACACAGGTTACTGGGAGAAATCAAAAGAGTTCAGCTCACTTGCCCCAGCACAGGCCAGAATCATAAACCGCCCACTCGCCTCCTCCCCGTCTGCGAAGCGCTCAGCCGAGCCACAGGACTCCACAAACAATAAAACAGGCGGCGTGGCTATTGCTTGGATCACAGAGCCGGCGCTCCTGCGAAAGAGGATAGGCTTTTCCGACACCAAAGCCACCTCATTGGAGACAGAAAACCCCGCCCCTCCACCGCCAACACTTAGTGGCAGCTCAAACTTCGGAACTCCAGCAAAGCTGTGGATATGTAAGTCTGTGCAGAATACACACTTCCGGGGATAAAAATTAAGAACTCAATTATTAATTATCAGACCGGCTGTCTGCAAGTGAGGTTTTGAGAAGGAACTTAATACAGTATATAGTTATGTAGTATCCAGCATTTCTAACTGGATTTAGGAATGCCTTCATCTGAGGAAATATACTGCTCAAGAGAATAACAGTGACCCAGATATCACGGCACTCCCAGCTTCAGCAAAGGTGAAAGGCAGCCATTGTATACCTGATCACCTCTCTTGCCTGTCACCAGCAGCCAGCTTACAGGACTGAGGACTCTTCTCTGCTCCCTCAACTGCCAGCTCCTGGAGGTCATTCCTCTCCAGCCTTGAGTGACCATCTCAGGGAGGTGACAGTGGCAATTAGCTGCAGGCTCTAGCCCTGAGACACCTCTGCAAACTATTGAGAGGCACATCCTGCAAGGCATGTGGGTGTAGCATCTCACCCAAGGCCAACCAGCTATAATTCCAAGGTCCTTGGAGTGTGAGTCCCTGCAACTTTCTCCAGACTTCGGTCAGCATCCCCCTCCACCAAGTGTTACTCAGAGCAAAGCAGATAAGTAGAGAACTAGGTCCATTACACTTTGCTTTACTCAGGGTTGATCAAATACCTGTACATTAAATCTAGCAAATTGAAACAAAATATGTCTATTAAAAATTATAAAAGTGGGAATTTATACCATACAATTACTCTAGTTCACTGAGATTTTTTTTTTTTTTTTGAGACGGAGCCTTAAGCTATCCCCGTGGGTAGAGTGCCATGGCATCATGCTCACAGCAACCTCCAACTCCTGGGCTCAAGTGAGTCTCCTGCCTCAGCCTCCCAAGTAGCTGGGACTACAGGCGCCCACCACAGCGCCTGGCCATTTTTTGGTTGCAGCCATCATTGTTGTTTGGCGGGCCCGGGCTGGGGATTCGAACCCGCCACCTTAGGTGTATGTGGCTGGTGCCTTAGCTGCTTGAGCCACAGGCGCTGAGTCTAGTTCACTGAGATTTTAAGAAAAAGGCTCTACAAGGTTATCAGGACTGGACCATTTATAGGAAAAAATCAGACATCGGGGAGTGCTTCTAGGATGGGCATTTCATACAACCCCATGGACACAACAGAGGACAGGTACTATTAAGGGTGAAGCTACAGAACAGCCCAGGTGGCATGGATACAGACTCAGTTTAAAAGTTAAATGGGTAGGCCAGACGTGGTGGGTAATGCTGTAATCCCAGCATTCTGGGAGGCCAAAGCATGGATCACCTGAGCTCATGAGTTCGAGACCAGCCTGAGCTAAAGCCAGACCCTGTCTCTTTAAAAAAAATAAAATGAAATAACCGGGCATTTCCGGAAGCTAAGGAAAGAAGATACTTGAGGCCAAGAGTTTGAGGTTGCTGTGAGCTATGATGCCACAGCACTCTACCCAGGGCTACAGAATGAGACTGTTTAATAAATTAATTAATTTTAAAAATTAATTTTAAAAAGCTAAATGGGTCCTTAAGAGATTGTGCAGTTTAAACCTCTCACTGTATATAGATAGGGAGATTCAGAGAAAGTATGTACACACCCAGTGTCACAGAGGAGTCAGTAACCAGGACCAGATTGTCAGACATGACTGGGACCAGAGCTCCACATCTACCAGGGATGCCCGCTACATTGCCAAGTGCTCTGGGCTTGTTTCAATTATTAATTGGAGTTATAATTCTACTTTGACCACTATTATAAAGGCAAAAATGATACAATTATGCATAACACCAGTGGCTAACATCAAACATCCAGTATATCCTTTCTGAGTGAAAGACACTATTTGAGAATTTCAAAATATAGAAATAAAAAGTAATGAAAAAAGAAGAATACCTCGCCAGAAAATCCATAAACACCCTAAATGTTGTTTACCATTTCAGAAGTTCACGGGACGCCCTGACACACATCTATGCACAAAGGATCCAGGGAGTCCAAACAAGGAACAAAATTCTCTCCTCCCAGTTGTCTACATTCTGGGGCTGTATTTTTAATTTAGAAATATCTAAGGTCTGTAATAAACCTTATGCCACAAGTCCTGTTCAGTGCCTCCTCCCACCTGCCCCTCCTTGGGGTGTGAGCATAGACAACAGCATAGATGAACTGTGTCATTAGGAACTGGTGTGCTTTCCTCTGGTTCCCCCCATCCCCATCTGCAGAAAGAGCTCATGGGAGGGGCTAAGGGATATTTACTGCCAAGCAGGCAAAAATGAGAACTGCTCCATTCAGGGACTAGATTCATGACTCTCCCTCAAAGCAAGTGTCCACTCAAGCTGGATTTCCAGAAACTATGTTCCCACAAACCACAAGAACTAGGGATACCACTTGCATAATAATCAAGTCTCTGTCTGCTAGGTAGTCCGTGTTTTTGTTATATTTGGCTTTGAGTATTAAATCTTCATTTATGTAGAAGAATGTCAAATAAATGAACTACTTTTACAATTGGATCAGCGTTCCTATTGACCAAGAGAGAATATAATGGTTTAAATCAACATTGGGGAAGATATTTAGATTTTAACATGTTGGATATTTACTGCAATTAGCTTAGAAAGTCCTAAGAAAGTCCTATGGCTTTTTAAGAAGCTACAACATTCACTCAAACTATATTTATTTAGCAACTATAATGAAGGACACATTTTAATGATCAGGAGTATCAACCCAAAAGCCATCAAACTGACCCCTCCCAGCAACAGGACCGTGGCCACTTTGTGCCATGAGTCTAATGTATTATTGCTAATCATCACCCTGCCGTGAAAAATCTTTACTTTTAGAATATAATTGGCTTCTTCAAATACCTTCAGCTATAATCTTCCAGGTAATAAAAACATCTTAATTTAACCATTTTTTCTCCATGAAAATCTACAACAGAACCCAACCCACTCTCCGCAGACCCTGCACACAGACATGCTGAACAGATTTGATCCCTGCTCCCACTGTGCTGTGCTTCCCCACTCCCCTCTCACTGTCAGGCTGTCAAATTGAAACTCCTGCTGTCACCACATGTGCCAGTAACTGCTCCCTGCCTACCACTTTGCCGAGGCTGAGCTTCAGGCATTGGGAATCAGATAAACAAGCTTGCTTAAATTACATGTTTAGTGGGAGTCGATGAGGACTCGCAGAATAAAATGCAAAGCCTTCCTAGAATGGCTTTGCCGCAGCTGCCTCCTAGGCCAGGCCTCTTGTCCTTTACTGCCAGGATGCAAGTCCAAGGATTGAACTGGCTGAAAGAGCAGCTCTGGGGGTCGATCTACACCAGGTTTATGATTGACTGCGTCTTTTATATCACATTCTCAGCAGTCGTGGGTCACTAACCCATCACTACTGACAAAAGGACGAGAAATTATATTATTCCAGAAATGATTTAAGTTAATACATTAAGCAAAAGTTAACTACAAGAACATATTACTAGGAGAAGTCCTAGAATCCTCTCCTTGGGAATTCCTAAATCAAATACCCATTAATTTGGAAAGATTGATTTACGTTTCCACCAAGAGTCAAAGGGATAGACTGAATATGTTTGGAAAGTCCTCACCAAAAGATACAACATTTCATGTTTCAATATACACCAGCATCCTTAAAGGGGAACTTAACTCAAATGAACGTTTCTGACTTCATAAAAGTGGTTACACAGGACAGGATACAGGACCCGACAAACCTCTTCAACCCACTCAGGCATGCCATTGTGCTACTCGCCATCTGTGTGAAATACCAGCCAAAGGAGGGACTAGTTTCGAGTGCCATCAGTTCGTCGGCCTCAAAGGGCACCCACGAGCACTGTGATTTTAATTTCCATGTGTAGCTTATCTGCCCTGTTAAACCTGGAAGGAAGATCAGGAGAGGAGGGACCCTGAACTTAGAAACCCTCAGAGAATGGAGCTGGCTTGTTAGACTTGCTGGCATGGGTTGGCTAGGCTGGCCGAGGTGAGATATACAAACAGAAGATATATGAATGGAGACAATGGTGAGGAGGAGAAACCATACACACCAGTGAGCAGAACTGCTCTGCTCTGTGTCCTGCACTAAAGCAGCCCTGTCTGCGCAGGGAGCCATGGAGTGCGCCCCTTATCAGATTACCACACCAGTCACCCAGACAACCCACAGGGACCTTCACTTCCTAGGACAGGGCACAGTAGGTTTTCCAACTGTCATCTCCTCTGAATAATTTAGGAGCAGACTTAAATGGAAATCTTTCTAGGAGGTAATTTGCACATACTGATAATGAAAGTTTATCTCAACATCAAAAGTAAATAGTTTGAGCCAGATATTTATAGCCCCCCCCCAAAAACCCCACCCCCCCCACAAACCATGTTACCCCCAAGATCACAACAGACAAGCCCCCCACAGTACACTAAATCCTCCATGCCGCATCCCCCTTTCATCCCCAAGTAATTAAACAACTGGACTCAGGAAGAAGTCAGGGAAGACAAAACAGCTAATTACCTGTTCGGAGCTAGTCTTAATTTCAAGTTCCCTCACCTACCACTGCTCTGGTATTTAAAAGGAAGAAAAGCACTGCCTTTTCATTAAATTCTAGGTTTAAAAGTCATGAGTGCCTTGCAATGGAATTAATGGCATTGCTGCCCTCAAATGGAAAGATTAAACACAAACATTCATGCGCAGAAACCAACACAGGCCCAACTGTCATCTTTCAATGTCTTCATGTCTGAAAAGGACTTCTAACAGATCTGACATCCTAAGCCTTAGCCACACTGCCCCCATGGGATCACTTGATATAGGAGCAATATGGCAGATTACAGTCCTCAATCCCCTGAGGTGGGGCATACTGCAATGGGATAAGTCTGTCCCTTGTAAGGAAACCACCGACATAGAATGTGGGCATCAGAGGCTTGGCAAGCAGTCTTACAATTCAAAGTCTGTCCTAACCTTAAGCCAGAAAATGTCCCCAGTCCAAGGGATTCAGCTGGGATGGGATCCTACAACTGAGCATCAGCTTTAAAATTCTGACAGAAGACAACCAAGGGTAAACCTATTCTGAAATAGGAATAAAATTTCAAATAAATAATTCTTTAATCATTATTTCCTTTGTTCTTGGTATCTTTCCTGTGGCCTCTCCAGGGATCATTGTAGTAATTTTTCCTACCTAGTCAGGTCTTCCTTGGCAAACTTTATTAAGGGCATAAATCACAGGAGATCTTATTGAAATGTAGCCGTGATCCAGGCCTGAAGGAGCTGAAATTCCGACCTTCTCCAAGCACCCAGATAGGCCAGTTCACGGACCATCTTGAAATTAGCACAGCACTAGAGGGCAGGGAGCTCATCTTTCCCTCTCCTGTCCCTCATAGTACCTTACCTACAGCCAGCATTTAACCAGCCTTGGTTACAGGGAGAGCAATGGAACCATCCATCATTTCCACATCACCTCTTTCTTTGGCTCTTAGCATATTTCAAGGTAGGAAGATAATCATTCTTTTACCACTAAATCACAGAAGCAAAATTTATAAATTGGCAAAAAATATATAATCTGAATTAAAGGGTTAATAACAAAATCTCATTATGCATACAGTTATACTGTTTTGCTCTGGGAAGAAAGAGGTTTATTAATGGATAGGCCATTATGCTTTTTGTAATTTGTCAGGACATCTGCATTGCTTCCATCACCAGAACTGCAGATTCCAGTGATCCTACCCAGAACCTGGGACAATCAGCCGGGAGCCAGGATCAGAAATCTCCCTGCCCCATTCCACCTGGTGATAATCCATACCGACAGGCTGGGGCAGCCTGAGTTCCACCAGGTGAATTTAATTCCTCGGTGACAGTGGAAAACTATTTTTTACATCAGTTTTTCCTGGTAGATATTTAAGACCATTTTTCAGTCAACTTTAAGTGAGCCTTCCAAAGAGTTTATTCTATGTAAGTTCTTTTTTTTTTTGGGGGGGGGGAGTGAGTCTGACTTTGTGGCCCTTGGTAGAGTGTCACAGCTCATAGCAACCTCAATTCTTGGGCTTAAGAGATTCTCTTCCCTCAGCCTCCTGAGTTGCTGGGAGTACAGGCGCCTGCCTTAATGCCTGGCTTTTTTTTTTTTTTTTTTTAAAGACAAGGTCTCACTCTGGCTTAGGCTGGTCTCAAACTCCTGAGCTCAGGCAATCCACCCACCTCAGGCTCCCAGAGTGCTAGGATTATAGGCGTGAGCCATCACGCCCAGTCTAAAATCTTTAAAACAATATTCACTATGACTCTATAGTACTACCCTGAATATCTGATTTTTAAACTGACATTTTATCAATTCAGCCTACTTTTATCATGCTACTCCTACAAGCCAGACACATGTTATACATTGCTGACACCAGCAGTGATTTCCAGCCAACCAGACAATCTTGTTTCTGACAATAAAAGGTTAACAGGATTGGGTACAAAATACCTACAATTCTTTAACCAGTGGCACCCAGTATCCAAATTCACGTATGTCTCCACACCAGGAAAGAGACCGAACTACAATACTTAGGCAACAGAACCGCCACATTTGACTACCGCCTTAAGTTGATCTGATTTTCATAGACCAGACGTATCAGCACAGCAGGCCTGGTTCCTTAATAATAATCACCTTGGTAGGTTGACTGGTTTATTACAGTCCCTTGGGTGGTCAACTTATAGAGGTTCTACTGTGTATTTCAGATTATTGCAGCCTCCTCACCATCAGTATAGGAGTCACCTCCAGAGATAGGCCAGAGCCCACTTAAAGGAGTCCGTTCACAAATCTATTGATCTCTTGCTCAGAGATCAGCCAGGCAGGCTGGTTCTAAAGCACAAAAGATAGGGCCCTGCCCTAGAGAAGTATAAAATGTGTAGCAGGAGATAGATACACATTTACTTACAGTGCAAAAAAGATAGCCCAGAAACAAGCAGGGAGTCTGGGTTTAGCCTCTGGGGATCTGAGTGAGTTCTGGGCGGTGGGGGGGGCTACTCTCTGACCAGGGTTTTCCAGTGTTGGGGGGATTTGGCTAACCAGTGGTATGCAGTACCCCAGTTAACCAGCTCTCTTAGGGTGGGGTGGCAGGGGTAGGAGGATCTGACAAACCTTGATTTGTAGTACCTATTTGACAATTGCCATGGTATAAACTAAAGACTCTTGCCACAGCCAATCTTTCAAGCTACCAACAATTTAACAACCAGTTTACTAAAAATTTTTAAAACTCAAGAACTGCCTCTCATAGCCAGTACATGCTGGCTTCAGTACACTAATGAATTTGGCAAACATGATAATTTAGTAAAATCAGTAACTTGGTATGAAATTCACAGGCCCCAAGCCACTAAGTTTTTAAGTATTAGTATGGGAGTGAAGCCGATAAATATATGAAAATATAAATATATGTTGCTGGGATTAAGTGAAGAATCTTGAGCTGGGGAGGTTTTCCTGGATCGTCCAGGTGAGCCCTAAATGCCATTGCCTGTGTCCTTATCTGCACAGGAAGATTTTGCCCTGAAGAGGAAAAGGCCACCAAGGCTGATGTGGGAGTGATTCACCAGCAGAGCTGGAAGGAGGAACAGGGTCTTCCCTGGAACCTCCAGAGGGCATGTAGCCCTGTCAACACTCTGATCTCAGACGCATAGCTTCCAAAACTATGAGAGCATAAAACTGTCATTGTGTTCGGCCACCAACTGTGTGGTAGCATTTTACAGCCTCTACGGGAAACTGAGGAGCTGGGGTGCCAAGGGGAGTTCTGTGACCTAATGTATCTTGAAGCACTTCTTCAAGTGCTAAGTATTCTGAGATTTTATTCTTATATTCTTCAAAATTCCAATTTCCCTTTCAGCCGTTCATTTCGTGCTGTTTATAAAAGCAAAAGTTGGAAAAATCTGGCTTAATAGGGGATTAGTTGAAGCAATCTAAAATGCCAAAATTTAGGACTTTCCAGAAACCTTTGACAGGAAAAAAAAATCTAATAAAGATGTGAAAGCATTTGTCACCAAGTGTTGTGTCACTGACACTGAGTTGGTGACCTGCAGTGTGACTTTAGGCTTTCACTTTCTGAATCTTGGTCTTTGTCATATCAGAAACTTTGAAGACGGGAAGTTTTGAGGTTCCACTTTTTAACAATTCAACTTTAAGCAACAATGGCTGCTGTGGTTGTACAGTTGTTAGAACATATTTTTGGTTATGTATGCGTGAGGTCGATCATGATGTGATGAAAAGGATTGGTTGTTTTTTTTTTTTTTTAGCCAAAGTGACCTTCAGTTGAAGAGAAATTTTTAAATTATTGAAAATATGTCAATGAAATATAGTAAGTAATCCTCAATTACCCAGAGTATTCCATTTCCTCAAGTCCAAGTTATTCTCCTGGTGAACAACTGGGTGAATATTATTCTCATAATAAATGAGAAATTTTAAAACCAGTGAGCAAAAATAGTCATGATGACCCACTAGCTTTCAGCCACACTGTTCTAGATAGAGTGTTGGTGCCATCTTAACAAGTGCAACAGGCTCGGTGCCTATAGCTCAACAGGCTAAGGCGCCAGCCACGTACACCTAAGGTGGCGGGTTCGAATCCCCAGCCCGGACCCGCCAAACAACAATGATGGCTGCAATCAAAAAATGGCCAGGCGTTGTGGCGGGCGCCTGTAGTCCCAGCTACTTGGGAGGTGGAGGCAGGAGACTCGCTTGAGCCCAGGAGTTGAGGTTGCTGTAAGCTGTAATGCCACGGCACTCTACCCAGGTTGACAGCTTGAGGCTCTGTCTCAAAAAAAAAAAAACAAAAAAAAACAAGTGCAACATACTTTATAGATGAAACGCCAAGGAGAAGGGTGATGAAGTAAGTTGCCTACAGTCCCCGAGTTACTAGGCGGCAGAGCTGGGAATTCTGCCCAGCCTCCCAGTCAGTGGCACTCCCTTCCACAAGCTGACGGCCACTGCCTGTGTTGTCTCATCTGAGCTGCTGTGATGTCCAGGAATAGGGCCACCCCACTTTCAGCGGTGCCCCCCTGCCCCTCGTACTACCAGTCACACACACACTATGCCCCCAGATCTTCTAACTCTGGAACATTCCTCATCTTTTCCACCTGCTTAACTTTCACTCACTCTTTAAAACTGCCAGGACCTGTCTCAGTTCACATAAGCAAATGTCACTTAACCATTGCTACATAACAAACTGCCCCCAAATTTAGTGACTTATCATAACACTTATGATTTCTCACAAGTCACCGAGTGGTCTGGAGGTCAGCTAGTCTTGGCTGGAGTCACTGGAGGGTGGCTCTGCTCCAAAGTGGCTGTCCCTGTGTACCTAAGACAGGAATTTCCTAAGACATGGAACTTCAGTTTTAAAATGGGAGGCAGTCCCAGGTACACCAGGATGGTTGGTCCACTTTATTGGTGACCTCTAGGTATCTTTCCTCCCCCTCCCAGGACCAGCAGGCCAGCCCTAGCTTGTCTTTCCCACGGCCATGGAGCAGAGGGCACACGCCCAGCTGCACAAGTCTCTTCTGTTTCCCTTGGCCAAAGCAGGTCATGTGCCCAAGCCCAACATCATCAGGGCAGGAAAGTACACTCCACTCAAGAAGCGGGGGTGGAGGGTCAGGGTGGGAGCATATTTCTGAATCTTATCCATCTGCTGGGCAAGTTACAAGGGTTATGGTCTCCAAAAATATGATTTCTGACCTCAAGATTAGACTGCGTTAGGTGCCCCTGCTACAAGTTCACTAACACTCCACGCAGTGGAACACCGCTCTTCACCTATCACATTTGAAATTATGCATTTGCCGTTCAAGACTGTAAAGCAGCCAAGAAAGAGAACTGAGGTCCTGTCACTGTGTGCACAGGACCTGGCAGAATATAAAGACAGCTTTATCTTTATGTTTTTCTCTCTCACTCAACAATTTTTACAGCCACGTACACTGCCAACCCTCTCAACAGTCCTCTAAAATCCCAAGTAAAAAGGCAATTTAGAGAAGAGGAATCCAGTTTGATAAGGACGTCCCCAGTTGTCTCTGTGCAATCACATTCGTCAGAGTCTTAAATGATAAACTCATTTGATAAAGAGAAACTTAGAAAACAACTGGTCTAAGGAACACTTAAGATACTTAGAAATTTAGGGTCGAAACACTTATTCCCCAGAGTCAAAACTGGGTATGTTAAATCAAGAGAACTTCTGAGCGAGGCCAGCAAAGAGAACTTCAAAGAAGGCTGAAGTACTTCTGCAGCATAAACACCAGGCCCTCCTTCCTGACGGTGGGTTGGAGTGGCAAGCGCAAATGAAGGCATTCGTTGTGACAGTGTCCTTTCTAACCACCCTGCTCCCAGCCGGCCCCCTGGCATCTCCCGGAAACAGAGGGAGAACTGTGGCAGAGCTTCCCCACAAAGTGCCCCCATGAGGAAGGACCACAGGGCCTTGGTTCTCACCGCGGTGCTCAAGCTCTGCATATTTAAGACACCAGGGACATTGATTCTCCAAGTTGTTATGAAAACAAAATGAGAAAAACTGACATTATTAGCACTTAATAATTGGTAGGTTGTTTGTAGCAGCAACAGCAGCAGCAAAGAGACAACAGGTGACCTGCAAGTCCTTGAAGTAGATGTGGCTGTGGACAGGCAGAGGTGGCTGAGTAAGGCCAGGAGTGATTGGGGGGGGGGGGGTCAGAATCCCATCAGAAAATGTTTTCCACCAGGGAAATATTCTGCTCACGCCAGAATGGTGAGGAAAAGAAGTGAGTACCCAAGTCTCACCCATAAAAACACAATTCTAAACATACCCTCGCTTATGACATTTTGCCTAGTTGTTGGACACATTTTTCTTCCCAAAATGATGTGAGGTGATGAATGGTTCAAAGAAAAGTGTGAAATCCTAACAAGTTAAAAGAAATTACTATAAAAATAGCATAGGTGGCTCGGCGCCTGTGGCTCAAGTGGCTAAGGCGCCAGCTACATACACCTAAGGTGGCGGGTTCAAATCCCCAGCCCGGGCCCGCCAAACAACAATAGTGGCTGAAACCAAAAAATAGCCGGGCGTTGTGG
>NW_003852437.1:9484573-9504201 GCF_000181295.1 Otolemur garnettii | reverse complement strand
AAAAAAAAAAAAAATAGCATAGGTGTAGCTACCTTACCTCATAAGGAATGTCACTTACTGAAAATTAGAAAAAAAAAAAAAAAACCCAGAAAACTCCGAATTACGCACACACTCACTCAGCTGTTCCAGGCATTCCCAAAGGTTGTTTTATTGATACATTGAGGAAAAGTTTCCAGGCACTGTCTACCTCCATAAAATACACATCACTGTTATAGTTGATAAGAAAATGCTTAGCTAAATGTAAGTTACATTTCAAAATAAGAAAAAAAGGGTAACTTTGTCAAAGACATAGTATAAAACCAGTTATTAAGCACACAGGAAATTACAGCAGGGTACATACAGCTTGTATTTGAGATACAGAAAGTAACATCACTTAAGAATTAACTAAGTCACTCAAGAATATGTGAGTATATGAGTAATAATACGTTAAGTAAAGGGCTCAGCCATCTTCAGAAGAAGCATCCTCTACAAAATGCAATGACAGTGAGGCCTCAGGAAAGATGGAATTCTAATTTACTTAACTATGACACTGCCTCACAGTAAAGTATAACTAATGAAATCAAAAGTCTAATCAAATGCTTTGCCACCAGCTTAATAAAGGTAGAGAGGGGGCAGGGGTGTAAATAAAGGGATGATTAGCAGGTACATGTATTTGTGGGCGTCCAGGATCCAAAAACGAGGACGGTACCTGGGACACTGTGAGTCCCAAGTTTGATGGCCTAGCAGTGCTTACAGACCAGAGACACAGGATGAGCCAGGCCCAACTGGAACTGTATTAGTACCTTGCTGAACTGTAGCTGAACATCAGAACCATCTTTTATAAAAGATTCTTATTCAATAGGTCACAGGTAGACTTGGCGGGATTTTATTTGACACTTGTGTTTTTTGAAAGCTTCATAGACTAGTTAAGGTATGTCCCCTACCCCTCATTTAAGAACCACTGGGGCATGTGCAGTGGCTCATGATTATAATCCTAGCACGCTGGGAGTCCAAGGTAGAAGGATCACTTGAGTTCAAGAACAGCCTAAGCAACAGTGAGACCATACCTCTACTAAAAATAGAGAAAATTAGCCACACATGGTGGCAGGCTTCCGCAGTCCCAGCTACTTGGGAGGCTGAGGTAGGAGGACTGCTCAAGCCCAGGAGTTTGAGGTTGCTGTGAGCTGTGATGAAGCCACCGTACCCCAGCTGGGGCAACAGAGCAAGACTGCACCAAACAAACAAACAAAAGAACTACTGATCTTTCAAGAAGTTTACATTTTGTTTACAAAGCTGCCAACTGCCAACTGCCAAAAGCAATTCTAAGTTTCTGATGATAATACTTAAGAAACAAAAAAAATGAAGTCTGTAATTTTTCCCAGTTCTAATACTTAAAAATGGAAAGCCCCAAAAGCTTCCTGTACAACACACCAAGGCCAGTGGATCTCTCAGTATGAAAACCTGGCAGTGTCAGGAAAGACAGAACAATGTACTGCCTCCCCAGGTACCAGGAAACTAAGTCAGACACCTCCTACTATTTGTTTAAGTGACAGAAGCTTGGGACGTAAAGAGATCTCTGAGATGCTCTTGTCATACACAGTCACTACAGGGATGAAGAAACAGCCCCCAAGAGGCCATGTACTCTGCTGCGACGCTCACTCCATGGCCGCAGGGATTACATTTAAGCACTTTCCCACTGGGGCGCAGCACCCAGTAGGTACGCCACGAAATTCTTAGAAATTAATTGTCCGAACTAGCTTATTGGCAAAGCTAGGGCCCAAAGCCACGCAGAGTTTAAATTCACAATAATAATAACTTGTGCAACTACACTGAAAACGAATCCAGCCCAAGAGAAGTAAGGCCGTTTTCCAAGATCACACCTCTCCAACAGCATGGAGCTTGAACTCCCTCTGTCTTCACCACGGCCCTGAATCTCCAGAATCTTCCGTGCCTAGGAGAGACATGCAGCATATAAAAAGGAAAACTCCCTTCTGAGATTAACACAGCAAACTGATCTCTTAAAATGTTGTTATTAAATTTTAATAGTTAGGCTGGAATAAAGCTCCAAAAGAGGAAATTAACTTTGTCAGATTGCAACGTTAAGCATGGAAGGTTTTTACTTAGAGCAGATGTCTCTGTAAGGGATAAGACTGTTCACCTCATCCACACGCCACTGAAAACTGAGTTTGAAACCATGTCTCACATGGCACCCTCCTCGACCAGCAGGTGGCAGAGCAGACCAATCCTGCCTCCATAAAAAGAATTGGGTGGGTTCACAGGGAAAGTGGATTTCTGTTAGAACACTGGCCAAGACTGGAACCGGGAAGGATCCTGCCTCCAACATAACCTGAGGGTAGAATAAAAACAGTCTAATATCCACTCACTTTAACAACCTAGAGGTTAGATTTCAGAAGCGGCTTCTGTACTTTCCCTGGACAGCAGGGGGGCAGGGGAATAGTGTAGAAGGCAGTGTGTTCCGGGCTTTCCAGCATCCAAGGCGGCTCCTATCAATCAGTGTTTCCCAAACTGGCCTGATCCCAAAATTACTTGGGATGTTTATTAAAATATTGACCCCCAGGCCCACCCCAAATGCACAGAATCTCTGGGGAAAGGGCCAGAGAATCACAGGCGGCTCAGTGTGGGACCTGTTGGCTGTGTGCTACCTGGAAGGCACATTCTCCCACCTCCTCCACACCCTCACCTGTGGTGGGGGAGTGTGGCATTGTAATAACCTGCCCACAGTGAGGAACTGTACCCAAGACTTGCTCAAAGTAAGTAGCAAGAAAGTGGCTTGGCCGGGACTAACCACGTCCTCCCCACTCAGCACACACCGGGGCCTTTGGCTGGTCCAGCACAATCACCGGTGATAGTTTCTCCACCGCACCCTCAAAACCTCATTTCTGTTCCTTCCCGCCTCCTCTATGCAGCATGAATGAATCTGCTTCCTACTCTGCATCTTCAATCTCTTTCTGTAGATAAAGCTTTCCTTTCTGACAACACAGATCTCCTCTTCTTCAAACAGCAGATTGCCTCTCCTCAGCCATCTGCTCCTTAGTACAAATGCTGTCCCAGACAGGATAGTACTGCCTCCACTTCCTGCACTTTGGTGGTCACTCTAATCCAGTGTTTCTCAACCTTTTTTTAATCTCCCAACACACGTGACCCTACAGTTAAACGCACGTCAGTGCCCAACCACCTCATAAAGGGGCATTCCGTGCTGCCCCGCCTGACTCCCAAGTTTGATTTCCAGCCTCCACTGGGCCCTCATCTTCCTACAACACTTCTCTTTGTACAGTTTATGTTACCCTGGTTGTTCCCAGTCTTTAAATTTTCCCTTAAGCCTACTCCTACCTTCTCAACTCCAACTCAAAGATAAGCTCCCTCCAAACAAAGCTTGAGAAGAGTCAAGTCCCTCCCTCCCTCATTCCTGGCAGCTGCCCCTCCCCCAGGTCACCTCAGTTCTTCTTTCTGGCCTCCTGGGTCCTGCCCGGTCAGTCTCTAACCTCAGCCCTGACCTTGTCAAACTGCTGCTCCAGGCCTCCATGTCATCAAACCCAAGCCTCTCTACCTTCACTTTAGGCCCCATAGCAGAGTCCAACCTGTCCCTCCAGACTCTTATCAGTTCTCCTTCCTCTGGAGCATTTTTTTTGGAGACAGAATCTCACTTTATCACCCCTGATAGAGTTCCTTGGTGTCACAGCTCACTTAGACTCTTGGGTTCAAGCGATTCTCTTGCTTTAGCCTCCCAAGTAGCAGGGATAACAGGCACCCTCCACAATGTTCAGCTAGTTTTTAGAAATGGAGTCTCACTCTTGCTCAGACTGGTCTCAAACCTGTGAGCTCAGGCAATCCACCACCTTGGCCTCTCAGAATGCTGGGATTACAGGCCTGAGCCACGGCACTCAGCCTGGAGCATCATTCCTAATCCTCCACAGTGGATTTTTCTTTATTCTCTCCATCTGAGAACTCTCCTAGCCTACAAAGCCTGGTCATATAGGATTTCCTTAGGTTACTGATGTCTGCCCACCTATATCTGCTATCTCCACTTCCTGGGCTGTGGACCTGTAACAGTCCATGGCCTGTTAAGAACCAGGTCACACAGCAGGAGGTGAGCAGTAGGCAACCAAGTGAAACTTTGACTATATTTACAGCTGCTCCCATGTTGGCATCACTGCCTGAGCTCCACCTCCCCTCAGATAAGCAGTGGCATTAGCTTCTCATAGGAGCCTAAACCCCACTGTAAACCGTGCGTGTGAGAGATCTAGGCTACATGCTCCTTATGAGAATTCACACCTGATGATCTGAGGTGGAGATGTAATACACTTGAATTGTCCAGAAACTATCCCCTCCCCCATCCATTGGTAGAAAACTTGTCTTCCGTGAAACCAGTCCCTGGTGCCCCAAAAAGACTGGGGACCGCTGACCTACATCAGCTCTTTTCCTATCCACCAGTGATGATCAACTCCTTGAGAAGAAAAAAAAAATTTTTTTTTTTTGAGACAGAGCCTCAAGCTGTCCCCCTGGGTAGAGTGCCATGGCATCACAGCTCACAGTAACCTCCAACTCCTGGGCTCAAGTGAGTCTCCTGCCTCAGCCTCCCAAGTAGCTGGGACCACAGGCGCCCGCCACAACGCCTGGCCATTTTTTGGTTGCAGCCATCATTGTTGTTTGGCGGGCCTGGGCTGGGGATTCGAACCTGCCACCTTAGGTGTATGTGGCTGGCGCCTTAGCCGCTTGAGCCACAGGCGCCAAGCCGAGAAGAAAAAATTTTAACATTACAAGTATTCAGTAAAAATTAACTGAATAGGGCCAGGTGCAGTGGCTCACAGCTATAATCCCAACACTTTGGGAAGCTGAGGCAAAAGGATCACTTGAGTCCAGGAGTTTGAGCTTACAGTGAGCTATGATGAGGCCACTGTACTGCAGCCTGGGTGACAGAGTGAGACCTTGTCAAGAAAGAAAAGAGGAGGGGAGGGTAACGGAGGGGAAGGGAAAGGAGGGGAGGAAAAGAGAAGAGAGGAAAGAGAAAGAAAGCAAGAAAGCAAAGAAGAAAATATTGAATAGATAATGTGTGAGGCAAGGCTACAGTACATTCCTCTTCCCTCTGAAAAACGTGCTGGCACAACAGAGAGGCAGACAGCAAAAATATCTGGATCAAGGAGAGCTGGATTCTGATTCTGATTTCAGCACTTCTATTATTGACATTGGATCCTGCAGGAAAAAGAACAGCAATACCGCCACCTAGTGGGACTATGAGTGAACCACAGAGCACTTTAGGAGGCGATCCAGACAGAATCACTGTCCTTGACAGTGATTTTGAACTTGATAATTTGCAAGATATAATCAACAAAAGGAATAGGTAAGGGATTATCAACACTACTTATTTAAGAGTAAAGTAACAGCAGTAAATATTATATTGTGGCTTACACTGCAGAAAAAAGGGGGTAAAATTATAAAAAATTTAATTCAGATATTAAAGTAGGTTTCCCTTTCCAGTTTGTTATTCAAGGTGAACGGTAATCTGAAAATATTCAATCGAAAATTCCGGAAATAGACAATTCATAAGATTTAAATTGGACTCCAGTCTGAGTATGGTGCCGAAATCCCCTGCCCTTGGGAGCCTCCTGCTCTGGACATGAAGTATCGTCCCTTTGTCCAGCAGATCCACACTGTAGGCGCTACCCACTGTCTGCCCCATTATCAGACCTAGAAAGCATAGTATATGAGGACTTTGGCATTATCTGCAGTTTCAGGCCTGGGACCCGAATATATTCCCAGTGAATAAGGGGAGGCAACTGACTGTAACTTTAAAGTTACCATCTGAAAACATTTTGGAGGCTTCTCTTCTTTCCCTTAATTATTCTACTATGACAATTAATGTATTCCCACAACCGTAATAAAACTAAAGAGAATTTAATCATCCCTTTCAAGAAAAATGCACTGCCCTTTGCTCCCTAAAACATAAAAGTAAACGAGTCAGATTGTCACTTTTAAAGAATGAATAGGTAATTTGTAACAAGCACAGCACTGACATTTCCAAGTACTGTCAGTTTAGCCTGTATGAAAGGAAATAACTGAATGAAAACAGCAGGACACGAGATGCTTCTTATACAATAGTGACTGTGTAAAAATTACGCAGCCAGGGCTGAAAAATGGAGGCTTGTCCCATTAAATCTGGGCACCTACCCAGAAGAAAAAAATCATTTTATCATAAGGACATTTGCACTAGACTGTTTTTTGGCAGCTCAATTTACAATCGGCAAACCATGGAAATAATCTAAATGCCCACCAATCCAGGAATGGCTTAACAAGCTGTGGTATATGTATAGCTATTAATACTATTCAGCCTTTAAAAGAGATGGAGACTACATCTTTTGGATTAACCTAGACTGAAGTGGAACACATTCTTCTCTGTAAGGCATCACAAGAATGGAGAAGCAAGAATCCAATGTACTCGACTCTAATATGAAGGCAGTAGACGATCTAATACATGGTGGGGGCAGGGGAATGAGGGAGGAGAAGGGGAGTTAGGGGGTCACAGGGTATGACACACCTCGTGTGGGCGGTGGGACAATTGTAAGAGGGACTTTAACAAATGCAATCAGTGTGACCAAATTCTTTGTACCCTCAATGAATCCCAAACAATAAGAAAACAAAATGGATGGTAGTAGGTATACAGGTGACTATTCTTAGAGAAAATGTCTCTGCATATATTCTAGTAGACTGGTCTAAATAGTAAATATTTTCTAATGTAGAACAGCATATCAAATAGTGCAAGTAGGAGCTATTTTAGCTTTTTAGAAGAAATTCTGATAGCCTGTAGACAATAATTAACTTTTCTCCAAAAACATCATATACGCATCATTCTATCTGCCAAATGCCACAACCACAGCAAAACAGCTGCCCACAGGCTAATAAATCAAAGTTTACATGTTTCTCATTTTCTGCTATGGACTTTCATAGCCAAAATGTAGGTCAACATTTGCTTAAAATTTAAAAAATAAAGTTTCATTTAATGAAGCCTAAATGAATCCCATCTGAAGGCTATTAAAATATATACACCCATTTCCACAAAAACCAGTAAATCAGAATTCAAAGACTTATTGGATCTTGAAGCTGGAAGTTGTAATGAATAATTTCCACATCCTGTTGTGCACTATCCCCAAGATAGTCCGTCAATAGCACTGTGTGAGTACTAGAATCCCTGTCACCTTGACCCAGTCCAGGCTCTGTGCAAGTCTGGCTCTGAGATTAGAGATTCCCCCTTGAAACTCTTCAAGTACTTCAGTGAGTCACGTTTCCGTTTCCTTTCACTGTTCCAAGTAGCCTTTGGTAGCACAGAGTTCATTCATTCACAATAATGCTAATTCACTCTTACAAGAGTACTCATACACTTAGGAATTATGACTTACCACGCAACGCTTAGATCAGGGAAGCCAATGGCCAGCTAAATCTAAAAATAAAAAGAAATCTAACCCTTAGTACTTAAAATACTTCCTTTCAACCTACTGTAAAACAACCACCTCACTTTCATTAGGAGATGAAAAGTGAGTCATTTCTTTCATCCAGCAGACGGTCTCCCCAGGCACAAACTCACGCACATTATACTTCATGGGACCTTTTAAATATTTACTTGTTAGCAGTATTCCAAAGACAGCAGAGAGATATAGTTATGAATTAGTAAACTTCTGTGCCAAGCGTTCCATTTGTTAATTTAGTCCGACATTAAAGAGAAGTTTAGAGAGAAGCTCAGCTGTCAGAAATTAACCCTAAGAAAATTACTAAATCAAAAAGTGACTTGGACAGTTTTTCCCAAACTGTTTTTAAGAAAAACCATTCAGTTGCAGGTATTATAGCAAAAAGTCTCCTCCAGTGTGGTAAGTCTGTTTAACGCAAAAAAAAAAAAACTTTTGGGTAAGGCTTTTGATTTGTTAATAACAGGATTTCCCAGCCCTTGATATGCTAATTTTGCTGTAAATTTCCAAAGGGGGTGGAGTCACTTTATTGGATGGCATTAGCTTTCTGGCAGGGTGGATGGAAACAGGAGAAATGTACTATACTTACTCAGGAGCTTCTAAGCAACAAAGTAGAGAAAGGGCTTTTCTAAAGTACCAGTATTTGTGGTTTCCAGAAAACAGGCTCCCATTCACCTATTACAGGACATGGTGGGAGTCTCTATTAAGCCAATTGGGAAAATGAACCCAAATAGAACTAAATCCTTAAGAGCTTAATTCCCATTGCCAACAGGACTGCCAATTGCACTGGGCTTCTGCAACCGCTCCCTGGCTCTAAGCGAAAACAGCTCTGAGACCTGTTCTTAGGGAACAGAGTCGAGTCATTGTGTATTTTCCCTCAACTCTTTGATCTGCAGGCGCTAGTCTATTTCAATGGTTTTAACCCTGGCTGTACATCAGAATCACCTAGGGAGCTTTTAACTCTACAGATGTGTGGGCCCAAGGCCAAATCTAAGAATCCAACGAGATTCCCAATGAGCTGAAACCCCTGGGGCTTCCCAAGACAACAGACCAATAACTGACAGCTCACGTATCTCACAGGGAGCCCGCTGACAGGCACAAACCAAGAGTTTAGTGGTGCCCAAGTTTACAGACACGCCCATGTCACCCACAGAGCTTTTTCTTTTCTAGGCCACTTTCACAAAGAAAAAAAAATGTATTACTTTGAAAGGAGTGCAGTGTTTAAAGTAAGAAGTGTCCGCAAAACTCACTCAGGTGCCAACAGCAGCCAGGAGAGGGCTGCTGGTTCACACATGCGCCAGGTCTCCGAGTCCCCACACAACCCCACCCAGCACATGACCCTAATTTGTGGCTCAACATTTCACTACATGTCTTGGACCTTTGAGGAAGTCACCTCAAAGTCAGAACCGGGGACGGTCGCCGTGCCAAGGCCAAGTTTGCTGTATGACATATAACACAGGGAGTAGGCCCCTGCGGTCTTGTTAGTCTGTCAACTACCTACAGGAAAGAGAAAATGATTTTGAAAACTGTTTTTTCCCTCTAATAACACTTACTGGAGCCATTCTCTGCAGTCTCTAGGCAGTATACATCACAAAAAGGAACAGACATGGGAGGGAGAGTTAAAATCAAAGATACATTAAGTCCTTTTAATAGAACCAACATCAGTATAACAAAGACCCTGGAATAGATGATAAAGGGACTTTCTCCCTCTCTCCTTCCTGATTTTTTTTTTTTTTTTTTTTTTTGAGACAGAGATCACTCTGTCACCTGGGTTAGAATGCTAAAGTGTGTCAGCCTGGCTCACAGCAGCCAAACTCCTAGGCTCAAGCAATCCTCCTGCCTTAGCCTCCCAAGCAGCTGGGACTATAGGCACTTGCCACAAGGCCCAGCTTATCTTTCTACTTTTAGTAGAGACAGGGGTCTCTTGCTCCTGGCTGGTCTTGAACTCTTGACCTCAAGTGATCCTCTCACCTCCACTGTGCCTGGCCCCTATCTGAACTTTTTAATCAGTGGAAAAGGTATTTATGCACGTTGAATAGGTAAGAATAGTGCTACATCAGCGGTTCTCAACCTGTGGGTCGCGACTCAGAGGAACTGTATTAAAGGCTCGCGGCATTAGGAAGGTTGAGAACCACTGTACTACATAAAGGAAAAATTGAGAGATTGTTAGGGAATAAAACCCTGAGTTCTGATGGAGAAAAAGATCGAAAAGAAGTGGAAAGTGCCACAGGTGGCCACAGCTGCAGCTGCCACACTGTTCCGCACTTGTCCCTGCTACAGGCAGAGGTGGAGGTGGCTCCAGCCTGGCCCGGCTTCCTCCTCCTTATTCACAGCATGGTAGCATTTCTGGGTCTCTTCCTCTTTAACACTGCCCTTTCCCCCAACCTCTGAGAAGACTAAAAAGTCAGAAACCTCTCTTTGGAAGGTAAAACCAGAAATATCCAAGATAAGAAGTATGTTTTCCTTTGCAGTTCTTATGCAAAGCAACTAGAAAGCATTTCTATCCTAATGATCTGGATGTCTTTGGTATTCAAGGGCCGAACCAATAAAGGCAAAAGAAATGGGTCTGGGAGGCAGGATCTAGCACTGCCGGATGGGAGTACACTTGGATAATATGCTGAAAACCTCCGGGCATCATGACTGCATAATGTAGAGAACAACTTACCAACCCCAAGACTCTCCCAGTATTCCACCTAGGGTGCCCTGCTGCAGACCTACCAGAACTAACTCTACTTGGCAGTTTGTATAAACAATGCAACATCCTGACTATTGTCAAACTACAATGGGAGGCCTTCAGGGTCAGGTGGAAATAATTTTTTGAATGAAAGCTTTTTCATTAGCTACATGAAAAGCAATTAGTAAATCTAAAAATAAGACTAAAAGGATAATTACATGGACAAGTCAATATGTGATATTCATGAACTAAGTGGACTGCTAAAATGTCATGACATATTTAAAACCAAGCGAAGAAACTGAACAGTATTTCATTTGCTAAAATGCTTAAGATGGGGTGGTACATTTGGCAAGAATCCCAAGGTTCCACAAAAGAACCACCTCAAAAAGCTTGCTGAAGTTATTGATAATTTAGCAGAGCTGTTCCTAAGAGGTTAACCAAGGTTTCTAAGTTTTTAAATTCACATCCATTTCTCACCCACATTCAGGAGAAAGAAGGGGAAAGCACTCAAAGCTTCAATGAGACAATCTTTTAAAATAGTCTCTAGAGGCAGCTGTAGCAGTAAATTATTGCTACTTTGCATGAATTAAGCACAACAGAAACACTCTCTCAAGGAAAAGTTTTGAGAGCTCAGGATTCCCACCTTGCTGTCAAAAAGTTAAGACCTCCAAACAGTGAGCAAAATATACTACTAGAATGAAGTGCTGGTGGTGGGGTCAAAGTTTTTAACTGGTTTTTAACAGCATAAAAGGAAGTGATTGTACAAGGCCTGAAATTTTCATTCCTTCTCAGACAGTTATTTCAAGAGTAAAACTGACATCACCATCAACTTGACAGTTTCTTATTCAGCTATCTGTGCTGTTAGTTGTTACGGAACTTTAACTCAAATATCAAATCAAATGGGCCGGGCTTAGTGGCTCCTGCATGTAATCCCAGCACTCTGGGAGGCCAAGGGGAGTGGATTGCTTTAGCTCACAGGTTCAAGATCAACCTGAGCAAGAACAAGACTCCAGTATTCTAAAAATAGCCAGGCATCGTGGCAAGCACCTGTAGTCCCAGCTACTCAGGAGGCTGAGGCAAGAGGATCGCTTGAGCCCAAGAGTTTGAGGTTGCTGTGAGCTATGATGCCATGCACTCTACTGGGGGCAACAAAGTGAGAGTGTCTGAAAAAAAAAAATCAGATGTTTTACTTCTAAGAAGTCCTATGTAAATGACATTTCTTGTGTGTGCTATTCTAGTGTGGACACTGCCCTCCACACTTCATTTAGCAGCTGCATATTACGGAGACCCAGAAGTGAACATTATGGTCTGTTAAAGTATGTTCAACTGGGCGGTGCCTGTGGCTCAAAGGAGTGGGACGCTGGCCCCATATATCGGAGGTGGCAGGTTCAAACTCGGCCCCAGCCAAAAACTGCAAAAAGAAAAGTGTGTTCAAGAAGCAGAGTACAACAATCCACTCCAGTGTGAAAGTAGTGACTGAGTGTGTGCACTTCCTGTTATGGACAGTATCTTTCAGTGAAAAGTTCTGGAAAATAAAATTAAAAACACTGTTCTTAAAATAAATAACACTGTTCTTTTTGTAACATATAGCCCTGTATCAACTTGATAATGTTACACTGAAATATAAAAGTATCTGCTAGGTTTACCAGTAGGTTGTCTTGGGTTCAAAATAAGAAATTCAAGAGAAATGCAGATTTGTAATAAAAGCCAAGATAACATTTCTACTAATACTATGTAAAAACCTAATGTAAACTTAAGATTGCCCCATTTCCTAGTTCCAACTCCAGATAAAACAAAATGGTATACATTTTATTGAGCTAGTGAATCAAGGACCTAAACATCCTCTAATGAACATCGTAATCTCTTAATTTTCCTACGTTAAATGGAAATGAAAGAATACACAGAATCTGTGTTGATGAGGGCTGCTATTGACCAAGTGGAGTGGGAACTGCTAAGGACCCCGGGATGAAGTAACATAACACACGGTCGGATTAGAGGGGTCAGCAGCCAGGCAGACAGGGAGGCAGGGAGTGTGAGCTAGCAGGCCCTGTTCCAATAAATGGTACACAACTGTGCCATCTGTGAACTGCATGGCTTCACTTTATACATAGCCTTTAATACATACAATAAAAGTAGTAACATGGATTAACATTACTCAACGAAGAACTAATTAATGGAATTCCTTCCTTTCATTTCTATTGATACTCATCTTTTCTAGGAGGGTCTCCCCTATTCTATCCTTTGTATTTTTAACTTGGCTGCATTAATATTTGACCTTCTCACCTTCTCCTCACTTTCAAACCTTTCTGGCTTCCTAACATCCACATCTAAGTCACTTAAGTGTTCTTTTGGTACTGAACAATTAACAGTGACCTTTATTGAAAGAGGCTGCCTAACTTTCTGCTGCCTAATTTTTTCACCCCTAGTTGCCACCCACTAAATGAATTTCAACTCCTATCGTTTCATTTACACATCTAACCCCAGACCAGTTTCTTTCTAAACCAAACAGGACCTCTGGGCCTCTTACTGCCATTTACAAATGTGTTCTTTTACCTTCACTGTTTACTTAATAATGAAGAATGCTTGGCAAATTCCATTTGTAAAATACCAGGAGATGGCCTGAATTCCATTCCTGTATTTTCTCGTACTCAGCTGATATTTTGAATTCACTTAGACAGAAATGTTGCAGGATGGATGGGAGGTATGAGGTGGCTTTGGATTTACAGAGATTTGGGCTTCTTTACTGGCTCAGGCTCTACAAGTTGTTTGGATTTGAGGTACACAGGAAGATATGGGAAGCCACCTAATTTTTCTAAAGTCTCCCAGCTTTGAGGAAGGGCTGGATTAGACATGTATATAGGGCATTTAGCCAGCGCTAGACACTGTGCATGCCTCAGTGAATAATGGCTATTTATTTTAAGAAGCACATCTTTGGAAGAATGTGGATTTCCCCCTTCCTGTGGGAATATTCCTTCCATCCTTCCTTCCTCTCAAGTGGTCACCGTCTTCCCTTCTCACGACCGTGAAGGAACAACAGCCTCCGTTATTTCAATCCATGGTTCTTGCCTCTGCCCACGGCATCACAACTTCACAACATTTTCCCCACGGCACTGATAAATGTGGAGTGTGTTTGGAGGTAGCTGCTTTTCTGCCTTCATCTTCTTTACTGATCTTTTTCTTCTGACTGTGCCATCAAAAGTGATGTTAATAACAGCCCTTTGGTGGGTTCTTCTCTTTCCCTGCTGATACTTCAAGTCAGCATGGCTTCCACCACCACCCCCTGTCACAAAGACTCTCCAAATGCTTCTAGCACCTGCACCCCAGTCTCCAAGTTCAACTTCCCTTGGCTGTCTCTGCCCTCAGGGCGCTCAACTCAGCACCTCCAAATCAGACTCAGAATCTTCCCTCAAACACAGCCGTCCTCTGGCTAACACCAAACCCATCAACCCCACCGCTGAGACAGAAAGTTCACAGCCAACATGGGTTCCTCTCTCCCTCTCTTTTTGAATCTCTTTAATCTACATTCCTAGTACAAGCCCTAATCAAACCTGTTATTACTAACAGGTGTCCTGAAAGGGCCACAGTCTCTTGGCTCTATTCTTCCTGTCCCTCCATCATCTCATGAGCCCATGATAATGGACTTCTAATTATTCTTCCTGCTTCTGTGTTCCAGTCCATCCAACCAGTGATAGCTTCACAAAACCTAGAAGATGATATCCAGGTCCGTAGAGGTGTCTACTAAAATGCCTGCCCTAATGTGATTCTCAGCTCTCCAGCCAAAACACATTTAAGCAAGGGAAACATATTGGAAGCCCACCGTGGTAGTTTCTAGAATCCAAGTTTAGGAATATAATTGAGCTTCAGGAAAATTTGGAAATGACCAAGTCAAGAATCTGTCCTGTCATTTCTCTATCTGGTCTGTCCCTTATTCCCTCTGCAGATCACCTTCCTATACTCCCCAGTCCATGTAGCAGAAAAGTGGACTGCTGTACCTCTTATGAATTAAATTGTGTCTCCCCCCCCAAAAAAAATACTATTGAAGTCCTAAACCCCAATACCTCAAAAGGTGACCTTACCTGGAGATAGGGCCTTTATAGGTAATCAAGTTAAAATAATGTCATTAGGGTGGGCCTTAATCCAGTGTAAGTGGTATCCTCATAAAGGGGAAGTGGAATGCAGAGACACAGAGGGAAAACATGTAAAGAGACAGGGCCGGGGGACAACCACCTACAAGTCAAGGAGAAACTACTGGAACCCATCCCTCCCTCATAGTCCTCAAAAGATTCAGCTGCACTAACACCTTGATCTCAGCTCTAATAGCCAATGTACTATCCAGAGGGATAAAAGCTCTCACTCACTCTTATTCCCTCTCCCTCTCCTTCTCTCCTTTCAATACCAGTTCCTAGGAGGGGGGGCCCTGCCAGCTTGGGACTCGTGTTCAGTCCCATTCAATCCACTATAGCTGGGTCAGGCTCCCTAAGCAAACCTGGCTCAGGGGAGGAGGTGTGCAGAGCGGTGCATCCTCATGAGATGCGTATCTAACACGCAACACAGCAGACATGAGTTGAGGGCAATATTACAGCCAGTCATTGTTAGAATGCTACCCTATTGGTTTGATGGCTGGTGCACACTAGTCAAACACAGCAACACTGAGTCACATCCAGCTATCATGAACTGACTGTACTGTGACAGCCAAAATTAGGTAGGTACCAGACTTTGAAATTTTACCTTCAATAATATTAAACAGTTAGGCATTCCTAAGAAAAATTCCAATTAACAATCCTCTCACAATAGCATCCAGCATAATCTTCAGATTAACTGTGGAGGAAATGAGGTCGAATAAATATTTTTTTCCTTTTGCTTGAAAGAACGCAGGGAAATTTTTGCTTTGTATGAAAAGAGTCAAAGCACTGTAAGGACAGAGTTCCATTTTCCCTCATAAATTAACGCAGAAACATCTTCACAGTACTCTCTATAGGCTCTTCCCACACACAACTACCCTCTATGAAAGCAGGAGTAATTAGAAAGTACAACAGAATGCCTACTCCAGAAAAACAAGCAAATCATCCCAAAGCAGTAAGAAAAGAAACAGGAACTCTCAATAGGAGTAGCCCCTCTCCCTCATGGGCATCTTGGACATGCATGAGGCTTTTTGGGTCGTCACTGTCACTGGGTGACGTCACTGGCATTTGGGGGACAGGGAGCAGGGATGCCGGCCATCTTCAGTGTGTGCAATAGTACACTGCTCTAATCCTGATAGATTTCAAGAGTTCTAGATATTTATATTGTGTTGGGTTTTTTTGAGACAGAGTCTCAAGCTGTCCCTGGGTAGAGTGCCGTGGCATCACAGCTCAACAACCTTAAACTCTTGGACTTAAGAGATTCCCTTGCCTCAGCCTCCCAAGTAGCTGGGACTATAGGCGCCTGCCACAACACCCAGCTAGCTGGTGTTTGTTGTTGTTGTTGTTGTTGTAGTAGTTGTCATTGTTGTTTTAGCTGGCCCAGGCCAGGTCTGAACCCCCAGCCTCAGTGTATGTGGCGGGCACTCTACCCACTGAGCTATGGGCACTGCCCTTTATACTGGTTTTAAATCCCTTCTCATATTATCAAGTTTTATTACATAAAAATGCAAAGCTTTATGTTAACCAATTTAAGCATTCCACATTGTATATCAAATCATCACATTGTACCCGATAAATGTATGCAGTTATGATTAATAAAAATTTTTTTAAATGCAATGCTTATGCTTGACTTTAACATATATCAAAATTTTTAGGAACACAGCTAACACTGAAATAAGATGAAGATTTTCATTTGCTTAGTTTGCAGTTTTACCAAGAATTGTTCATTATTTCTGAAAATTACTGACCCTGCCCCACTTAGACTGTGTGAGCCACTAGCTTTCCTATGGTGGCAATGCTACATATCTGTAGGCATCTAAGTATTTCCTTACATCTTTCTAGTAAATACAGTTTTGTCTCAACAATGAGAAGTTGCAAAGAACTTTCTTCTAATTTCTCCTTACATTATAAATTGACTTTTTAAAATTATGTGTATAGATATGACATATCACCTATGTAATTCCCCTTTGAGGACAGAAATAGGATATTGCAAATTACTCTTTCTGAGTGAGAAGCACTGCCTGTCTGCCTGCCCTAAACCTTCGTGTTCATCGCCAGCGGAGCGAAACTGCCTGCCACCTTCCTAAAAATCAGTATATGCCTTTCTCCTCATTATCACTAAAAAAAACACCTGAACGTTGACCTTTTCCCCACAGTGCTCACAGATTTGGATTTGCTGACCAGACTAAAATGACGTCCAACTCTTCTTCACCTCCTCCTAGTAGGATGGAAGAAACTATAGGATCCCACCAATGTTGGATCTTGTCTTTGTTCCTTCTACTAAGACAACAGCATCCTCACACGCCAAGCACTGTTATAAAGATGAAATTACAGTAAAGGGCCCTCTATGCACTTCTTTCTAATTCAGGCCACCCCTGTGCTTTTAGTCATTAGATTGCAGAAAGTACAAGAGTCAAAGGCCACAGCCCAGCGTGTGAGTTGATTCCCTGTTGATCATTAGCAGATCACCTAGTCTCTGTGTGTCCAAGCTCATCTAGCTGTAAAATTCGGATCCAGTTTGTCTGTTACCTTAAGAGACAGGGATACCGTATAACCTCATAAAACATTCTGAGCCACCTAATTGTTTTCAATTCTACCACACATTTTTTCCAAAACAAATTCTACATAACACAGTGTTTTAGGGTAACCTGTTCTATATTAAAAAAGGTTTAAAACTCTTCAAACTCTTTTCTTTTCCCTTGTATACCATATGCAGGAATGATGGTGCTAACAAAATTGGAATTGGCTTATCTTACCGAGTGTGTAACCTAGATACCCAAGAGACCTCCAGTTTCTCGTCGAGTGCTTGAGATACCTTGTGATTATCAAATGACAGATGTTCAGTTGGGTCCAATCTGATCTCGAGGCAAGGTCTCAGGTGGGGTCAGGTTAGTACCTGTATACAAAGGACCAGAAAGTAACTTTCCAATGTCACTTACATGTCCTTGTTGACTGGTGCTGAGAGAATTCAGGATTCCCAGAAGAACAAAGTCAATTTAAAATGATAGAATTCAAAAGTATTTTGAGCTTCCCTCTCTGCTGCCTTCTTTCAAGTCAAATTAGCAAAGCTTAGAGCAAAAATGTCAGGTTTTTTTTTTTTTTTTGCAGTTTTTGGCTGGGGCTGGGTTTGAACCTGCCACCTCAGGCATTTGGGGCCAGCGCCCTGCTCCTTTGAGCCACAGGTGCCACCCTAAAAAAAAAAGTCAGTCTTTATCAGCACTGTAAAGAGTGATTTGACTCTAGGTTGCTAATTGACAAAAACCGAAGAACTTTTTTTTACAAATGTTTTTAAACTATTACTTTACGTTTTACTTTTTAATCAAAAGAACAATGCTAAGCTAAATCAATTGTGACCCTTGTTTCCTTAAGTTTAAAATATTTGTTTTGTATTGAATTACTACAAATTTAAACAAAAACATATTTTTTGATACTTAAAAAAAAAATAAGGCCTGGATATCGTAATTTATGCCTATAATCCCAGGGGTTTGGGAGGCAGAACAGGAGGATCATTTAAAGCCAGAAGTTTGAGACCAGTGTAGGCAACACAGCAAGACCACATCTCTGACCCAAAAAAAGAAAATCATAATAATTAGCCATGAATGGCGATGGTCACTTGCAATCCCAACTACTCTGAAGGCTGAGGGAGGAGGATCACTTCAGCCTGGGAGTTCATGGTCCTGATGAGCCCTGACTGCACCACTACACTCCAGCCTGGGTGACAGAGTGAGACACTGTCTCTTAAAAAAAAAAAAAAAATCAAAATTTTAGTTAACACTCTTTTCTCTTATTGTTTTTAGTAACAGAAAATGCAGACACTGAGATTTTTAATATCCTTATCAGAATTTATATGTCTGGCAATTACAGGGAAGAAAAGTTTGAATGTGCTGAGAAGAGAAAATTAAAAATAATAATCCTGGCTCGGCGCCTGTGGCTCAAGCGGCTAAGGCGCCAGTCACACACACCTAAGGTGGCGGGTTCGAATCCCCAGCCTGGGCCCACCAAACAACAATGATGGTTGCAACCAAAAAATGGCCAGGCGTTGTGGCGGGCGCCTGTAGTCCCAGCTACTTGGGAGGCTGAGGCAGGAGACTCGCTTGAGCCCAGGAGTTGGAGGTTGCTATGAGCTGTGATGCCACGGCACTCTACCCAGGGATCTGGGTTCTGTCTAAAAAATAATAATAATAATAATAATAATAATCCCAACCTCCAATATTTCAAAATACTTTTTAGAAAATTCATCCCACAAAAATGGCTACTTCATTATAATGTGATATATCTACATGTAACAGTGTGTGTCAGAAAAACACTCTATTACAAGATAGAGTGTGGGTTAACTGGAAAGAAATGAAGACGAAGTCGGGTTCCACTCTAAGTCTAAATCACTTACCCCAAAACTTTTCCCTAAAGTAAAACTGACTACAATTGTGGGTTATCATCTGACTACAGACACTCCTTGGCCTGACTTTATTTAATATCTCTTTAATCCTAACGAAGCAGCCATATCCATTGTTATTTTAAAATCTGTCCTAAAGCTCTGTTCTACAGTTTTATGTGGACACAATCCCAAGCCAACACCCAGATCATGCAGGAAATGCAGACATTGCTGGCAATGTGCTGGAAAACCCACTAACCTTTTTGTTACGCATTCAGCTCCATCCCTGGACACTGTATTGCGGTTGTTCAATTGCACCTGTCATGCAGAAAACTCCTAGGAGAGGAATACTGTTCTGAAAAACTTACCTCTCAGGTGTATCTAAAATGATGGCTAATACTGATCACAGGAGTTTTTCTTAAATTAGGCAACACTAGCACAAAAACTCAAAAATTCAATTGTTTTAGCAACTAAGATTTAAAAAGAAGGAAATGTATATGCTTTAACTTTTTCATAAAAAGACCTATCAGATCGCAAACCTGACAACAATGAGAGAGTACAACGCAGACAAAATGATGATTAAAAATTAAGCTGAGGCTGAGGCTAGAGAATCGCCTAAGCCCAGGAGTTGGAGGTTGCTGTGAGCTGTGATGTCACAGCGCTCTACCGAGGGCAATAAAATAAGACTCTGTCTCTTAAAAGAAAAAATTCAACTAAAGTTTTTAAAGTCTGCAAAGAAACACCAGACTTGTGTTTTTAAACATATTTGGAAATCACTATCAATTTACCAAAAAAGCACAGAGAAATCTACAGGCAAGTCCCACGCACCGTTCTCCCAATATTAACATCCCGCATAACTCCAACACAGTATCAAAACCAGGAAACTGACAATGGTACAATCCATACATCTCTTTTTTTTTTTTTTTTTGAGACAGAGCCTCAAGCTATCCCCCTGGGTAGAGTGCCCTGGCATCACGCTCACAGCAACCTCCAACTCCTGGGCTCAA
>NW_003852437.1:9465218-9484553 GCF_000181295.1 Otolemur garnettii | reverse complement strand
CCTCCCAAGTAGCTGGGACCACAGGCGCCCGCCACAACGCCCTGCCATTTTTTGGTTGCAGCCATCATTGTTGCTTGGCGGGCCCGGGCTGGGGACTCGAACCCGCCACCTCAGGTGTATGTGGCTGGCGCCTTAGCCGCTTGAGCCACAGGCGCCGAGCCAATCCACACATCTTATTCAGATTCCACCAGTTATATATGAATTGCATGCGTGTTGCTCTACGTAATTTCATCTTGTGTCACTTTGTAGAGCCACTATACCAGAATCAACATAACCTCGCCACAAGCCTCACTCACGCCGCCCCTTTAGAGCCACACCCACACCATCCCTACACCATGAAAACCACTAATCTGCTCCCCATCTCTGTAATTATGTTATTTCTATGATTATATAAATGGAATCATGTAGCATGCTTCCTTTTGAAACTGATGTGTTTTCTCATTCAGCATAATTTCCCTGACATTCACCCAAATTATTCTGTGTATCTATAGTTCTTTTGTTGTTGTTGAGACAGCCTCACTCAGCTGCCCCTAAGACCAGAGTGCCTCTGCCTCAACCTAGCTCACAGCAACTTCAAACTTCAAACTCTTACCAACCACATATAGAAGACAGAACATGTAAAATACATCATGAATTTTAAGCTTTACCTGGAGCTTACTTAAAAGACCATACAGACTCTGAATAGTAGAGAAATGTTAGGCACCCTGAGGCCTTAGAATGGCGGGAGCAAGAAAAATATGTTCAAAGCCAATCTAGTGTTCAGTATTACACTTCACACAAGAGCTCCTTCAGAAACCTTTAGAAATTAGTGGAAGCTTTGCTAAGAGTTGCCTACCCCAAAAGTTGCAGCTAATGTTAATCCAACAGCTCTAAATATTTTTATTCAGAAAGCCTAAGCTTGTCTAAGTATTCCTATCAGTCAACTAAAGAAAAATGTAAAGTTTGACAGGAACTTTGTATAGCTGGTTTCCCAAAGACAATTAGTCAGGAGGCTAATGCCTTCAAGATGTCAGAAGCTTTCCTGTGTTCTGAAATTTCTTTTCAAAATCCATGCAAGGCAGCAGTCCTTAAACTTTGAAAATCCGAGGGACACTAAGGACACTTTCTGTAGAAGGCACATAGATAGACAAATGTTTCCCCTCCCAGTGCCTGGGCTGGGACTGGGAACTTTTGCTTGACAGCTGAGAAACCTCTTTCTGGTTAATTCCTGGCAGAAAGGCACGGCCCCTTTTTTCTACAGCTAAAATAACACCTGGCACAAGTAAAGAACTCAATAAATATCGGCCAAATGAATAAATGAAGAATATAGGTTATTTGCCCTATTATTTAGTCACGATAAATTATTTCGAATCTTAGGAAAATACCTGATTTCCTTAATACTAACTGTACTGGCATGTCCTTTCTAATTACTTTTCTTTTCCTTTTTATTGTAAAACAATTACAGACTCTCAAGAAGTTATACAAATAGCCTAGAAAATGGCATACCCCTCACCCACCCTCACCCAGCAGGGACATTTTACATAACCCGCAGTGCGTGTATCAGGAGCAGGAGACTGATGGGCACACAGCACGCTCAACTAGACAACAGACCTAACTTGGATTCCACCATTTTTTGCATGTACTAATCTTTTTGTAAACAAATAAAAATAAACACTCGCCTTCTCACCTCCACAGAAGGGGGTTTACCAGAAATAAAATATACCAGCAATCAAAAATAAAACAGATTTTTATAAGCTCTGAGCATGTGGCCAATAACTAATGCACAGGAAGAGACAAAGGTGTTAGTTCTCTAACAACTGTTCCGGCTCGGCTCACACTGTGTCTCCCTCCCAGGACTTTATTATTCAATTTGAAGGGCATTTCTAAGACGTCCGGCACAAACATAGAGGCACTCACTCATCAAAGAGAGACATGATATCATCAAAATAAGTCTGCTTCTAGAGAACAGGCCTAACACAATCTTCACTGGACTAAGGTACGTTTCTACATGTGAAGAATCTGTCACAACAGTCTCTGTGCTGAAGGAAGCTACTCGCAGTGCCAGGAGGAAAAGGGCCTGGTCTCTTGAACTGCTGTCCAGCAATGCAACAGTGGAGTAATAGGGAACGTACGTATGTGCGCTCTGGAATCACAGATGTGGAGGTTACGTCCTATCTCTCAATTTCTAATTGCATATTCCCAAACATATCACTTAACTTCTCTGAACTTCAGCTGTAGCAATAAATGGAGAGACTTACTGTTCTGCTTCTTAAATAGGGTTTTTTGTGAGCTCAGAATTAATAACACGGATGAAGGGGCTTCAAGACAACAAGGACCTTTATGCGCACAAGTGTTATTGCATTCTCACAGCCCTCTGCTGTGCCTTCCACCCACGGAACAACAAGCCACCCACAGATCACAACTCACACATGTTCCTCTGGCCTGCAGAGGCTGCCAAGGAAATAGCCTACACCTTCCTCATTTTCTTGCAACCAAACCCACAGAGGGGGAACTGTTCTCATTGTCTCCTTTCCATCTGCTACAGACTATGATTAATTGATTTCATAAAGCATCATCATAAAATTTCAAAACAACAAAACAATACTAAAGTCCCACAGCATCTATTATGATGGATTTTTTTTAACCATCTATCCATTTAGCAAGCCTACAGAATCACTGCCTTCTTTACAGGTCATTCCTGGTCAATTCCACAGGCTGGGACCAAATTCCCCCACCCCCATATGCTATACATGTACAAGGAGCTCATAATAAGGGCCTTGCTTACATTATAGGGCTCCTGACACCAGCCACCTAGCCCTGGGTCCACATCATGCCATTTGGAGCCTCTGTGTTTTGTGTTTGGCAGTGTCCCCAGCCCTCTTCATCTGGCTTACTTATACCACATTTTTAATCAGCTAAGATGGGAACTCCTCAAATAGTGGGTGCCCCCAGCTGCTCCCACTAAAACCTATGCAGGCACATGTAACACTCTACACCATTTGGGAATTAATTCTTCTTCTTTCTCTCTTTCCATCTCCAGAAATTAACAGAAATTAGCACCCTGCCTGACACTCAAAAGTGCTTAAGTAAAAATTTTGTTCATTCACTGAATGCAAGCTACAGTGTTAACAGTGTGAAGAGAAAGATGAGTCAGTATCCCTCTTTTAAGTTTCTGACCCCATTGCTATAATCATTATAGCAATGCCTGAATTCCCCAGCACACAAGCTTTAGGGCCACCCTGTATACCACTGTCCCATAAAACCAACCAAGAGAAAACCGAAGTATTCACACAGATGAGCCCTGAAACAAGTGAGAGGGAAACCGACTTCACCTGATTCATGAAAAAAAATGCAAACAAATAATCCTTTAGCTCACTACACTTGAAAAGTGTGCATTTTTTTTTTTTTTTTGAAGTTGAGTTGGAAGTGAGATGGAATGTAATCGGGATTAAAATTCTGAAGCTCTTGGTTTTTTTTTTTCTTTAGCATTCAAAAACTTGGGGAACTTGAGAATAACAAGTTATGCCACACAGAAAAAAAGAACAAATGCTGTGGCGAATGCCTCGGAGATGTGAGGGCCGTCAGGAGCCCCCAGGAGCCACATAGGGGAGCTGATCAGCCTCACTCCATCCCCTGTGCTCTGAAAGTTAAATGCGGAGGGCTGTTTCAGAAGAACAACTACTTAAAGGGAATATATTTGGGAGACCAAATAGATGCTTTGTAATGACCTTAAATTCATACCTCCTATGAAACAGAATCAAAAGTCCCACGATCTAGGCTCCAGCAGTGGGTAAGTAACGGGAAGAGGGGGCAGGATGCCCCATTGGCAGTCCTCCCATGAAACACTGTGGCATTCCCTGAGCACCCCAGCAGAAGGGCTGAGCTCCCCAGGTCGCACCATGCTGACCTTCAACCCTGTCAGCCCCACTCACTGTCAAGCCCCAGGACCAAGCAGAACAGCCCAGCAGGGAACTCTCTTCTGCAACAGTGAGCCCCAACAAAAGAATTTTAGACCAAGAAACTGCTTTATCAAAGGACATTTTATAGATGAGCGGCAAAATCTCATTAAATGGAGGCTTTAGTTTGTTTGAAAGGTGCTAACATGCCTGTCTGTAGGAAGATCATGAAAACTACTCTGACAAGTTTTTCATACTAACTTCTGAGATAACGGACTCAGTCTTCAGCAAGGCAGTCTCAAGATTTTAAGTATTAGTGCCAATAATTCAGACACAAAAGCTATACTTTTATCTATGAAGCAGAATTTTAACAGTTGGCCTTAAAAAAAAAGTTAGCTCATTTTCAGGTTCCATGATGAAATTCAACTGAACTGGGCAAAAGTGGAGTTGGAAATTTTAAACTATAAGGAGTTCTTGATTTCTCTGTAAAATAGGCATCACTACAACATGGTAGGTCTGTAGCACAAAATCATTTCTTGGGCCTATTAAGTTTGATACAACTTGTGATCCATACCAAAATGTCTATTTGTCCTTTGCCCAGTTAACCTCCCATAAAGAAAATTCCTGGCCCATTACTATGGACTGAGAACTGTAGAAACTACTGGGAACCATGAGGATTTGGCAAAACCAAAGCACAGAGGCCTCCTTCAACTGCCACTGTCAACAAAACTGCAATTTCTAGAACAAATAATTGTGCTACTTACATCACAATGTACAGACATATTCAGTGCAAGATTGAGATGACCCATCCCTTCTAGATAATTAAAAAGAAGCGTAAACACAGAAAACATATTTATATGGCAGGAACATTTCATTCGACTCCACTATCTTGCACATCTCTACTCCAGTAGTTACTACTAGAAGACGTGAGGCGTGTGGGAGAAACATGAAATTGTATGTAAATTTACATGTATACTTTTTTTGGTAAGAAGGATAATCCTGAGCCTATAGTTTAAGAACTGTTCCCATTATATTCATTGTTTCTGACTTATACGGAGTTCTGGGCAATGCCCCTGCCTGCTGCCCTTCCCCAACTTCAGAACCACGGACTGACGTGTGCTGGGAACATGTCACTCCCCACCACAGATGGGCGACGCCATGCCTGGGTCCAAGAGCAGGAGCCAAGTTCTCTCTTGTGCTGACAAATGCAGGCAAAGGCTCTTTTTCCATCTCATCAACACCCAGCATGGGAACGGAATGCCAGTGAAATCGAGGAAGTGTACAGGCCTATGAATTTGACCCGAGAAGGGGACAGCACAGTGAGTGGAGAGCTGGACACCTGGTGCCCAAGGCATGCTACCTGTCCACTCTCCTGCCTCCTGTGCTACCCTGGCTGTCCTGAATCCTATCGTCAGAGCTGGCAGGGCCACCAGACTGCCTCCAGGTGCTCCCTTAAAGCATCCTAGAATTTGTGGGCAACAGAATAGCAGGAAAACATCTGATAAGGACATTGAAGTCCTAGGCAGTAAGGAGAGAGAGGAGGAGGAGGAGGCTGAGAAAGCAGAAGGAATATGTAGATGGGTCAGTGGTAGGCTCACATCTACTCCAAGATGGACTGTAAATGAATGCTGCTGATTCTAATCAGGGTCCTGAAGCCTTCTTCCTCCAAGGTCCCTACAGCCACGTTCGAGGACAATTCCATGGTAACAATGTCACGTGCTCTGGCAAATCCTGTGGGTTTGCCTCCCCAATATCCCTTTTCTACTACCAAGAACAACCCAGATGTTTGAGGGGATAATATGCCCGATTTTCAAACGACATTTATTTCCTTTCCTCCCTTATAGATAAGGTCTAATGATATAATTTTGGCCAACAGGATATAAGTGGCAATTGATAGGTGGGGCTTTTGGAAAATTTCTTCTAAGGAGAGGCAACCCAGCCATGCTCACTGTTTGCTCTCCTTCCTTCCCCCTTTTCCTGCCTAGAACCTAAGAATGATGCTGGAGATAAGGCAGCCACCTTGTAACTATGAGGTAACAAGGAAACTCTAAGGACAGCAGAGTGAACATACGGGAGTCTGCGAACGGCCTCGTGAAACCACCATAGTAGTCCTGGGCTGCCTACTCCGAGTTTCTCATTACACAAGAAAAACAAACACCCATGTGTGTTCATCACCGTGTTTGGGAAGTACCCCTTGTGGCTGAGAATGCCTGAAGGTAACAAGAGCTTGCTATCCAGCAGGCTGAGTTCTAAGTGAGTTACCCACCAAAAACTCTCAGTAACTGCACAAAGCAGCTACTACTCTTATCCCCATATTCAACTGAGAAAACCGAGACACAGCCATTTAAATGGCATAATGGACACCAGATCACAAAGCTGGCAAACAGCCAAGCCAGGACTTGCGTTCCGACATCAAACTCCAGAACTCAGCCCTCCCCAGGTCTCAGCCTGCACCTGTGGCCACCTCAGGCTGTTGGAGGGTGAGACGCAGCTCAGTCCCACCACCACCTACACTTCCTCTCCAGCAGGATGGCCTTCCAGCCCCACTCCCCACGCAGCAGCAGTGGGGCTAAAAGGTGTCCTTGTCGCATGGTTCTAGGCCCTCTTATCATATGCTTGAAATGTTACTTTCTAACTCCTTCTTGTCAGTGTAGCTATTTTGCAGTACAAATTGAGAATCTGTTCATAAACACACTCCCTATCTTCTCTGGCTACAAAAAGACATTCAAGTTATATGAACGGAGGTGCCAGTTTAGGAAACTACTCTTAGATACAGAAATAACCCAAGTAAGCAAATGAGTCAAAGAATAAAAAGAGGAGAAGGCAGAGAAGACTGCACAAATCCAAGCTGACGCCACAGATGGGAGGCGCAGTGCCCTGGTTTATGCTGGTACCTATGACTCCTGGCACGGCCCTACTAACTCAAAATCTGCTCTAACCAAATTTGCCAAAGTCCCAGAAATACTACATCTAAAATCTGATTTGCTATTCTTTTGAAACAGAGTCAATAATTAACATATTCATGCACATTTTTTTCTTATCAGTGTTGTTTGTTACACACACGTTAAAGCAGGAGTCCTCAAACTATTATAGCCCATGGGCCACATGTAGCCCGCCTAGGACATTTATCCGGCCCACTGTGTGTTTTTGCCACCGCTGCCTGTCCTGCTTAGCAGCCGACTCTTCCTGGGGCCCGCAGTCCAGCCCTCCAATGGTCTGAGGGACAGTGAACTGGCCCCCTGTTTAAAAAGTTTGAGGACCCCTGCATTAAAGAGACCATAAGAGACGAGCTCCACTGCGGCACACCTGTATTCCTACTGTACAGCTACCGCAGGTGAAAACCTGCAAGTGTGACTCCAGGAATGTTAGATACTTAGCCTCCAAGTGTCAGCCTTGGTGTTGTATTTCTTGAACACCAAGATTCCAGTCAATGTACACCAGTTACTTCAAGGAGAAAACTCACCTCTGCTGAATAGCAAAATTTACAGTAAGGTTAATAAAGGCTAGTTGGTGATATTAGACATTCCCTAGAGAGAGAGAGAACGGGGGAGTAAAGAGAAAGGGAGGGGTGGCGGTGCCTGTGCTCAAGGAGTAGGGCGCCGGCCGCATATGCCAGAGGTGGCAGGTTCAAACCCAGCCCTGGCCAGAAACTGCAAAAACAAAAATAAAAACGAGAAACGGAGGGGGAGAAGCATGGGGAGAGAGAAGGGAGAAAGTTCCTGCAGTGGACCTTCCCATCCTGAGTATTTGGGTCAGCATTTGGGGGCGGGGGGTGGCTCCTGACAGTCTGGATAAACCAGACCACACAGCCCACCTCACCACTCCTGAACCTGAGGGAAGAGGCCAGAACAGGTCTTGCTAGATCTCTGGAATTTCTGAAACCTGTCTCTATTCCCCCCTCCTCCCACAGAGAGTATTAGCAAACTGTCTAGGAAAAGAGCCTCATCTGCTAGAAGAAAGTCAAAGAAAACACAATGAACTTAAGGTACTCCTGTTATGGCTGAGCGGCTAAGGGGCAGCCTATCCGTAGCCACCAGCTGGAAGGAAGTGCTCCCGGGAGCACAGCTTTGAGTGCAGCAGGGAGGCAGAAGGAACCTAAAATGCAGCGCTGTTCCCCAAAAGGCTACTAACTACTGGAAACGACAGGTGACCTCGCTCACAAAAAGGGATAACCAAATCATGAGTGACTACATTTAAATGCAAAGCTGAGAGGCAACTCAAGTGTTAAGCTAATAGGGGAGAAAATAGTGGAAGGAGTGACCACTTGATGGTGGCGAGACTTATACATGATGCAACTTTTATATAAGGATGACTGAGACTTAGATATCATGGCAAATGCTGGCTACTCAGAGAGGGAAAGGAGAGCGCTTGGGCGGTGGGCAGAGGCACAGGTAACGTGTACATGAACTTGAGTGCATGCTCGTGTTTGTTACTCGAGGAACCTCACAGGGAACAGGACAAATGGCATTCTTCCACACACGAACGAAATCCTCGATACCTCCCAGATTCACAGAAAAGTCCATTTCTCTCTCCTCCCTCTCTCACCCCCCTCACCACCCCAACCATCCCTCCTTATTCAAAGACATCAAGTACACTTTTCAATCACTCAAACAGCTATTAATCTATTCCTTTTCCTCCCTCCCTCCAGTGATTGTTTATAGAGGAAACGGTGTAGTTTAATACAACATGAGTTGTCCGCATTGAGTGCAAACGAGAAGAGGGAATCATTGTTATGAAACAAATAGACAATCAAAAATAACACACACAAAATTAAGATACAGAAGCTATTAGCTGAGATTGGCAAAGCTTCTGAGTATGTCAAGAATTCTATGGAACTTCAATTACCACCTTCCCATTACTCCCGGAGGACAGGCTGAGTCACACAGACAGGTGTGTGCCAGGTTCCCACCAGATCTCAATACAACACAGTCCACAGCTGTGCAAACTGGCCAGTGCCCAGCAGGGCATAGTGAACTGCAAGATGACAACAGCTTCACTTTCACATCTGCAGCTGTCACAGCTGCACAGGTGTGGGATGTGACCACCAAATATTTCTCACAAAGCATTGTAGAGATACAGAGGCAGAGCAAAGGAGAAGTATCAAAAATAGAAAACATCCATTAGTAAATGCATTAATTAGGAGTCTATTAATACTTTCATAGGGGTATGATTTTACATGCCACTATTTAGCAAGCATCAGTTTATAAAAATTTATATAGGAGATTTATTTCTTCCTGCAGGGAAAAACTATGCCAACTTTCTCAGTAACGCTGGAGGAAGAACAACAGTTAGATCAGTACTTTCTAACAAGGTTGCACGTCAGATCAGCCACCCAAGGAGATTTTGGGATCCCACAAGTCCTGGGGATTCTGATTCAGTGAGACAAGAGCGATGCCTAGATGTGTATATTTTGTAAAAGCTCCTCCATCTGGCCCTGACTCTGTCTCTCATGACTAAGAACACTTTGGGCAATCTGTAGGATACTTACCAGTAGCTGTGTTCAAGCCCCACCCAATTCAAAAAATGAAACACTTTCCAAATAATAAGTATACCAAACTGAAACCAAACAGTTGCTTGAAAAATAGCATTTTCTGAATAGCTGTTAAATCACTACAGAAAAGCTAGTCACCTGCATAATATGACCAGAGAGACATAGGGTATTTTGACAAGATCTGAAATCACTTTTTTCTTTTTTTGAGACAGTCTCAAGTTAGAGTGCCCTGGCATCAGCCAAGCTCACAGCACCCACAAACTCCTGGGCTCAAGCAATCCTCCTGCCTTAGCCTCCCAAGTAACTGGGACCACAGGTACCCACCAGAATGTCTGGCTAATTTTTCTATATTAGTAGAGATGGATTCTTTTTTTTTTTTTAATTGAGACAGAGTCTCACTTTGTCACTGTTGGTAGAGTGTCGTGACATCATAGCTCACAGCAACCTCATGCTCCTCAATTGCTTGGGCTCTAGCAATTCTCTTGCCCCAGCCTCCTTAGTAACAGAGACTACAGGTGCCCCTACAATGCCTGGCTATTTTTGTTTGTTTGTTTAGCAGGCCTGGGTAGGGTTGGGACCCATGTGGCCAGCGCCGTAACCACTGAGCTATGGGTGCCCAGCCTAGAGATGGGTTCTTGCTCTTGCTCAGGCTAGTGTCAAACTCTTGTGCTCAAGTGGTCCTCCCACCTTGACCTCTCAGAGTGCTAGGATTACAGGCATGAGCCATTGTGCCCAGACCTTGAAATCAATTTTGTAAAAATTAACATGTATAACTAAAATATTTAGAAGAGGAAGGTAGAGAGGGAATTGAAAAAACACCATAAGGGCAGGGAGGAATATGTTTCCTTCCTCTTCCCATATGAAAGTTTTTGCTTTTCTAAAACCCTTTTGTGCAGAAAGTGATGCCCTTCACAGAGTGACCTGTCTGTAAGATGGTATTGCTTCACCACATCCACATGAAACAGGAGACTTGTCTGACACTTGGCACAGAATTGAGCAATAAGTATTTGCTACATCTGTGATGTTTGGCCTTAAAAATACATATTAATCATTGCCTATGAAGCCAAGGTCCACGTGTCATGACCCTCTCGATACCTGGTCATTTGCCCAGGCCCCTGGGCCAGAGATTGCTGTACCTATCATAGGAGTTCCTACCACGTCCTCTAAATTTTCCTCTTCTCTAAGAGAAATAAAAGGGCACAAGTTACTTAAAATATAATGAATAAATGTGTAAGACCAACTCGTCCATCAAAAGGTCCCCAAGACCAATGCCTATTTATAGAGGCACCACACAATGCCTAATGGGATTATTAAAAGCTAGTTAAACTGGAAGGACAGAAATGCTTAACTCTAGCAGTTACGGGAGAGATGACGGTCTGTTACTTTCATAACTACTTTTCCCACCCGATTAAAGGACCTGCCAAAGACATCTTCAATGTAAGTGAAAAGGCGATTGTGAGCAAAATAAATTTAGTGTGTTCTCCATGGAGTTTATTTTATTTTATTTTTTTTGAGACAGAGTCTCACTATGTCATCCTCGGTAGAGTGCCATGGTGTGACAGCTCACAGCAACCTCAAATGTTTGGGCTTAAGCCTGCAGTTCTCAACCTGTGGGTCACAACCCATAGAACTATATTAAAGGGCTGCAGCATTAGGAAGGTTGAGAACCACTGGAAAGTGATTCTCTTGCCTCAACCTCCTGAGTAGCTGGGACTACAGGCGTCCACCACAATGCCCAGCTATTTTTTGTTGCAGTTGTCATTGTTGTTTAGCTGGCCTGGGCTGCGTTCGAACCTGCCAGCCTTGGTGTATGTGGCTGACACGGTAACCACTGTGCTACAGGCGCCGAGCCTCAGAAGTATTTTTTTTTTATTTCTATGAATTAAGAGACATAATTAAGAAGCAATCTCCAAGATAAAACCACTCCCACAAACAAAAGTAAAAACAAGACAACCATAACCTAATGGTCAGTTTTTTAACTGAATTAAGGAAAAAAAACAAAAAGCTAAGATACTCCTTACAACTTGCCAAGAAAGAAGATGTGATAACATTTCAGATGCAAAGAAAAGAATCCTTCAGATTTAGGTGAGGAGAAAGAGGAGCTTGAAAGAAAATCTGCCCAAAGGAAATGATCACCCACAGTCCAGGACTAAGGCAAAACTCTGTTCTTGGAAGGAAGAAGAAAACTATTTTATGACATAAGTGATCTGAAACAACCTGTCAACAAGATCCACATCTGAGGTGGTCACAACATAAGCAATACAGCAGAAAGAGTTCATGAATGAGACTCATGCCCTTCCCCCCAAAAATTTTATGTTAGCAGGCAACTATTCCTAATATTAGCCCATTATTTTGAGAAGAGCAAGAGCAATGAAAGAATTTCACAAAGGATTCCATTTATTACAATGATGGAATACAACTAATTCAAAAAGCTAAACTCTGCACCAAGTCTAGAAAAGAGGGCAAAAAGAGAGTTGCTAATATAAAATGTTAAGAATGAATTTAAACCGATGGTGCATCTTACAAGGGCACATGTGAAATTTACTAAGTGTAGAATATAAATGTCTTAACACAATAACTAAGAAAATGTCGTGAAGGCTGTGTTGACCAGTTTGATGACAACATTTCAAATTGTATATAAAACCAGCACATTGTACCGCATGATTACATTAACGTACACAGCTATGATTTAATAAAAAAATTTAAACAATTTTACTACAATTGTTAATTGGAAAAAGAGGAAAACAGGCATTTCTTTTTTATATACATATATATATATATAAAAAACACTATTCCAAAAGCACGTTGAGAAACAAAATTATAACATTAGAACAAATATATACATTTTCAAATCCTGTGGAGAGAGGATTTTAGGAATTTTTTTATGTCTAATAATATTCCTGACATTCCAGTAACTATAGCTTCCTTCAGGCCCCACGGTGCATGGCAATGTTTACCGGAGTATCATACTGGAGTATCTCAAAGGTGAGAACAGCTACAGAGGGCTGAGACTAAGGTAGGTAGATCTCCCAACCGCCCCAGCCAGTGAGCCAGTCTCCAATCCTGAAACTTCATCCCACGTGCTGGGAAGTTAAAGCAGAAAGAGAGGAGGGTGCAATTGCACCTGGCCCCGCACACACACCACAGCTGGGGAGGACAGGTGGGCTGAGTGAGGGGCCGCCCAGTGGAGGAGCCCAAGGTGCTAGTGTGAGGCTGAAGGGAGCAGCCAGGAGGAGGGAGTGGACGGTCAGGTCCCGGGACACCACCGTGCCTGCCTCCTGCCCTTCTCCCAGCTTTCCCTGGAGTCACTGCTGCAATATCAAGATCCCAGTTGAGAAATTTGAGGAGATTATTGAGAAAGACTAAATATATTACAAAGGGTACGTAAGCCAAATGCATAAAAGTGCAAAACTACCCATAATAAGCACATCTGCTTCTCAAAGCTTTTCGCAGGGCAAAAGCAAGAAAAATGCAAAAACTGAAAGGATGGTGGAGAATAACACAAACGGTCCATTCTATCTGGTAATACATGTTTTGAAATATCTCAATAGATAGATAGATAGACAGATAGAAAGAATGAACTTCCTAATGCCTATTTTTAAAAAGTACCTTTGAATTTTACCTACCAAAAAAGAAAAATGCATGCATACAGACGAAACGTTAGCGGATAGTCCCAGATGTAACCAGTCTGCCCAAACCCAGAGGAAACAAACAGTATCACTATTACAGCAGGGCCATGCTCCAGAGCCAGCCCAGGTCTGGATCCTTCTCCCATTAGGCATGTGACTCGGGGAAACATGCCCAGCCTCTTAGCACCTCAGCTCCTGCCTATGCAAAATAAGAATGATGCCATCTAACTGGCAGGGATCCTGAGAGGATTAAATGAGATAAAGTACATAAAAGTGACTGCCCTAATGTGTACTAGGTGTTCAAAAATGCTAACGCTAATGAACTCAAAGAATTTCAAAATGTTGCAAGGAAATTCAAGAATAAGACACTGAGGATGGAAGAGGTAGCAGGTAAGCAGGGTGATACATAGGTAAAGATTAAAAAGTATTGGTTTTCAGATGAGGAGGGGTTTATAAGTATATATTAATTTACTACTAAACAAAGCACCGGGGGCAAGTATAAACCAAGGACTATGATAAATCGAATTTTGAATTACGTGTGCCTGAGTTCCAGAAGGTATAGGGAGGGAATTAGCTATGTTTCAATAATGCCAAGAAAGCAAATGAAATTTCCTAGTCAGTGTACCCAACTCAAGTTGACAAACCTGTACTGATTATTCACTATAATTATCAGACCCTGTGCTTTGTATCCAGATATTAGAAATAAATAAAAAATACAGTTCCTGTACCTAAGGGATTTGCTGTCTGGTGTAGGAGAGACATCGCCACACCATGAGCACCCTTCGGGTGAGTGCCAACAGAAGGAGTGGGGTACAGGACAGGAAGGGGGTCTTGAGCAAGCAGCACCCCCATGCAGTCTAAGAGGAGAGAAGGAGAAAAAGAGAGATCAGGCCAGAGGAGCGGATGTGCACAATACAGGGCCCTGGGACAGCCAGGTGTGCTCAGGGAACAACTCAGAAAACATGAGCAGAGCAATGAGGAGTAAACCAAGAACATTCGGCAGGTGTGGAGTTTTGAATTTGCAAAACTTCATTCCATTAATCAGGTGGGTCTGAGAACAATGAGAGGAGAATGTGGGCAAAGGCCAGGTGAGAGGCCCTTGCAGGAAGGCAGACCAAGGGAAATGAAGGCCTGAACCCGGCATGCTGCTAGAAACCCAAAGCAGGCAGCAGGGAGAAGGGACAATGGGGGCCCGGAGCACAAAAGAGAGCTGCAGAGACTGTCCCGCAACAGTTACCTATCATTTTGTTCATTCGTTTATTTATTTTAATTGACAATAAATGTACATGATTGTGGTGTATGACATGATGTTTTGACATATGTATATATTGCAGAGTGGCTAAATCAAATGAATTAACATATTAATTATCTCAAATACTTATTTGTGTATGTGTGTGTGGTGAGAATGTTTAAAATCTCTCAGCAATTTTCAAGAATCTACAAGGTCTGAGAATTATGTCTGCAAACTTGCCACCATGCACTTATGTTGGCAGCACTGTGCAAATAAGTTGGTCAGGTTTCATAGCCTTGATCTATCAGTGCCTCACAGTTTTGTCCATGTTGACGTGTGGTGATGTCTTGCTGAGTGATGGTCATTATTGTTGTTTTGTGTTTTTGTGTGCAGACACAAGAATGTCAGAGATTGAATGAGGGCAATGAACAAACATTCGTAAGTTTCTTGTTAAACTTGGCAAGAGTGGAAGTGAAATCAGGGACATGTTAGTCCAAGTTTATGGGGATAATGCCATGAAGAAAACCGCAGTGTAAAAATGAATTAAATGCTTTCCTTAGGGGAGTGAAAGCATGGCTGATGAAGAGAAGCTGGGCAAGGCTGGGCGTGATGGTTCATGCTTGTAATCCTAGCACTCCAGGACTCCAAAGAGAGTGGATTGTTTGAGCTCACAGGTTCCAGACCAGCCTGAGCAAGAATGAGACCCCCACCTCTAAAAATAGCTGGGCATTATGGCAGGCACCTGTAGTCTCAGCTACTTGAGAGGCAGAGGCAAAAGGATCACTTGAGCCTAAGAGTTTGAGGTTGCTGTGAGCTATGACACCACAACACTCTACCAAGAGTGACAAAGTGAGACTCTGTCTCAAAAAAAAGAGAGAGAGAGAGAGAAGTTGGGGTAGCCAGAAGCACAAATCATGAAAACACTGCAAAAATTCATCAAACTGTGCATTGACAGTACCAGCTGACTGTAAGAAGTATAACAGACCAAGTAAACAATGGAGAAACAGTTAAGAAAATCTTAACTGAAAATCTTGGCAAATAACTCAGGGCTCTTGCATCACAACAGTGCACCAGGTTACACAGCACTGTCTATGAAGGCATTTTTTTAGCCAGTAAACAAATAACTATATTGGAAGACCCTCCCTACTCACCCAATCTGGCCCCTAATGACTTTTTTCTTTACACCTGAAGATAAAGGAAATATTGAAAGGAAGACATTTTGATAACATTCAGCACATCAAAGGCAGATGACAGCTTTGACAGCCATTCCAAAAAATGAGTTCCAAACTTGCTTTTGAAGGGTGGACTAGGTACTGGTCTGTGCATAGCTTCACAAAGGGAGTAAGTCAAAGGTGGCCACAGTGATATTCAGCACTGAGGTATGTATCACATTTTTGAGGATGAATTCACAAACTTAACTGTCAGAACTTGTAATACATTGTTACTAACTACAGTCATCATGTTGTACAACAGATTTCCTGAGCTCATTTCTCCTCTCTACATGAACTTTAGTATTCATTGACCAACATTTCTTTAATCCTTCCTTGTGTTTTTTAATAGCTTATAAGCCAAACCCACCATCCTAAATGCAGAAGTTGTCTGCAAGGCTCCAGCTTTTGGTGTTATTGACTGGTTGTGAGGAGGTGGGACAGGTGGTGGAGTTGCACAGAACATCTCTAACTTTTAGGTGCACAGAATTGTCCGGAGAACTTGTTAAGATGCAGATTCTAATTCAGTAGGTCAGGGATGGTGCCTGAAACTCAGCATTTCTAACAAGCTCAAGTGACACTGATGTTATCATGAACCACACTTTGAGAAGTATCTGAAAACACCAGGAATCAGAGAAAAGGAAAACAGAAGGCGGGCAAGCGTAAGGATTCACTGTGTGACACAAGATGACGGGGGGGGGGGGGGTCACTGAAATTGGAGGCATGAGTCTGGTGCTCTGCCTCGAGCTACAGAACTGACAGCAACTCGTGTATACACAGTACAAAAAGATGGAAGGATGGAATTAGATTACCTGGAGAAACTGTGTAATGTCAAGGCTGAACAATGAGTGTTCCGTTTTTCCTGAATGGACAATGAAAATCTCCCAGAAACTGGTACTGACTGACACTCGGATCATTCAGGCTCCGCCCTGCTCAGAAATGGCCTTCTCCTCACACATCTCTTCTGTGAATTAAATAAAATCAAACCAGTCTAATATTTCTTCCCCATGCAAGTGACGTGATGAATTTAGTATCTCTCAGGGTGCTAAAGGGTAGCAAAGGAGGTGTTCGTAAAACCTTTGGTAGGTCCTTGGAAGGATTCTTCATCAGAACCAGATTTCTAAAACAGCTATCTATACCTGTCTCTACTGCTCTGGGTTACAGGTTTTCCTAAAGTTCTGCCAGCTAAGCTTGGAATAAATGTCCAAAAGAGTAACCTGCTCATTGTTTTATGCTTCTGACTATGGATGGACATTTCTTTTCTAGACTTTAGGTCTTCTACACATTTCTACTCCAGAACTTACACTACCCCTTACTGTGTAACTACTCCGTCTCCTTTCTAGACAATAAACTCTATGAAAGTAGGAGTTCTTTTCTTTCTCTGTATTCTTAGAGAATACAACAGAGCCATGAATCCGGTGCAGGCTCGAAAGTGCTTGTTCAGTGAATGCTGTTTCCTTATCTTAGCTTTTCTTGGTGGAAAATTACTCTTGAAAAGTGTTTCTCTTTTTGCCTTCAACATCAACCCAGCTTCTAAGCCCAGCACTGAGGCACTGGTGGCTGTAACAATCCATTGTCGGAATCAAGAACAGCCAGAAGACTGTCTCCAGGCAGTCTGGTTCTAACTGATCAAATGATCCCTGGCACTAAGGTGTCCGACTTACTCCATTTGACTTCTTAGGCATCAAATCAGTGTTGATCTGGGAAAGAAACATCTGGAAACAACCATCCAGTCCTGGATGACTGGTCCACTTAATTCTAAAACTTCACTCAACTTTTTGAACCCAACTCTTTTAGGCAGAATGTTAGTGCAGAAATCGCTTCCCGCTTAAGGCAAAAACTTAAAAGAGCCACGGTTAATTCTCACAGTTGAAACTGTGTAGATGTGTTTATTATGTAGTCTATACATTTTTCTAAGTCTTAGTAACTATGACTAGATTCTATAACTAAGTGTTAAAAACTCTTTTATATCTATTAAAATACAAAAAAAAAAACATTTAACGATACTTTTGAAGTCTTTTGGGACTGAAGAGCTCAACTCCAAATTTTTCCAAATTTCTGCATTAGCAAATATTGTTTACACAATCAACAAAACTTTTTTAACGATTGTGACTGTCACTGTTAATAATCAATCCAGACTGAACAAAAACATGGTTTTGTATCATATACACCTTCTTATTGAAAGTCTAAATTCTTTTTCACATAAAATACCTAAGACAATGTGACACTGACTTTCTACTTTTTCCAGCAGGAGTGTCCAACCTTTTTCTTTTCTGCCACACATTGGAAGATAAGAGTTGTCTCTGGCCACCCATTAAACATACAAATACTAACAAAAGTCGATGAGCAAAAAAAGGCCCCCCATGCATACTTTTCTCAGTACTGGACACCACAGATAAGCAAAATAGTTCTTACATTATCTGCATGCAGCTGCAGGTTGGACTGCCCTGCTAGAGAATTCAAAACACTTGCCATTTCCTTCTGTTCTAAGGACAATGTTAGGATTAACGAGATGTTGGTGAGAACATTATCTTCTCTATGCAACACTGCTCTCTGCAAGAATACCAAAGGAGTTTGAGACCTGCCTGAGCAAGAGCAAGACCCTGTCTCTACTAAAAAATAGAAAAACTAGGGCGGCGCCTGTGGCTCAGAAGAGTAGGGCACCAGCCCCATATGCTGGAGGTAGCAGATTCAAACCCAATCCCCACCAAAAAAAAATAGAAAAACTAGGTGGGCATGGTAGCACTTGCCTATAGCCTCAACTACTCAGGAGGCTGAGACAGGAGGATCACTTGAACCCAAGAGTTTGAGGTTGCTGTGAGCTATGATGACACCATGGCACTTCTAGTCTTGGCAACAGAGTGAGACACTATCTCAAAAAAAAAAAAAAAAAAAAAAATACCAAGCTAATGTCAAATCTGTTTGCAAGAGAAATAGTACGAAAATTCTATACCTAGGTCTCTCTCACCGTCTCTCCATCATGACAGGGACCCACTTCCAAACCTATGGAAGTGCTCTAAACTTTCTCTTAGTTCTTCCTAAATAAAATTTCTCTTTGTTAAAAAAAAAAAAAAAATTCTCTTTGTTACGCTGGAAAAAAAATTCTACACCTAGAAAATTCAGATCTCAAACTATACATTTTTGTCAATTTCTGTAGGTTACTATAATCAAGAAAATTATCAGACAGTGCCTATGGCTCAGTGGGCAGGGCGCCGGCCCCATATATTGAGGGTGGTGGGTTCAAACTCGTCCCTGGTCAAACTGCAATAAAAAATTAGCAGGGCATTGTGACAGGTGCCTGTAGTCCCAGCTACTCGGGAGGCTGAGGCAAGAGAATGCCCTAAGCCCAGGAGTTGGAGGTTGCTGTGAGCTGAGTGATGCCACAGCACTCTACCAAGGGTGATAGAGTGAGACTCTGTCTCTACAAAAAAATAAAATTAAAGAGAAATAAAAATGCCTGTATCTTAATGATGAATAATTAATTAAAGTTTTTTTATGTGTCAACAATATTACTAAACAAAATGGACCTGAATGTATTCTCCTTTAAAAATAAAGACGAGGTTTAGAATAGCAAACATTTCTCTACCTCCCACACCTACCCATTTGCTTCCTCTGGTTTCCTATACAAGATACAACACAGCCCACTGCATGAACATTTTAGACTACTAACATGGTAGTGGTTTAACAATTAAATACAGTTAATTTTCTATTAGGACAAAACAACTCTCCACACACACATACACACACACTATACATAAACTAAAAAAATTGTTCAATCATTATCAAATAAAAATCTGAATTTTCATGGCATTCATATATAACCGTAGTATACTAGACATAAGAAATTCATATATGTGCATTCTTAAGCTTACTGAAAATAATCATATATACATATATATAT
>NW_003852437.1:9437210-9465170 GCF_000181295.1 Otolemur garnettii | reverse complement strand
GGTAGAGTGCCATGGCATCACAGCTCACAGCAACCTCCAACTCCTGGGCTTAAGCGAGTCTCCTGCCTCAGCCTCCCAAGTAGCTGGGATCGCAGGCGCCTGCCACAACACCTGGCTATTTTTTGGTTGCGGCCGTCATGTTGTTTGGCGGGCCTGGGCTGGATTTGAAGCCGCCACCTTAGGTGTATGTGGCTGGCGCCTTAGCCGCTTCAGCCACAGATGCCAAGCCAATAGATTTTATCCATAAAAGCTCCAAGTCACTTTACACTTTCAAATATACACACACACACACACACACACACATATATACATAAAACACAAACATCTATAAAATCACTAATAAATATTTATTAATCTCCTATACTCCATCTTTAACATGTATACCTTGGAAAGCAAGTTCATGTTTGGTATTACAAACAGCAAGGCAAATTTGCGTTACTATGTGGAGTTGATGACTATAGCTTTATCTTCACACTTTGTAATACTACAATCCTACCCCAGTTAAGCAAATTCTATCTTCAGTTACCCTTAGTACCCCCAAATTATTCAATTGTGTAACACAAATTTTAATTTATTCAATTAAAAACTGCTCCTCCATTTGGTTTCCACAGTGGCCAATGACCAAGACTTGAAGTCACTTGAAGCTACAGCTGTTAGCAGAAACTGTTTCTTCCAAAATTTAATAACTCCAAAAGAAATTCTGTCCTTGGCACATAAGTAGGCACTCAGTATATGAGCTGAAGGGATGAATGCTGAACCAACACTACGTTTTTACTGAAAACCAACAGGACTGAGAAAAAAACATTAAGACCCATCACTATGGAGCTCAGCTCCCTTCAATCACTCCATGCCAGTCTCTTAGAGGCACAGGGAAAATTCCAGAGATAAAGCACAGTTGTCTCTCATGGCCCCAGCTTCAAAAAAAGTGCTCAAACTCAAAGAATCCTAAGAGGTTCTGCAACCAGTACACACAGGAATATTCTCTTTAGGATAGGAGTAAACATAGGGGCAGAGAGGGAGACAATGGTATTTACTTCCTAGTCATCAGCTCTGCCCAAACTACCACTTTCTGGGACAACTAAATTGTAAATGAAGTAGCGGGGAATCTTCATCCCTCATCACTGCAATGAAGCTCAAATCCCATTATGACTTGAAAGCTTGTTGTTCAATAATTTTTATATCAGTATTACTTAAAATTAAAGAAAAGCAATTGCCAAAAGTTTTTAATGCATAGTTTTAGTTGCATTAGAAATTGTTACAAAAGCAATTATGGTATATGGATTTCCTCCTAACCATATAGAAGCTTCAAACCTTAATATTCAAACACATAGTAAACCGAAATTGATCTCCAGAAGACTAGGCTTCATAAATTACTAAAGTCTGCAGAAATAACAAACACACTTTAATTATGTATTTTTCAGATTTTCTTCAGCAGCATACAATCACTATCTCCCCAAATAAACAAACCAAAGTTCCTATTAAAAAATTCCAACTGTAAAGCCTTGTAAACTACATCTGTTGATTACTCTTCTGAAAGAAATAATCATATCCTTGGATGAATATCTCAATGTGTTTTTCTCAATATGCTAACAGGGAAACAACTCATTCTGAAGTTTTAACAGTCTCCATTTTTACAATCAATTTCATTTCAGCCACATTGCTGACAGCAATTCTTAAAACAACTTAACATCTGTCCATCTGTACAAATATGCCTGAGCTAAGGAATGCACAATGCTTATCTTAACTTGATTAATCATTTTATTTTCCACAAGGAAAGCGTACTTACTGTCAAGGAGGCAGAAAAGTTAAGTCCTAATTGAATCTACATCAAAAGGAAAAGGAAGGGAAAACTTTCTATTTAAATCAGTTGAAAGCTTTAATTATGCAACTGACCTGAGAAAATGAAACTTGGAGATACTATTCCTGGGGACATTTGCATCTTTCCTCAGAAAGCCCTGGTCGGATCTCTCATGGCACTAACTTCCAACCCTTTGCTGCCTTCTCAGCCACTATGGATCAGGCTGCATATTAATGAGCAAAAAGCAGCCAGATATAGGAAACTCAGCCAAGAACACTAGGGCAGACAAGAAAAGGGCTCACTATTTTCAAGAAAACATCTTTGAAGAGTTCTGGGCTCCCAGAAGTTAGGCCAAAACACAGAGAAACTGCCTTTGGATGAGGATAAATAAGTTTGCGCTTTGCCCACAGGAGATGGTCAAAGACTTTGCTTCTTTTTTCTTTCTTTTTTTTTTTTTTTTGGTACCATCTGTTTTAATAAAGTTAAATCTGGGTTACGGCAGATTCATACTTACATTAGAATTACTTGATTTGTCCGGAGATACAACAAAGCTCATAGCATTAGGAATCGGGAATTTAAAGGAAATTTATTTTATAATGGCCATCTGGAAACGCCATCAAAATACTTCCTTTCTTTACCTACTCTGGGAGCAGTTATGGATATTCCCTGAAAATATCTTAAGGATAAAACACGTTATCTAAAAACTTGAAAATATGGCATAAAGTATATTTCCTTTACCACGAAATTAATAATACCCATATAATGACTTTTACTGATTAAAACATGGATATATACAAGTTTTTTTGTCCTGATATACATACTGTTTTTAAGAGGTAGCTATTTTTTAAGAAATTCATCTTTTTGTCCAAAAAAATTACATATTTCCTCATAAATACTCACTAAAGTTCTATCAGCAGCTCAAAATTCTCAGCATTTTATTGCACACACTGTAACTTCACAGAGAACAGTGAACAGCCCTGACTTTGAACCTTCTGAGTTAACTGTGCAAACTGGCGAAGCACTGTGCCTGTCTGTGACCTTTCTCCCCTTCTAAATGGTCTTACTGTTTCTCTCTTATGGCATTTTGGTGCTCATCCTGTTTGTACCGTCCATTAGCTAGAAAGTAAAAGGAAACTAATATTCTGACGTTTTGGCTGGAGCCCCAAACTTACTCTGTAATTTCTTAGTATTTCTTTAGGGTTTTCATAGCATGTATTAAAATCCCTAGCATGCAGCAGGCATTCAAAAATACTGCTGCATGTTGAACAGTACAGCTTTGGAAGTTACATGTGAATTTTCTTCCACCACTGAGACAGCAAGACCAACCTCCTCTTCCTCAGCCTACTCAAGGATGAGGAGGATGAAGACCTTTATAACGATTGTCTTCTACTTAAGGCATAGTAAATACACTATCCTCATGATTTTCTTAACATTTTCTTTCCTCTAGTTTACTGTATCATAAGAATACAGTATATACTATAATATGTGAAACATTCAAAATGTGTGTTACTTAACCATTTTATCTTATTGGTAAGGCTTCCAGGCAACAGAAGACTATTAGTAGTTAAGTTTGGGGGGAATCAAAACTTATATGTAGATCTCATTATGCAGGAGTCAGTACCCCTAAAACCCTGTGTCGTTTAAGGGTCAACTGTTTCTATTTATTGGTTGGTAAAACCAAAGTGACCTTCAGTCTTGAGACCATTCAAGTGCATGAGCTGACACGTTATCAGACTCAATTCTCTACACATACACAAACTGTCAGCATTGCTGATATCAAGATAGTGTTCTTCAAACTGATAAATAATGTTTGCAAAATATTGCAGACCTCATCAAAAGTAGAATTTAAAACAAGTTCTCTTAGCTCCGTGCCTGTAGCTCAGTGAGTAGGGCACCAGCCACATACACCGAAGCTGGTGGGTTCAAGCCGGGCCCGGGCCTACTAAACAACAATGACAACGGCAACAAAAAATAGCTGGGCATTGTAGTGGGTGCCTATAGTCCCAGCTACTTAGGAGGCTGAGGCAAGAAAATCATTTGATCTTGCAATCCCATTACTGGGCATCTACCCAGAAGGAAAAAAAAAATCCTTTTACCACAAGGACACTTGCACTAGACTGTTTATAACAGGTAAGCTTTTTTTTTTTTTTTTTTTGCAGTTTTTGGCCAGGGCTGAGTTTGAACCCGCCACCTCCAGTACATGCAGCTGGCGCCCTACTCCTTGAGCCACAGGCACCGTCCTAACAGGTAAACTTCTTAAGTACCCTGACTCAGGGCCACCACCTCCTTCACTCTCATTTCTGCTCAGCTGACAATTTGGCTTCTACTTACTTCCTCCACTCCAGATAGATCTCTTGACACCTTAGCAATAGCCTCCCTGGAACTCCACACTCCACTGACCACTCCCTCCTTCCGGAAACTCCTCCCATGGCTATATTAACAACATCCCTGCTTTCCTGGTGGAGGTGGTAGTGCCCTAATTTGGAAATCAATATCCCCTGCATATGCTGAAAGCAGGTTTTCCCTATGGCCCCAATTTTGCCTTTTCCTCATATTATATGAGCTCTCATTGAGCAATCTCATCATCACTGTAGCTTTAAGTACCATCTACTCCCGAGCGCTTCCAAATCAAATTCCCAGCTCTGTTGTTATAGCTATTGGCTACCAACACATTCAAATAGACACACACAAGAGTTCTTCAAGCAATAAATTCATTTTTCTCTCTCAAAATAGCATTAAGGACAGGAGTGGTGGCTCACACCTGTAATCCCAGCACTATGGGAGGTTGCGGTGGGATTATTTGAGCCCAGGAGTTTGAAGTTGCAGAAGGAACACACAGGAAGTGTACAGTGTTGGTTTTCAAATTGTACTGAATCATGAAGTTTAGGAAAAAGAGCTCAGACTTAGTAACAAAATGCCAATATAAATTTTAAAAAAGCAAAAGGGTACAGTGGCATTTTCGAAAATTGAGTCTGGCAACAATGTAGAGAGTAGAAGGGCAAGAGGGAAAGCAGAGGAAGGAGTAATAATCAGTAGGAGATCCAACAGGAGACTCGGACAGCAGTCAGGGCACAGGAGCTGAGGGCCGTGGGTCACTGAGGGGAATAGATCATAATGAGGAAACTCAAGGGAGTTCAAAGGAAGACACTATAATTAAAGGGTAAGCATTCCCAAAGCATTTTACTTTAACATTCCTTTAAATGTTGGATCTGCTTCACAAACATACTAAATACTTAAATGATTATTTTCAAAAGCTAAAGAAAAAATAGGGACAAGTAAGCTTAAAATATTAAGTAAAAGACATCTGAAAGATGAAAACAAATCAAGCCAAAGTAATAGCTAATAAGTGAGATGATTTTTTTATTAACAGAGGTACCATTTGCTGAGGGCCTACTGCGTGTCAAGCACTGTCCTCGGTCTTCTGCCAGTATCATCTGTATTCCTCACTATTCCAGAGATTTAAATATCATTAGTTCTATTTCTATTTTTAAGACTTTTTTTTTAGAGCAATTCTAGAAGTCCACAACAAAACTGAAAGTACAGAGATTCCCCATATACTCCTTAACCCCAAACGTGGACGGCCTTCTCTCTTATCAATATCCCCCATAGAATGGTGCATTTGTTACCATTGATTAGCCTGCATTAACACATTATCACCAAGAGTCCACAGTTTATGGGCGGTGCCTGTGGCTCAGTGAGTAGGGCACCGGCCCCATATACCCAGGGTGGTGGGTTCAAACCCACCAGAACTGCAACAAAAAAATAGCCAGGCGTTGTGACAGGTGCCTGTAGTCCCAGCTAGTTGGGAGGCTGAGGCAAAAGAATCGCCTAAGCCCGGGAGTTGGAGGTTGCTATGAGCTGTGATGCCACAGCACTCTACCAAGGGTGATAAAGTGAGACTCTGTCTTAAAAAAAAAAGTCCACGTTTACATTAGGGCTTATTGTGTATTTTATGGGTTTGGACAAATATATAAAGGTGTGTATGTATCTACTATTTTTTAAATGGGGAAACAGCCTCACAAAATTAACTAATGAACCTAAATAAAGGTACATCTTCAAAACCGACAGAGCCAACATGCAAACCCATATTCATTTATAGATGTTTAAAGACTAAGACTATTACATAAGATAGAAATACACCTGCACTGGCACCTCAAGAACCTCTGGCACACAGTAGGCCTTAAATAAATATACTCAGTCATCCAACAGTACCTAATTCATGCTATAATTAGGTACTATTTTAACAGAATTAGAGGATTTGCACTTTCAATGAAAGTTAAGCAGCTCAACTGCCTTCAAAACAGATTATCTTAGGATTCAGAAAGGTATTTTGGCTATTTAAGAATTTTGCCTTTTGGCTCGGCCCCCATGGCTCAAGCGGCTAAGTTGTCAGCCACATACACCTAAGGTGGCGGGTTCGAATCCAGCCCAGGCCCGCCAAACAACAATGATGGCTGCAACCAAAAAAATAGCTGTGTGTTGTGGCAGGTGCCTGTGGTCCTAGCTACTTGGGAGGCAGAGGCAGGAGACTCGCTTGAGCCCAGGAGTTGGAGGTTGCTGTGAGCTGTAATGCCATGGCACTCTACCCAGGGGGACAGCTTGAGGCTCTGTCTAAAAAAAAAAAAAAAAAAAATTTTGCCTTTTTATAACAAATAAAACATTTCTCAAATTTATATTATCAGTCATTTAAAGAAGAAAATCACAGAACAGGACTGAAAATTTTTCTTAAATTACACTTATTTTCAAATTATAATATTCAACAAGAAGCAACTTACCTGGAAAGCACAAAAACAGGTTACACATAGAACAATCTTTTCAAAAAAGATATACACTAGAGCAGTGCCTATGGCTCAAAGGAGTAGGGCATCAGCCCATATGCCAGAGGTGGTGGGTTCAAACCCAGCCCTGGCCAAAAAAAAGCAAAAAGAAAAAAGATACACACTGGCATCGCTGTTGTTAACAATGTTATTATCTCAAAATACGGTTTTGATTAAAAGGAGCAGAGACGCTGAGATAAGGAAATAGAGTGATGAGAAGCAAAATAGAGAAGAGGCCACAGATAAATTATTTTTAAGTAAAAACTTAAAAACTGACATGTGTTCTCTATATGGGTATATAAATATTAAAATGTACCTTGTGCTACATTCGACTAATATTTGCAGAGTGCTTCCTATGTACAGAGCAGATTTAAGGAATTTTATATCTTCCAACTCCTCTATGTCTGATTTACCTGGTCTCTAACCTTGAATACAAAGTCAATAATTTTGAAACCTAAACATGTAAAAGTCCTCTAGGGCCTGATCAGGAACTCCAGAACAACAGTGATGTGTCACTGAGGCACTCTGTGATTTGTACAAATCCTCAAAACCACAAAGGGCCAAAGAAAAGCTTATGTGACTCTAGTCTAATAATTTCTCTTTTGGGGGTTATTTTTATGATTTAACGATAGGATGATAGAGTTGCATACAATAATCATTTCCAAAGAGGCCCACAAATGCCAGCATGATCTGGCAACAGCCTACACCAGACTAAACTGTCAAAACATTGTCCCCAGGTGCAGCAGGCAGGCTGGACCCTAAGCACTCACTCCCTCAGCACTCTGGCCCTGGCCCTTTCTTCAACCGGGAAGGTTCTCCCGCCAAGCATCTTCCCTCTCCTCCTATCTGCGCTGAAAGTCACCAGTATCAGACCCGACCAGCCTATTTAAAATTATAACCTTTCTCTCTCCTTGGTTTCCATTTTCCTGCTTTATTTGTCCCACAATGCTTACCACCTTCTAACCTACTACACTGGCCACCTTTTGTTGCTGTAGTTTTCATTGATCTGTCCCCACTCTGAGAACACAAACTTCCCCACGGCAGGGATTTTGGTCTTTTTGTTCACAGAGGAACCTAAAGAATTTAGGAGATATCTGGCATAAAATTAGTTTTCAATATCTAACAGTTAACATTTTTTAATGAAAGAAAACATGATATAACCTGAGCAAAAAGATTATCCTAGAACCAAAATTTTCTTATATCGTACTCTTTCAAAGAAGGGAAAAATTTAATACAAGCAGTTGGCACTGAATCTTAGTACAAGTTCACAGAAACCGAAACGTGTTCTCTTATCTTATGATTATAGGAATACAACAAACAGCCTTTCCACTACATCTCTCTTACTCAAGCATCTTCCAACTCAGTAATTCCAGAAACATTTTAACATTCTTAACATACTTCATAAATCCCTTGTTACATACCACATAAATCCTTTGTTATAGGTTCTCAATAAGGAATTGTAAGAAAATTAAAAGATACCAATATTTTTAACCCCTAACTCTAAAAGATCTGTTGTAAGGATTAGAAATAACGGGCCGGGCGTGGTGGCTCACACCTGTAATCCTAGCATTCTGGGAGGTCAGGGAGGGTGAATTGCTTGAGGTCACAAGTTCCAGACCAGCCTGAGGAAAAGCAAGTCCCGTCTCTACTAAAAATAGAAAAACTGAGGCAAGAGGATCACTTGAGCCTGAGTTGGAGATTATTGTAAGCTATGATGCCACAACACTCTACCCAGGGTGACAGCTTGAGACTCTGTCTCAAAAAAAAAAGAAAGAAAGAAATAGTATGTTGAAAAGATCCAGCATATATAAATACTTGAATTAAAATTATTATCAATACTTCACGCAACTGGGGTAGAATAAATCAGTGACTATCTACTAAGGAAGAACAAAAATATAACTCCTTCACCATAATCTGCCAATGTGGAATTACTGATGTTCTACCTAAACCAGCAATTCCTGAGGAAGGAAACAACATTGATTAAAAAGCTAAATGCTGGCCAGGCATGGTCATGCCTGTAATCCCAGCACCCTGGGAGGCCGAGGCCAGTGGATTGCCTGAGCTCACAGGTTCAAGACCAGCCTGAGACTGAGCGAGATCCCATCTCTAAAAATAGCCGGGCGCTGTGGCTACTGTATTCCCACTTGGGAGGCTGAGGCAAGAGAATCACTTAAACCCGAGTTTGAGGTTGCTCTGAGCCGTGACGCCACGGCACTCCATCAAGGGTGACAAAGTGAGACTCTGTTCAAAAAAAAGCTAAATGTGGCCAGGTACAGTGGCTCACACCTGTAATCTAGCACGTTGGGAGGCTAAAGCAGAAGGATCACTTAAAGCCAAGAGTTCAAGCTCAGCCTGGGCAACATAGTGAAACCCTGTCTCTATAAAATTTTTTTTTCTAATTAGCCAGGCATAGTGAGATGTGCCTGTACTTTCCAGTCCTAGCTACTGGCAAGGCTAAGGCAGGCATTCCTGCTTGAGCCCAGGAATTCAAGGCTTCAGTGAGCTATGACTGCACCATTGCACTCTAGCCTGGGCAACAGAGCGAGACCCAGTCTCTAAAAAGGGAAAAAAAAAAAGCTGAATTCATTCATTCATCCTAAGCATATTAGACCACAGGCTTACAAATGCCAGAATCTGTCTTTTATTTTTTGTTTACAGTCATGAGCAAGGAATAACAGAACTCTGCTCTCCTGGAGCTTATACCCTAGTAAGAAAATATTTCTCTATAATACTACCTTTACACAATCACACAGTTTAATCCCCAGAGAAAGGAAACACTGATGTATTCAAATTCAAACTGTTTAAGCCCATTAAACAATTTAACTGAGAGTATACTACTGCCTGAAAGAAAGAAATGATAAGATGGGGGAGTGCTTTCCTATGAATGTTGTTGTTCTTATGTCAAAACAGTGTTTCCCAGTTTTACAAACATCTGTGATGGAAGAATGAAATCGCAGCTCATCATTTGTATATGCTGGGGCCCCGCAGCCAAGTGTCAGCCTCTGCTTTCTGTACCAATTATTCAAAAACAGTGAGTCACCAACGGACCAGCATTGGTTACCAAAATGAATATATTTTGTTCTGTAGTTTCCTGTCCCAGGGGCAAAAATACAAAACAAAACCAAAAAAATGGAGCAACATACAACACAAAATATTCAACTCAAGGCATTACGCCAAGAAAGCAACAGAAAGTTTTACACTTTAAGCCAAAGGCTCCTGGCTTTCTTTGAAAATTTTAAATCGTGACAATTATCTTGATGTTTCTTGATGAATCAGATCTGTCTACAGAACAAAAGCTTGCTCGGGGGTTTTGTGTACTTTGAGGAATAATTATTTCCTAAGCTTATTCACTTTTTTAAGAAAGCAGCTTACGGGCAGATTTAGAAGCTGAGGTGCTCCAGGGAAAACATTTGTAATTAGTCAACCTACAGAGGAATTTTGCTTAAAAAATGTCACTTCAAAATAATGTTGTGAGGAAAAAGAGCTTAAGAACTCATCCCACCAAAAAACAGTATTTTAAATTTTCTTACATATATTTTCTCTTCCAACTTTGTGGTTTAAATTATTGCCAAAATTCTCAGAGTTTTGATGAAACCACTTTATAGAGTTATGATGAAAAAGCTTTTATTTACTTCTAACAGCACTAAGGGGCCTTCAAATGTTTTCAATTTCATGTTTACTTCCTCCTTAATGTAACCACATTAGTAAGTCGCACATAATACATTGATAAAACTGTGTCAGAGCTGATTAGCTATAGCGATGTTTTATTTTTCTAGCGTGTACACACAAATTATTGCTAAATAGCTGTTGTCAAAACCACAAGGGGGTTTTAGTCCAGGAACATTTGCTTGTTGCATAAAAATCCAATTATTGAGACAACAAGGATTGCCAAGGAAGAAAGGGATTTTTAATACAACAGATGCCTTGCTGAGAAAACCGGAGAAGCTGCCTCAAATTTGTCTCCCCAACTAAGGGATATCGATATCATGGGCATATAAAGGAGGGGCCCTGCGCCTTAGGCAGGTCCGGTGAGTATCTCTCAAGCAGTTACAAGCACTGGGGGGCAAGTTGTCCAGGAAGGTGAATCTTGGCAGGAGGAAGTCTGCCCTGGGGCCTTCAGATTCTCAACTTGTAGAAAATTCATCATTTCAGGATAGGTGTGGTGGCTCACACCTATGAACCCAGCAGTTAGGAAGTCTAGGAGTTCAAATCCAACATTTTCTGAACACAACTCAAAGGGTCAACTAGTTAATTAAGGGGGAAGATTATAAAAAACATTTAGGTGTTCTTGGAGCCAGTTGCAGAGCTATTAAAAAGTGTTTATTGGCTTGGCACCTGTGGCTCAAGTGGCTAAGGTGCCAGGCACATACACCTGAGCTGGCAGATTCGAATCCAGCCCAGGCCCAAACAACAGTGATGGCTGCAACCAAAAAACAGCCAGGCCTTGTGGCGGGTGCCTGTTTAAGTCCCAGCTACTTTGGAGGTGAAGGCAGGAGAATCGCTTGAGCCCAGGAGCCCGAGGTTGCTATGAGCTGTGACGCCACAGCACTCTACCTAGGGCAATAGCTTAAGGCTCTGGCTCAAAAAAAAAAAAAAAAGAAAAAAGAAAAAGAAAAGTGTTTATCAATAAACATCAACATAGTGTGGTTTTCATGTACCTACTGTTGTGTAACAAACCACCCCAAAACTTAACAGCTTGAAAAAATGATTAATTGATTGATTCAAGATTCTGCAAGTTAGGGTAGGCTCAGCTGGGCAGTTCTTCTGCTCATCTCCCCAGCCATCATGAGGCAGCATTCATGTGACAGCAAACAGCTAGGGAACCTGGATGGCCAGGTGTCCCTCTGTCCCCATGTAATCCTAGGGCCTCACTCCATCCATCAACCTCTCCATTAAGGTAACTGGACTTCTTACATGTCGGTGTTGTACCTTCTCAAAAGCTTGGCCTGAAAATACACAGTATCAATACAGTTTTGCTGATTCTATCAGTTAATGTCTCTAGACCCAACCCATATTCTGAAAGAGGGGCTTATGTACTGGTATAAATACTAAGAGTAATGGTTTCTTGGAGTCCCCAATATAACAGACCACAGGGGCAATTTATATTCCATCTTCAGAATTTATAGCGTATTTCTTTAGGCTAGTGCCACAGAAGACAAAAGTTCTTTAAATTTCAGGCAAATTATTTGAAAGCATGGTAATAGATGGGTGTTATGTATTGCGGGGGGGGGGAGGGGGTCCTACTGGTAACATGAATACAGCCAACTACAAAATAGCATATCTGAACAGCACTGATGTAAAAATCTAGACCTTAATATATTGGAGTTTTGATCATGGAACTTGTTTACTGGTAAAATTAGACAAGGAGTTGCATAGAGAGAAACTTTATTTATAGCCATTATTTATCATGCATCACAGAATCCTCAAGAAGTTGAACAATGAGAATGATACAGCAGACTTTAGGAGAGTTTATACACTGTGACTCAGTCATCATGAGGGAATGTCAGGCTATCAACCAGCATCAGCGGAAAGACCACATCAAGTAACAGCTTAAGCTATAACCCTAGACCTTCTCATAGACCACCAGCCTGGGAGTGTGTGGATTCTGAGAAGCCTCTTCCAGTCAGTCTCTTGCTGGGAAAGGCAGGGAGTATCCTCATTCCATCCTAAAAATCTGAAATTGGATATTCCACATCTCTTCCTTAAATTGGACCTTACTTCCTTATATAAAACACATTTTGGAGCATAAATTGTGTTATGACAGCTTTCCTTTCCTTTTTTGTGTTGCATTTTTTGGCCGGGGCTGGGTTTGAGCCCGCCACCTCTGGTACATGGGGCCGGCGCCCTACTCCTTTGAGCCACAGGTGCTGCCCTCCTTTTCATTTCTAAACATCTAGTAGTCAGGCTGTTTTTGCAATATGCAGGCTTCTTTCATCAAACCAATTGCTTTAATTAGCACATATGCCATTTTAAGTTAGGACACAAGTTAACAGTTGAAGTGGAAACAATGAAACTTCAACAGGCACTGAGAAATCACCTGCACTAAGGCTTGTCTTCTCTTTCCAGATGGAGCAGCCCCTTCTTTAGATAAAAGGTGAAGGGAAAGAAATGTCTTCCAAGGGGGAAGGAGAAGGAAGGATGACATTGATCCAGAGGATATATACTATCTGGAGGAGCTCCTGTCTTGAAATTCCAGAAGCCACTTGACAGAAAAGTCAGTCATCAATTACATGCACCACCAGCGAAGAGCTCAAATCTCTCAGGTGAGCAAACTTTTGACCAGTTGACAGGAGATGCCCAGCAAAAGTCACAACAGATATCAGGCACCTCGACCAAATCCTGAGGTGAACAGAGATGCCATTTTATAGATAGGATTAGATTGAATACGTACAAAATTATTTTAAATTCTTTTTGTATTAAATGGTTTTACCTAAGTTTCAAGTAACACAATAAGAATACTCCACGTTAGCACTTTCTCTCTCATTTCATATTAATAGCACAGACCATCAGAACTGCATCAGAACATTAGTATTCAATAACTTTATGTGGTGGTTGGCAGCCCTTAAGGAACTTTTGCTTTCATCTTCTTTGGTCAATGATTATTTATTACCTTGTGTCTACTTTTACCAAAATGTACCAATAAAAACTTAGAAACTTTTTTTTTTTTTAAAGACAAGAGTCTCACTACATCGCCTTTGGCAGACTGCCCTAGCATCATAGTTCACAGCAACCTCAAACTCGTGGGCTTACACGATTCTCTTGCCTCAGCCTCCCAAGTAGCTGGGACTACAGGTGCCTGCCACAATGCCCAGCTATTATTTTTGTTTTTGTTGTTGTAGTTGTCATTGTTGTTTAGCAGGCCGAGGCCAAGTTCGAACCCACCAGTCCTGGTATATGTGGCCGGCACCCTAACCACTGAACAACAGGCGCCAAGTCAACTTTTTCTGTTTTTATTTTTGTTTTTGTTTGCAGACAGGGTCTTGCTCTGTCATCTAGGCTAGAGTGCAGTGGCACGATGACAGCTCACTGAGCTGAAGCAATCCTCCTGCTTCAGCCTCCCAAGTAGTTGGGATTACATGCACACATCACCACACCCAGCTAATTTTTCTATTTTTTATAGAGACATGGTCTCGCTCTTGCTCAGGCTGTTGTTGAACTCCTGAACTAAAATGATCCTCCCAAAGTGCTGGGATTACAGGTGTGAGCCACCATGCCTGATCAACTTATAAAATTTAAAATAATGTATGGATACATCATAAAACCTTAAAAGCCTAATTTTTATAACATCATTATTTACAAATCTAGAAAATAAAATTATGTTTCTTATCTATATCATTTTTTATGAAGATGCAGTAAAAACGTTAGACTTTACTGAGGTAAAACAAATGAAAAAATATAGCCACTTAGGAAACGCATAAGACAATACAAATTAGTTAGATCATCACAGTTACGTCTCTAAGTGATTGAAAATACCCATCTATAAAAGAAGAGAATTACAAAAGTGCGGCCAGAATTTCTAACAGAAAGACCATTGTTTACCCATAAGTTTCACACTCTAGAAATATGAACACCTGCCAGATAATTAAATACACCCACATGCAGAATGTTCCATCACTTTCTTAAATTTTAATTACCATCATTTACTGTAATCACCAACAGGTAATTTTCTAAGCAACACAAGATGAGCATTGGATTTGAGGTGACCTAAATATTCTAAATCAGTTTGAGAATAATGTGATGATCACTTGGCACTTGTGCCCACTCACATGGAGAAGCTGTTGAAATTCAAGGATTTCCTCTGCATTCTGGTGCCTGCACAGCCACACAGCTACCATAAACTACAGTGGCCACACTTCAGCAAAGAAAACTTAAATTGCTCAGTGAAATTCAGGTTAGCAGGGTGTCACAACCCATTTCTTCATTCTGCACTCTAGCCAATCTGGCCTTCCACACCCATTGTATCTCCAGGTTCAATTAGGTGACATCAATTCTTGAGCATTTAAGCTCTTCTAAAAAGCTCCAGTCTTTAACCTTTTGCAAAATATTAATACTATTGGTAACTTACTTTCTAAAATGCCACGATCAAGTGTGAGACCACTGCCTCAGTCAAGGCAGAAATATACTGTACTTTGAATAAATTTATAAAACTAAGATTCTCCATACCAGCAAGCCTCAACACACAGAAGTATGTTTTACATCATAATGCAATACTTACATTACATATGCCTGTATGCATGAATAGAAACAGACAAATACAGATGAAGTAAGGGTCCCAAAACCGGTCTTACCCTTACTCTCTGATATTCTCTAATAATTCCTATTCTACTATTTTTACATTACTCCTCACCCCTAATTTAATTTTAGTAGCCCACTGATCTAGGTGGCAACAAGAGTTTGGAAAACACAGCTCCCGCTACACAAATACCACGTGACAGTTCTTCATAAAATTCACTCCTGCTGCTCAGGATCAGTAGATGGATGCGCAGGTGGGACTAAAAAAACACTCCAAGAAAGTGAATGACTTGTAAATAAGTCTGTTTGTGAAACATGAATGAAACAGGCAGAAGAGTCAGAGCAGACAAGCACCAACTGTGTTATCTCTAAGAGCAAATTAGTCATTTATGGCTTCATTGAATGTACTCTGTCACTGACTTTTTTGGACAGGAAAATGGAAATTTAAACAAGACTTTATTTTTTTCTTATTACGTTGCCAAAAAATTCTTAATTGACAATGTCCAGAATGAAAAGGATGTGGGAAAATGTATAAACTGTTATTAGGACATTGCACCCTAATAACAGTTGCATAATTTTGTGCACCCTTTTTGGAGAGTGATTCGGGAGCATCATTAAATTTTAAATATGCATACCCTCTGAGCCAGCAACTCTAGTAATTCGTGTTATGCCTTTGCAGGTGCACAGAGATAGATGTTTAAAGACACTGACCATCAGTGAGACAACAGTTATGATATAATTGCTTTTTTTTTTTTTTCAGTTTTTGTTGGGGGTTGGATTTGAACCTCCCACCTCTGGTATAGGGGGCCAGCACCCTACTCCTTTGAGCCACAGGCACCACCCTACAATCACATATTCTTAATTCTATAAAGAAACTTTATGAAGACCAGGTATTCCATATCATTTCTTCTCAATGGAATAGTATTGGTTATTCTGGGCAAGGCCACATAGTCATAAAATGCCCCCACTTTTTTTTTTTAAATCCCTAGGGGAAAGTAGCACCATTTTTAATTATAAAAAAAACAAACAAACAACAAATTTCTTTGTTAGGTTAACAATATTTTATTTGGGGGAACTAAATAAATGGCCATTTTGAGCAATAGGATTTAGCAGAGCCTATGGTAGAGCTACAAAAAAAGGAAGGAAAGAGAGAGGGAATTAACGTGTTTCTAATAACATCCTTGACTCCTAAAGTCCTTTTCTCTTCCTCTTTAAAGTGATAAGATCTTTCTCTAATATATTAATGAAACTTTGTAAAAACACAATTAAAAATGTGGAAATAGGCTTGGCACCTGTGGCTCAAGTGGCTAAGGCCAGCCACATACACCTAAGGTGGTGGGTTCAAATCCAGCCCGGGCCCACCAAACAACAATGACAGCTCAACCAAAAAGTAGCCAGGTGTTGTGGTGGGGGCCTATGGTCCCAGTTACTTGGGAGGCAGAGGCAGAAGACTTGCTTGAGCCCAAGAGTTAGAGGTTGTTGTGAGCTGTGATGCCATGGCACTCTACTCAGGGGGACAGCTTGAGGCTCTGTCTCAAAAAAACCCCCAAAATGTGGAAATAAAACATTAACACTATTTATGCTCTATGTCCTTAGTGTCACAAATTTTTCATAAGATAAAAACATTGGAAAAATATTCTCTCTTACCTCCATATCAAACTTGTATTTCATGACCTTTCATTATATAGTTAACCCAACCACTCTCCCTGTCTGGAGAGCAGATTAGAAACTCTGTGAGGTCAGAGAATACTTCTTATCATGGACTACAGATCCTAGACAGAAAGGTGTGCTCATGAAGAGGCTATGGAATGATGACTAACTTGGCATGACTTTTAACTAGTTTATATATATATTGGAAATAAGTTAGAGAAAAGGGGATCATATTCAATAGCAATAGCTGAAAACAAAATTACAATTGGCCTTTCCTTAAAGCCACATGAAGTACTACTATTTTACATAAGCAATTATTTCAAAAGGATTATATCCAAATAAAATCAGCAGAATAACAGCATAGTATGGCACATACAACATCACCAATCCAATACCCATTAACATAAAACCTCCACGAAGCCAATAGTTCAATGGTTGACACATACACAGTTCCAACCAATGTGATAGAGGCAGAAATCACCAGAAAGAACTCACCTCCCCTTTCACAACAAAACAAAAACCCTCATTAGGAGAAAGCCCTTGCCTCTTCTTTCTGGCTTGAATAAGTCCTGGAGAAGCAGCAGTCAACTTGTGACTGAAGAAGAATCCACAGGACATAGACAGCCCCCCTCCCCCCAGAACAACAGGAAGAGCTTGGTCCTAATTACATTGTTGAGCAGCTACACTAACCCCAGAGTGAATGGCTGACTATGGACTGGACTTTCTACTGCATGAGAAAAAGAAGGGTCATGTATCCCAACACAGGAGTTTGCTGTTGCAGCTCAAAGCATTCCTAATGACACATTATCTATGGGGCAGGGGGATGACAATTAATACCACACTCAACATTGATCCTGCTGCCGAGACTCTGAGAGGATGCAGAATAATACATGGAAATGGAAGATCTACATAATAAAACCATACTACATATATGCAAGAGAAAGGAAAACAAAAGCTGTCACACCCAAGCGTGATGACAGACACAGGCGCAGGGGTGATCAGCATTTGCCATTCACCCCCGAGTAAAGTCAGCATTCCACTTCCAGGCTTGTACATAGTTAGTCTTCCCTTCTTTTGGCAACTTCTTTTCGAGCTGAACACTTTTTGGATCACATCAGTAGCACATCCTAATTAACTAGCTAGGAAAACATTATTAAACCGGAGGCAGGTTCTCAGCACCACAAATTACCCTAAGAGGACAACCATGAAGGAAACTTACGCTTCCTTACGTACTGTGTTTTAATTGCCCAGTCCCACCATTTATCAGTGGCAATAATCAATTCTCATTTATAGAGGATTTAAGCCTGATGTACTGTTGCTTCAATCTGTCTTCACTGCCCTCCATCCCATAAAATACACACGCACACATTTCAACTCACAGGTGGCGTTCTTCTGTAATTGGAACGGGCTTCCATGCTGACCATAACCATGCATGATTGGGCAATCACACTCACAAATGCGCTGCTCTGAGAAGTTGTCAAACAACATCTTTGACATGAAGATGCCTATAACAAGGCACCTGAAAAATCAACACAAGTTTTGTTGTTGGAAACCCAGATTTTATAGAATTGGGGTTACTGGGTTTTTATTCATATTTTAATCATCTTTTCTATAATTTTCAAAAGAAAAGCACGTAAGTTTTCAGAAAGTTTTATAACCAAATTATCAGAGTAATATCCCATTATCTATTTCCACGACATTTTCTTTATCCACGCATGTATCCACTGAAACTTGGGTTGTTTCTTTACCTTAGCTATTATAGACAATGCTGCACTGAACACAGGACTGCAGATATCTCTTTGAAATAGTGATTTCATTTCCTTTGGATATGGACCTAGTAGTGGTATTGAAGGGTCCATAAATGAGACAGTCCAAATCCTTCTCATTTGAAAATGGGATTAAAAGAATTTTAAATTAGGCTGGACACTGGTAGTTCGTGGTTAGGGCACCAGCCACGTGCTCTGGGGCTGGTGGATTCCAACCTGGCCCGGGCCTGCTAAACAAAACAAAACAAAAATAGCTGGGCATTGTGGCGGGTGTCTATAGTCCCAGCTACTAGGGAGGCTGAGGCAAGAGAGTCGCTTGAGCCCAAGAGTTTGAGGTTGCTATGAGCTGTGACACCATAGCACTCTACCAACCAAGTGTGACAAAGTGAGACTCTGTCTCAATTAAAAAAAAAAAAAAAAAGAAAGAATTTTAAATTAATTTAACATAATCCACTCCAATGATGAAAGGAATTTCTTGGAGCTAGCAGGAAGGAGAGGGGTTTGACAAGTCACTTTTAAATTTACAGTTGTACCCTTGTTTCCCCATACCTGTTATGTGTACAGCCTGGTACTGACCTGTACCCGCACCAAGACAGGGCTGGGACACGTCCTCGACATTTACACACACTGACGAGGGGCAAGAGGACAAGGAAGAAGTTATGCATAACCTGCCTGAGCTATTAACTGGGATTCTTACCTGCCACCTTCAGACTTCTCTGGGCTACTCCGAGTGAAAGTACAAACAAATTTAAGACATTTCGTCGTGAAGGAGAATTAATACTTCTTCACAACCAAAGCTAAGCCTTTGTGGGTTTCTGTTTGTTTTTGGTTTTAAGCCTTTAGTCATCTCCCATCAAGTCACGCTTCTGGACTTAAGAGAATAATGCTGTGACACCTAACAATGGACTCCTTGGGGATTGGAGAGCACCAGAACTATAAAAATACCCAGGGGTAAAAATACCTCATAATATTGACTTATTAAATTAACTGAATATAATTTAAGACAACTAACATAATGAGCTCATTAAGGGAGGGTGAGTTATTTTTCCCACCACATCCTTTCTAAAACATTTGTATGACGTCCTTACTCCTTGACTGATTCAAAACACTGTAGCTCTATAGAAGGTTTGCACAACTGAAGAGCCAGGAGTCCCAGTGGCTTTGACCTAGCAGTTTTAACCCCAACCAGCAGCAGGGCCCACACCTATACAATTCCGTTTCTGTAGTAGCATTTCTAGTCTCAGTATTGCTTTTAAGTCATTTATGCATGTTGATGCTCTACCTCCTAGTTTAGTTGCACTGGAACATCTAAGATGTCAGTAATCTAGAACTAAAGTCTGAACACCGAAAATTTCAGTCAGCATGTATACTTTGATATGAATAGTGAAGCCATCAAACTCACAGATTTCATTATACAGAAACTTTTTTCTTTTTTTTTTTTTTTGAGACAGAGTCTCAAGCTGTCGCCCTGGGTAGAATGCTATAGCATCATAGAGATTTTCTTGCCTCAGCCTCCCAAGTAGCTGTGGTATATAGGCGCCCACTACAACACACAGCTAGCTTTTGGTTGTAGTTTTCATTGTTGTTTGGAAGGCCGGGGCTGGATTCGAACCCGCCAGCTCCTGTGTATGTGGCTGGTGCCTTAGCTGCTTGAGCCACAGGCACCAAGCCAACAGAAACGTTTTTATAATAAAAATATTCCTTCCTTGAAATCAGGGCAAGAAAAATATAAAACTCTGACCAAAGACACAGAAAGCAAGATTCATTCCACTTCCCATGCCCTTAACTTATAAGTACCATGGGAACTATTTTAAATTATCCATATATTTTCAAAATTCCAAGTAAACATTATTTAATAATGTTTAATCAAAATAAAAGTAGCGGGACATGTGAAGATTCAAAATCTCATTTGCCGTATTACTAATTTGCCTTTTACTACATTTGCTAACTAAGAAACACCAAGCCTGATTCTGTTAAAAGAGGTTTTCATTTTCTAGCTAGAAATGTACAGTTTTAACAATGCCTGGTGCTAAATAGAGAATGAAGTGAATCAAAGTAGAAAAGAAAATCTTGAATAATTTCAGTTAGAAACAAATTTATTTCTAGCGTAAGCCTGCTTTTCAAAATAAAGAAGATCTTCTGTTAAATTTATCTTTATAAACAACAAAAAATAAAGAATCGGCACCAGAGCTTTCCTAGATTCCTTACTATTCTAAAAGATCCCCAGATTATCATTATATGTGTAACATTACAAACATAACCTTAATTGCAATCCACGAGAAAAACCTCAACTGAGGTTACAATATTATCCTTTAAATATTTCTTTTCAAAGACACAGTAAGGTACAAACTGAGAGGTTATGATCCTGGTTCTTGGAAAACCCATTATTTTCAACTGATGGTTGTATCCTTTCTTACTGGTTTGGCATTTTACGACAACAAATATACCATGATTGAATGGCTACCCTGTATCCCCCAGAGGCTGGGACTGGGGCCAGTCCTTTGGTCTTCCACGCCATAGTATAGCTCCTTTAAAGAAGATTCATAGTCATTTGACTTGCCTCCTCCCTTGTTTTCTCATCTGAAACAAACAAGTGAGTCATTCATGAATGCTGCAAGACTAGCTACTCATATTTTAGATGCCTGAGTATTTTGTTCAAACAAGCACAGATATATGATGACAATTAATTTATCCTGGTAGAATCACTAATAGGCTTAACAGGTTAAACAAGATCTTATGCAAAATATTCAAGATTTAAGAAAAAGCAACCTGTCTTAGAAGAAAAAAACCAGGTCACATACTTATACCTGTTTTAAGAACACATCTCAATTCTCATATGCCGCTGGAATGAATATATATTGGTAAAACATTTCTGGAGGACATTTAGGTAACATATAGCAAAATTGTCCTTTAAAAAAAATGGGTTACCTGCTACCCAGAAATTTTACTTTTAACAATTCATTTTCAGAAAATAATAGTCAAATACACAAAGATATGTGTGCAAATATGTGCTTCGTGCCCGTGTTTAGAATAGCAATGAGGTGGCACGCATTTCTTTTTCCTTTTTAATGCTTCTGTGGTTTCTTGAAAATGTCCCTATGAAATATTTTAAAGTCTAGCTTTATCTGGCCATCACTGGGTAAAGTCACATGAGAAAAAATATTTAACGAAATTTTTGAATTTTGAAATACATATTTGAAAAACAAACAAATGCTGATTAGATAATGGTCACCGTGGTGTTTCCAATCATCACGAGACATTTCACACCTGCCATCACAGCAAAGCTCCGGAAGATGCTGACAATGTGTTTGCAAAGCTCTCCTGGAGCTTTTTGGTCATACTTTCCAGGTTAGTGTTTCTCCTTTTTATTTCTTTCTTAGTTTCATACTTAAGGTCAGAGCTAAACTCTTTTACTCAATAGATACATGTCGACAAATTCTTACATGCCTAGTAGGCTAGGTACCGTAGTTACCGGAGCTAGCAAGAGCAGGTGCTAGTCTGCAGAAAGCTCAGAGATTAGGTTAGGGAAACAGGCACACATGCCAACAATTACAATAATGTAGTAGCATAAGTCAGGTACACAGGAAGTACTCACTGAGCAAGAACAGACTTGAATAACTACCTGGAAAGAGGAGAATTGTCTGCACAAGGACTCAAGGGATCAGGGATGGAGCAAAATGGTAAAGAACAAGCTCACTAAACAAAATCACAACTTGGACTCCAGTTACATGGAAATCTATATTAGTCAGCGTCCTCCAGAGAAACAAGAACAGTAGGCTGTATGTATCTTTATACGTATAGTCATATATCTTTATTTATTGATCTATCAGTAGATCTATCTAGAAATACACAAGTTTATTTTTAAAACTGGCTCATGCAATCGTGGGAGCTGGCAAGTCCAAAATCCACACAGCAGGCTACCAGGCTGGGGACCCAGTGAAGGAGAGCCGATGTTGCAGCTCAAATCAGAAGGCAGAATTTCCTCTTGCTGGGGTTGTGGGGTAGGCTGGGGAAGAGGAACGTTAGTCTTTTTTAATCTTAAGGCATTCAACCGACTGGATGAGTCCCACTCAAGCTTCATTCAAAGTCTACTGATTTAAATGTTAATCACATCTGAAAAAGAAAAAAAATTCGTTCACAGCAACATCTAAACTGATGATCAAATATCTGGGCACAACAGACTATTTAGATACAAAAACTTAACTATCACAGAAGCCAAGTCATAAATATGGAGTAAGGCTGGGTCTCACACCTGTACTCCTAGCCCTTTGAGAGGCTGACACAGGAGGACAGCATGAGGCCAGGAGCTCAAGACCAGCCTGAAAAACATAGCGAGACCCCGTCACTACAAAACCATTTAAAATTAGCCAGGTGTGGTGACAGAGTGAGACCTTGTCTAATGGAGGGGAGGAGAGAGAGCAGAGGGAGAGGAGGGGACAGGGAGGGGGAAGGGTAGGGAGAGGAGGGGGGAGGGGAAGAAAAGTAGAATAAGAGGAAGATGCAATAAAATTAGCAGTATTTGGGCTTTCGTTTTCTTTCTTTTTTTTTTTTAATGGAGACTTTTTTCTTTATTGAGAAACTTAAGACTGGGGTACATCACATAAAACCAATTTCTGAGGAGGGGAAAAAATCAAAACCCACAATAAAAAAAAAGTTAACACTGCCTGGGCCGTGGTAGAACCCAGAGAATATATGGGCCTTTCACTTTCATCCATTCCATCTATTTTCCACCTTCCCTTTCCCCTCATCAAAATTCAGAGTCCATTTCTCAGTCCCTGTGAAACTTCCAGCAACTCTTGGATTCTGCGCCACGCTATAACACAGATCAACCCCACTTTTCAAAGACTCAGTCTAATTCTTTACCATGTTTCACTTCTGTGGCTTCAACTATCACCTCACCTCCATACAGATTAAAAACTAAATGTGTTTTTAAAAAACACATATTGCCAACATTCTGCTGAATATCCCTGGTGGCTTAACATCAGTCGATGAGTCTAAAAGTTAAAAAAAAAAAAAAAAAAAAAGTTGCCCAACAAAACCAGTTCCTTTGTCCTGGCATTACAATCTCTGTAGCTGGCATCCCTCTGGAGGTCACCTCCTCTCCAGACCTGCTCAGCACCTTTGACTCATGCTTGCCCTTTACAACTTACCTCCAATGCCTAAAACTGCGTGGGGCTCAGAGTATCACTCAGTAAGTTAGCTGGATAAATAAATAAATTGATAAATGAATGAATGAATGTTGAACCTAATCGGTTGCCAACTATGGTAAATTCTGTTCCAAAATATTATCTTTCCTTTTTTTTTTTTTTTTTTTTTGAGGCAGAGTCTCATTTTGTCACCCTCAGTAGAGTGCCTTGGTGTCATAGCTCATAGCAACCTCAAACCCTTGGGCTCAAGCAATCCTCCTGCCTCAGCCTCCTGAGTAGCTGGGACTACAGGCACCTGCCACATGCTGGGCTATTTTTTTGTGTGTGTTTGTTTTGAGACAGAGCCTCAAGCTGTTGCCCTGGGTAGAGTGCCATGGCATCATAGCTCACACCAACCTCCAACTCCTGGGCTTAAGCAATTCTCTTGCCTCGGCCTCCCAAGTAGCTGGGACTTATAGGTGCCTGCCACAATGCCTGGCTATTTTTTGGTTGTAGTTGTCATTGTTGTTTGGCAGGCCTGGGCTGGATTCCAACCCACCAATTCTGGTGTATGTGGCTGGCACCTTAGGTGCTTGAACTATAGGCACCGAGCCCCAGCTATTTTTAGAGATGGGATCTTACTCTTGCTTAGGCTGGTCTCAAAATCCTGAGCTCAGAGCAATCCATTGGCCTTGGCCTCCCAGAGTGCTGGGATTACAGGTGTGAGCCACCACACCCAGCCTATCTCCTTTCTTTTTCCATCATCACTACACAATAAACCAGACCACTTTCACCATATTTTGATTTGTTTTTCAGTGATCCCAGTTTTCTATTTCATCCTATAAATTACTAACACTTGATCTTTCTAATTGAAGCTATAATCCTATTACTCATCTAATCAAAACCCTTCCTTTCCCCTACTGATTTAAGCACAAGCTTTTCTTCCTAGTGATCAAGTTCCTCTCCAATTTAAGGCCCAGGCTCCCTCTGTAGTTAACCCACTGCTGTCTGCAGTCATGTATTTAACATGCACTGTGTCCGACTGAGAAGGACATGATCCACAAGACGAGGCCAGCTCTGAAGGCACCCAATCCACAAGGACACTCAGTAAAGAAAGAACCACCAAAGAACCGAGAAGATGGTAAGGTCCAAGGTGCCAGGAGAACACGCAGAAGACTGATCAGAGATGGAGAAATCAGGGAATAGTTCACAACTTAGCTCAAATGCCAGTTCCTTGTAACAGTAAGTAGACTTAGCCAAATTGGAGATTAGTCAATCCAGTCAAAAACACCAATTACAACACAGGGGTGGGGGGGTGTGTTAATGAGGAATCAAAATATGTTTACTTAACTAGAGGTTCAGAAAAATAACCCATCATAACAATCCCAAAGTCACATCTAGCATAGTTGTCTGATTATAAAATAAAGAGACGAATTAAATACACACGCATGTATGCGCAAACCCCCCCAGAAACAATATATCCAGTTAAGTACCATCCTTTAAATTAATAATTTTGAGGCATTTATTCCAGCAACAAATCTGCACCTCTCAAAATTAGAATTCCTGAGGAGCTTGACCCTCAGATTTATTGCTCTACTCAGAGAGAAGGCTGCTCCCAATAATCAAATCCACAATCCTCAAGGGAAAGCTTTATAGTAATGCTGGATATTATAAAGACAGTGTTACACAATGAGGTGGGTACAGGCTGTTCACTGCAACATGTCTGAGAAGATCAAATCTGAAAACCCAAATGTCTACCAATAGGAGGATGACAAGCAAGTTGTGAGATTCCTACCACGGGAAACTAGGGAACAGGGAAAACTACAAGACATGCTGTTAGGAAAAGAAAAAACCCTCAAGTCATGATTTAGGCATCATATGATCCAACATTTGCTCATTTGTTTATTTATTTATTTTGAGACAGAGCTTCAAGCTATCACCCTGGGTAAGTGTGTGTGTTGGCATCACAGCTCACAGCAACCTCCAACTCCTGGGCTCAAGTAAGTCTCCTGCCTCATACTCCCAAGTAGCTGGGACCACAGGCACCCACCACAACACCTGGCTATTTTTTGGTTGTAGTTGTCATTACTGTTTGGCAGGTCCAGGCTGGATTCAAACCCACCAGCGCTGGTGTATGTGGCTGGCACCTTAGCCGCTTGGGCTGCAGGCGCTAAGCCCCAGTATTTATTTTAAGAGAGAAATGTGTCTATGTGTGTGGATAAAGAGGAGGAAGAGGATACAGAGGATGTGAAGATAGACATCAAAATAGTAAATGTGGGGAATCAACCTCTATGGCAAGGGAATCTTTTCAAAGGGAATTTAATCATACAACTGTTACTAATATGAGTAAAACCCAAAAATATAAATGTACTAACAGATTCCAGATTCAAGTTTTTGTAATTCAGCAATAGTTTTAGCAATACCAGCAATGCTGGATTAAACACATACTCTCTCAGCTCAGCGCCTGTGGCTCAAGTGGCTAAGGCGCCAGCCACATACACCTAAGGTAGCAGGTTCGAATCCAGCCTGGCCCGCCAAATAACAATGATGGCTGCAACCAAAAAATAGTCGGGTGTTGTGGCAGGTGCCTGTGATCCCAGCTACTTGGGAGGCTGAGGCAGGAGACTCCCTTGAGCCCAGGAGTTGGAGGTTGCTGTGAGCTGTGATTCCAAGGCACTCTACCCTGGGGGACAGCTTGAGACTGTCTCAAAAAAAATTTTTTTAATTAAAATTAAAAAAAAAAAACACATACTCTCTCAGACATCACTACTATAAAAAGAATGCTTTCAGCAAATGGATAATATTTTGTCAGTTTTTTAATGTCAAGTTGCATCCTTGAGGGCTCCCAAGCTGTGTTCCATAGGATCACTGGGGACCCGTGACAGGTGTAGTTAGCACTGCCGTTAGTTAGTACTCCTTTAACATGGAGATTCTTGCAAAGAACTATCACTGCAATCCCAGCCAGGCCTCTGAATGTAGAAGCATTCAGTCTTGTTTCTAAATTTAATTAATAGCACAAACATAGCAAAAAAAAACCAAAGTAGAATTTTAAAATGCCTATTCCTGGGTTGTTTTAGAGGTCAAAGTCTAATAGCAGTTTACATCAGTTCTTTTGTTAAAGATTTGTTCTAGGACAATAAAGGTATATACTCTCCCATACAAAAATGTCTTTCTTAGTGAAATTTAAAAATATTTCTTTCTTTAACTGATCAATAAGAAATAAAAGGAAGGAAAGAACTTTTTTTTTTTAATGGAGCAACTTCTGGCATTGTTAAAAGACAGCTTGAAGTAACAGAAAACATCAGCGCTAAGAATCACCCTCTTTTCTACACAAAACTTTGGGTTTTCATGTTATGGCATAATCTGTGACAGTGAAAAATTATGTCAGTGACATTTCTGTTGCGCTGCATATAATAAATTAAGGAAGACAACACAACCATCACTCAGCACAACACAATTTCTCTTAGACAAGACTCAATGGCAATGCATAAAATGCATAAAATACTTGAGACATTACTCTAAAGAAGGGGAAAGACAAGGAGGATAAAATGTCAATGTTTCTTCAACCACAATGTTTTCACTTCCCTTCTAGAATTTCATTCACTCACCAAATTCCAAGTAAGTCAAAATGCAGAACAGCTAACAAAAAGAATTCCAGATTCTTTAACTGCCTGCTCAGGGAATGTATCTTTACTTTGTTCTCATTATCTTCTCTTTCACATCCTTTCCTTATTCACATTAACATGGAAGAATTATTGAAGTAAAGAAAACTTGGGAGGTGCCCGTAGCTCAGTGGGTAGGGTGCCAGCCACATACACTGGGCCAGCTAAGAAAACAACAATGACAACTGCAACAACAAAAAAATAGCCAGTTGCTGTGGTGGGCGCCTGTAGTCCCAGCTACTTAGGAGACTGAGGCAAGAGAATCGCTTAAGCCCAAGAGTTTGAGATTGCTGTGAGCTGTGATGACATAGCACTCTACCCAGGATGACAGTTTGAGACTCTGTCTCATAAAAAGATAAAAAGAAAAAGAAAACTTGAAACCCTCACTATTCTCAGAGATAAGTAAGACAGTACATCAATGAACTAAAAGAGGGCAGCGCGTATGGCTCAAAGGAGTAGGGCACTGGCCCCATATGCCGGAGGTGGTGGGTTCAAACCCAGCCCCGGCCAATAAATAAAATAAAAAATGAACTTAAAGAATGATTTTGTTATACAATTTGAATTGCACGTGAACTTTACGGCCACCCTGTATACCAGGTATATACCCAGAACAAAGAACAAGAGCTCTTGCAGATGAAAAACCTGACAGTAGAACTGAAAAGCTCATAGAATTGGAAAAGAAAGAATTAAGAAATGGCCCAGAAGTAAAACGAAAAGACAATGAGATGGAAACACACAGAGAAAAGATAAAGTTTAAGGGTCAGCTCAGGCTCGGCGCCTATAGCTCAACCGGCTAGGGCGCCAGCCACGTACACCTAAGGTGGCGGGTTTGAATCTCCAGCCCGGACCCGCCAAACAACAATGACGGCTGCAACCAAAAAATAGCCGGGCGTTGTGGCGGGCGCCTGT
>NW_003852437.1:9420925-9437070 GCF_000181295.1 Otolemur garnettii | reverse complement strand
AAAAAAAAAAAAAAAAAAGGGTCAGCTCAGAAGATCTAACATCTGAAAATATAAGAAGAGAAGAATTTAAAATAAATTAAATAAAATACTTTTTTCAGAACTATAAGTTTCTAGATTCAAGAGATTAAAAAAACTCATCAAACAGCCCCAACAAATATTAATTAAAATACACACACACACACACACACACACACACAAGAGATATCCCTGTGAAATTTCAAAACACTGGCGTTAAAGAGCTAATCTCAACAGCTTTTAACCAAGAAAAGCAAGTTGCACACAAAGGTTCAGGAATCAGAACATCTTGAGCTTCTCACCACCAACACTGGAAACGAAAAGACTAAAGAATCTAAGAGCGATGTCTTCTAAATGAAAGGAATAAAGAATGCTTTAACCTAGAATGCTTTACCCAGCAAATCTATCAATCAAATGAGAGGGCAGACATACAAAAACTATACCCTCTACTAATTTTTCTTTAGGAAGCTACCAGCCACAAGGCTCACCAAAATAAAGAGTAAACCAAAAGGTATTAAAGGGAGACAGGAATCAAAAGAGGGAGGAAATCTCTAGGACGACAGTGAAGGAGATCACAGAGACAGCCAGCACCAGCCACAGGGAAAACCAAATCAGTCTGGATTAGATCAGATCAGAAAGCTCTGGGATTAAGTCTCCATAAAGATAAAATTGACTGAATTCTTAAAGTAAAGAGAAGATATGGATTGGGTAGAGTTGGAGGTAATAAACACACAGAAACACATACACCATAAAGAGTCATTGTTGACACCAGGGAAGACAAAAGTAATACGTGTCTAAGAAAGGAGAAGAATTGTGTTTGATGCTGTGGCTCTGCTCTGAATGGGTACGCTGTCACAAGGCGGTACACGAATGCTGAACTAAGCAAAGCAAAGTGTGTGTCTAGGCGAGACGTGGGGATGGGAGGTGTATGTCGGGGGTGGACTGAGGGAAGGAAAAGAACGACATCCTCACCTTGAGAAGTCAATACTTAAAACGGAAAAGCCATGGAGTAGCACAACAAGCAGATGTTTAGCAATAGGAAAGTAAACTTCTTACCAATCAGCTAAAAATTTTTAATGACTACCCATAACCACAGCTTTTTCACATGAGCTCATGTTCATGGCCATAAAGTCGGCTCATTCATCCAAAGTGTATACAGCAGGAAATGAAAATTTATTCACCACGAATCCTCTACAGCTGTTAGAGGAAAAGTCAGAACAGGTAGTTTAACGATCCCACAGCAGTTACGTCTTTGAATGCCAAGGAGAACACATTACGTTTCAAGGTGCTGCAATAACTACTATTAGTCAAGAAAAAACAATTCTATCACTACTTCCTCTTTACAAATTTCTTTCTCCTTCTCCACTCAACAAGACTTAAAAACAGAATTATGTAATTATTACCTATAATCCAAGAAAATTAAAAAAAAAACACACAGTATTTTAACAGAATACTTCAACCTGGTCTAGATGTGCTAAGCCATCTGAGAAGGGATACAGTCTAGTTCCACCTTGAAATGAACAAGAAGAATCTCTTTGTGAAAGAGGCACAACAGGTAATTCAGAACCCTTACCAATTATTTCTGAAACAGATATTCAGGGCTCCATTTAAAGTACATTAAGCCAAGCCAGCAAGGTGGCTCACACCTGTAATCCTAGCACTCTGGGAGGCTGAGGCGGGTGGATTGCTGAGCTAGGGTTCAAGACAAGACTGAGCAAAGGGCCAGACCCCCATCTTGGAGGTTACTGTGAGCTATGATGCCAGGTCACTCTACCCAGGGCCAACAAGCTTGAGACGGTCTGAAAATAAATAAATAAATAAACAAATACATACATTATGCCTCTCAAAATGTGAGATATAGCCCTTTTTAAAGACTTAGGATAGTAAACTTGTGTCTAGATTATTCATATTAACTAACTCTCTTCTCCATTAGCTCCAATACTGAGAAAGAATGAATAACTGGTTGGAATTCCAGTAATTCAGAATCCAATAACTTAATTGGAATTTCACTGTAAAAACTGTATTATTTCCTAATTATGTTAAATATCAATTTTTAGCTATTCATGTGTTTTCAATAAGGCTGAGGTATTTGCAAAGTGATGTCCAGGGGGTGGGAGGAAGATATTTAACCATAAAAGAAAAAAAAAAAAAAGACTCTTCTTAGTTTGTCCTTCCTCATTAATATAAACAGACATTTACGTAGCTAAGATTTAAGGGATTAGAACAGTTCCCCAGACTCAGCATTTTTTACCTCTTCTTCCCTTTCTCTCTTCATTTTTATAGCTATGAAAAAAACTGTCAAGTTTCATTTCTGGCTACAGAGATGGGGAAGCCCAGTTCCACGTTACACAATCACTGCTCAGTTCTAAAAGCTCTTCATTGAATTTTTTTCAAGTTTAAGTTAAAAAACAGAAGTTCATTTTCACTTTGGAAATCAGACTTGAAAGAAAAATGTGACCTCTCACTATTTAAATCCTTCCAAGGAGCTCCCCCCACCTCCCACCCCCGGAACATAAATTGTTAAGACATGGCCACTCGGGGGAAATATTTTCAAATCATGTTTGACATGTGAAGCTACATGGCTCTTGACAGAAATAATTTTTAACAAGCTCAAGTCTGTCTTTTCCTTACACATTCAACACGATTTAAAAACATGTACTTTACCAAAAGCTTTTAGGAGTCTACAAACAATTCAGATCCTTTTACAAAGAATGCAGAGAAGTGGAAAGGACCTTTAATGCTTTGCACATTGTTAAAACACATACAGGAGCTGCAATCTTTGAACAGAAATGAAATGTAAATGGATGCCCATACAAAATGAAATGAATATTTTCTTGTATTTTATCAGTAGATAAAAGGGTTTATAGATACTCACCTATAGACTATGAGGTGTAGAATAAAGCTACATACACATGAAAATAATCATTTCTAGTACCAGAACTAGTAAAACAAACAAACTTTAAATAGGCTTTTAAAACTGATATAATTACAGGTGTGAGCACGGTGGCTCACACCTGTAATCCTAGCACTCTTGGATATCGGAGTGAGTAGATTGCCTGAGCTCATGAGTTCAAGACCAGCCTGAGCCAGACTGAGACCTCATCTACAAAAATAGCCAGGTGTTGTGCTGGGCGCCTGTAGTCCCAGCTACTCAGGAGGCTGACGAAAGAGAATCACATAAGCCCAAGAGTTTGAGGTTGCTGTGAGCTGTGACACTATGGCACTCTACCAAGGGTGACAAAGTAAGACTCTGTCTCAAAAAAAAAAAAAAAAAAAAAAAAACATTTCTGGCCTCATCCATTTAAAGTCCCTTAGGAAAAAATTAAAAGAGGTTCTACAAACAGCAGCTCTGCTTACTACACACCCCACCTTATATAAATACTCTACATATAGTTTCCAACTATCCCCCAATGAACCTGAAGGCTGCCAGAGGCTCAGCTTCCTTCAACCGGCCTAGAGCGCTAGGCTGTAATGAATGCTCACAGCCAAGACTGCTGGGCATAAGGCCTAAAGTTCTCAGTCCTATACCCTCAGGCACTCTGGAAATTACCCTATCCCCTGCCTCCAGAGCACACACATGCACCTTGCCTTAGTGACACAGACCTCCCCTCAATCTGAGCCCCAAACAGAACCTGAAGGCCTGACCCAAATCATTCATGTTATGGATGTGACTGATATCACACAGCTAAGTGAAGCAGGTGGGAGGGACAGAAATAGTCACCTTGGTATCCTAATTGTCATTTATAATCCATTTTCTCACAGAAAATTCTCTTTTTTTTTGGCTGGGGCTGGGTTTGAACCCACCACCTCCGGCACCCTACCCTTTTGAGCCACAGGCATCGCTCCATTCTCACAGAAAATTCTTACATGAGGGTTATGCCTACATAAATAGGTAATAGATTTAGGGATCTATATGAAGAAGATGAAGAAGCTTCTGGGGCTGCCCTCTGCGTGATCATGCTTTGGAAAAGTGGAAACATTCTAAATTAGAGATTATCTGCATATAATAAAATCAACTTGTTGGAACCCAACAAACCAAAACCCCTCCCTGAATTTTATAGGATCTCAATTTGAAAAGAGAAAATGACATCATAATAAACTCACATTAGCGATATAATCAAAACACCCTAGTTAGAGAACATGCTGAATAAATTTAATCCAATATTCTATAGCTTCAGAATTGAATTATCATGATATCTGAAACAGAGATCCAAAAATCTGGAAATAACCCAATTATCAAACCTAACCACCATCTATCTAGAAAATACAATTAGCCAGAACACAAGCACACTCTTTAGGTAATTTTACATCATTAAAGTCCAATCAAATAATCAAGTCCAATCCTTTATTCCAAAATCTTAACTTTATTAGATTTTTAAATGCACTCAGAAAGAAAAAAGTAAAAGTAGTTTAAAAAAATAGTAAGGTCCTGGCCAGGCATTGGGGCTCATGCCTATAATCCTAGTACTCTGGGTGGCTGAGGTGAATAGATTGCTTGATCTCACAGGTTTGAGACCAGCCTGAGCAAGAGCAAGACGGTCTCTAAAAGTAGCCCGGCACTGTGGCAGGCACCATAGTTCCAGCTACTCAGGAGGCTGAGGCAAGAGGATCAGTTAAGCCCAAGAGTTTGAGGTTGCTGTGAGCTGTTATGCTACGGCACTCTACCAAGGATGACAAAGTGAGACCCTGTCTCAAAACATAAAAGTAAGGTCCAGTTTAAAAGATCATCTTAAAATTTTTTATGATAGGCCAGACATTGTTCTATATCTCTTTTTATCTACACAACGACCGTTTGAGGTATCAGTATAATGCCCAGGTTATAGAGGAGAAAACTTAAGCACAGAGAGGGTCCGAAAGTTATTTACGGTCACACAACTAGTAAATCCCGTCTCTTATCAAAGTTTACCTCTAACCTCTTGAAATTAGAGTGAATGATACTATATTAACAGCTAATTTATGGATTACGTAATTAGGAAAGTAATAAATTATAAAGTGAATAATACTAAGTAAAGAAAAATAGGATTCTACCACAAGCAGAAAGAATACAAACTGCCCAAGTAAGTTCATGCTTGCAAGTCTTCCTCATGTTTCTTCAAATGTTTATGTCCCATCCACAAGTAAAATTTCCCATGTACACCTCAAGTTTTCCTAGTTACACTTTTTAAGAGGCACTCTCTCTAAAATATCAAGATGGAGGCTTTTGTAATCAGTATTTAGAAAGAATAATCCTCTCTTCTCAGGATTTTGGTTAGAAATTATGTCCCTACCCTATGTTGAAAACTCACTGCTCTCTGGACCGCTCAAAGTTCCTGGGAAAAGGGAAAGCAGAGAGACTCGCCTTAGCCCCCAGGCTGATGAACAGGCCAGTGGCCAGGTTACTAATCTCCAAACAGTGAAGGCCTGTACCGAGTGTGCCTCTAAAGCACCCAGGGGCTCTGGAAGCAGGACCAGCATTGTTGTATGGTAATGAAGTGTTAGTTCCTAAGCCCAGACTGTCCTTGGCCAGAGGCAGAAGCTTTTTAAAGAAACCCCTTGGGATTTAGTTTTGGCAACTCCAGTCACTGCCCCAAACACAGCACAGGCCATGGGTCTCTCAGCAGATTCACTCCTCTGGCCCACAGCCAGCAGATAGTACAGACTCAAACTCCAGTGCCTGGTACAATACCTTGGAGGGCTCTTCACCAAGCCTGCCCACCCTAGTGATTCACACTTAGCAGGGGCCCAGGAGATGTTGAGGATACTGATCCAGAAGCCACACTCTGAGAACCACTGATTTAAGTTAATGGCTATGGGTCCTGTTCTCTTGGTTGGTAGCGCTACCAAGCACCACACCATTGAAGGTATTTTCCATCAATAAACGGAGAGCAGACATCACCCCTAGCACATTGGTTACAGCACCAGCCACATACACCAAAGGTGGTGGGTTCGAACCCAGCCCTGGCCAGCTAACCAACAATGACACTGCAACAAAAAATAACTGGGCAAATGGGCAGTACCTGTGTCTCGAAGGAGTAGGGTGCTGGCCCCATATGCTGGAGGTGGCAGGTTCAAACCCAGCCCTGCCCAAAAACTGCAAAAAAAAAAAAAATAACCAGGCATTGTGGTGGGTGCCTGTAGTCCTAGCTACTTGGGAGGCTGAGGCAAGAGAATCACTTAAGCCCAAGAGTTTGAGGTTGCTGTGAGCTGTGATGCCACAGGCACTCTACCAAGGGCAACATAGTAAGACTCTGTTTCAAAAAACAAACAAACAAACAAAAAACAATAAAAATAAAAAACAAATTTAAAAAAGAGAGCAGAGAACTGGAGAGGGGAGTAACAACCAGCCAGCTAGTCTCACCTGCTGCTTCTCATCTTCCACTCATTAGCAAATAAAAAATGAATCCATTTATTCAAAGTATAGGTGGGAGATAGCATTACAGGGTCATAACATTTAAATATAGAAAGTTTATAAAAAGAGAGGAAAAGGAAGAGGAGAAATTTTTTCCTGAATAACATATCGCAAAATAAAAATAAGACAGAAATTGAAAACTAGAACAAAATAAATCCATTAACCCCCTGGCCAAACTCAGAAAATTTTTAATATTAAAATAAATAAAGGGCTCATGAGTTTGAGACCAGCCTGATCAAGAATTGAGCCCCCACCATACCACCCCCACCCCCAGTCTCTACTAAAAATAGAAGAATCAGCTGGGCATAGTAGTGAGCACCGACAGTCCCAGCTACTTAGGAGGCTGAGGCAGCAGGATTGCCTAAGCCCAGGAGTTTGAGGGTTGCTCTGAGCTAGGCTAAGGACACAGCACTCTAACCTAGGGCAAAGAGTGAAACCCTATCCCAAATAAATAAATAAACAAACAGACTTAAAAGTTTACAAAAAAATTAAAACATATAATTATCCAAATGATGTGTTTAAGCACATTACAGAGACAATAAGAACTCACCCATACCATATTTTGTCTCTATGACTTATCAGCTGTGTGACCTTGGGCAAATTACTTTACCTCTCTGTGCCACCATTTTATCATCAGTAAAATAGGCGGACGGCCATATGCGGTTTTTATGACGATTTAATGAAATGGGTACAGAGTAAGTATCCTATAAATGTTCTCCTATATGTGTTAATATAAATTATTGTTGATAATATTTTTATTGATCAGAATTTGCAATTTTCTTTTTTTTTTTTTTTAGAGACAGAGTCTCACTTTATCATCCTGGGTAGATTGCCACAGCAACCTCCAGCTCTTGGGCTTAGGTGATTCGCTTGCCTCAGCCTCCCGAGGAGCAGGGACTACAGGCACTCACCATAACGCCCAGTTATGTTTTTATTGCAGTTTGGCCAGGGCTGGGTTCGAACCTGCCACCCGTGGTAAATGGGACCAGCGCCCTACTCGCTGAGCACAGACGCCACCCCAGACTTTGCAATTTTCAAACAACGTTTAAATTACATAAAAGGTACTAGTTTTAGGCACACAGACATTTCTCGCATTCTATTTCGCACCTTCATCCCCGCCACCTCTATCATGAGTGAATTAGCCCAGAGTCCCCCAAGTTTTCTATAGCCTCTATATCTCTCAACTAAGCCATCCAACACTGAGAATAAGAGGAGCAAATGCAAGCTTATTTCTCGTCTTTCCACAAAACAAGAACCAAAGTTGCAGTAGGAGATAGTTGAAAGTCCTTTGGATTAAAATTTTACTGAGAAATCTAACCAGATCCCACTTGTTGCCCAAAGCAGGCACCCAGCAAGGTGAGAAAAGTTGAGAGGGATGTCTGATTGCCATTTTAGAGATGGAGGAAGGGGAAAGAGAAGCATAACTCCAAAGAAAAAAGCAACATAATAACTTATTAGTACAACAGGCATGCTGCTCAACTGAAGAACCAATAAGGAAAAAAGGAGACAACTAATTTTTGATTCAATGATGTGTTTAGCTGTAAAGATACAGAAAACTGTCTTTGTGGGTAAACGATCTTAGACATAAAACAGGTTAATTGTTCTAGAAGATGGTGATGACTTCCAAGATACTTAGCACACCTCCTAAACACTGTATCTTTTTTTCTTTATTAAATCATAGCTGTGTACATTAATACAATCATGGGGTACAACGTGCTGGTTTTACACACAATTTGAAATGCTTTCATCAAACTGGTCAACGTAGACACTATATCTTGACTGCAGTTCAAAGTTCACAAATAACTAAACCCATGGAAAAGAAACCCTAGGAAGATCAAGAGTAACAAACTTCTGTTTGGTAATTCTCGTGTGAACACACAGGCTCCTGAGAACATCAAAAGGGCTTCACTTGGGAGCCAAAGCAAAATAAAGAGATTTTCAGAGAGAGTCATTCTAATGCCTCCTCTATTTAAAATAGCCTCTTTACAACTGTACCTTTGAGTTCTGGAAAAAAAAAAAAATAGAAAAACAGCCTCTGGATATTTACAACATGGTGGAAATTCTCTAAGTTTTAAAAAATCAGAATACAAAACTATATACAGAAAAGAATACCCCGGTCCTGTTTAAAATACCATTGCCTGCTATACTTAAATATAGACAGATCCAAATATACAGCTATAGTAGCAAAAAAAGAGAGGAAAAGGAGTAATACTTTCTAGGTTATGATTTTTTTCTTCTTTATATCACTGTTCTTTACAGGTCTGCAATTTAGGATGAAAATGTATTAATTTTATAATCAGAAACATTTTACAGCATATTTTGTAAGACTAAAAACTTTTTATTGTACTTTTATTTACATAAAACTTAACAGGGTGGGCTGTGTAATTCAATGATTATGTTTCTGAATCTACATGCATGAATAATGCTTTCATGAGCCATTTCTGAACTAATTCAGCGCACATCTGTGGTCTCATGAAGGTTAACAACTAGGGGAAAACATCTCCACCGACCACAGCTGTTTCATTCCAATGCCTGTCAGTGTCACTCTGCAATGGGACAGCACCACCTAGAACACTGCAGTTAGGTTGTTATAACCAACCCAGAGAAACTGAATATACCAAGCAGACCTCATGATAAAAGGCATTTATTTAGCAAATAAAGTTACCATCTCAGAGTCAACATTCCACACTAACATCCAAAGGCAGTCCTAGATATAACATCCTCCTCCCAACTCAGGAAGTAATTCACATTCAGCATGTGGATATCCAGATAAAGGGCAGAAAATGCCTGCTTTTAAATAAACTCAACTTCATGTTGTTACAGACATTTAACAGAAGTGCCTCCTCCCTTTTCCTTTTTTAATACAGGAAAAACTTAATCACCTCTTGGGAAGCTCATATTTAAACTATTCCTAAAAATCAAAGCATTAGCGATTTAAAAAAAAGAAAGAGTTAAACAGCCTATTCCACTGTTAAATAATCTCCTTTTTCCCAAGTCAACTGCCTTCTTTAACAACAACAACAAAATGTACCCAAATTAAAAAATGGCTAAAAGACATAAAGAACAATAATGAAAATAATACTTTCGATTACATATATGAATGAAGAAGCATAACAGGATAATCCATAAATCATGTATATGGAAAATGGAGGGAAAATAACACAAATGAGATATTTTTATGTTGGTATAAAAGAACCATGGAATAATACAAAGAAACTAATAAATGTGGTTATGGGGGCAGCAGTAGCAGATGAGGACCTGAAGTAGCACTGAGACTTTTCATTACAAGGTCTTTTATGAATACACAGTAGAACCTTCACAACATGGTCTTTTATATATACACATAGTAATTGACCTAATTTTCATACACTGGATATGCACCATATGTACCTAATCAGTACAGTAGGCCTAGTTCCTTATGTTGGCAAGTTTCTTATAGTTCCTTCAGTGGCCAATTTACTCTGGTCTGGGCCAGGTTCGAACCTACCAACCTCGGAGTCTGTGGCTGGCGCCCTACCCACTAAGCTACGGGCCCTACCCTAAAAATTATATTCTAAAAAACAAATATAAATGCTCCTGTAATAAGATTTTTTAGAAGCAATACATTTACTTCTATACACATATAGAAGTGTATAGAAGTGTATAGAAGTAAATGTACTGCCTATTCGATAAACTAAATGAAAATGTATGCTAAGATCATTTGATTATGATTTTGCCGCTGACCTTAGCCCTCAAGTGACGGAGAGGTAAGAACACGAGCTATGCAGTTAGGCAGCCCTCCGGGTAGCTAATGAGCCAAATCCTGAGGAGTAGGCTGGTGTCCTCGCTCAGATGGTCATCCCAGCAGCCAGACCATCAGCCCAGAAACTACAGCGCACCTCACAGTAGTTCCAGATGCCAGCATAATCAGGCATACTTTGATTATGCATAACACAGAACTACTTAATTCAATTTTCCTTTGTTTAAAAAACATCATGGTCTTTGAGTCCACAGAACATTTTATCAGATGCCTAATATTGCCACATAGAAAGCCCTCATATTTTATCATGTGTTATTGCAATTTAAATCAGCTAGTTACACAAGCCTCTGAATATTACTGATAACACTTATTGATTTTTAATCTTAAAGAGGAAAAAAGTAGGCTCAGTGCCTGTGGCTCAAGTGGCTAAGGCACCAGCCATATACACCTAAGGTGGCAGGTTCGAATCCAGCCCGGGCCCACCAAACAACAATGACGGCTGCAACCAAAGAAATACCCGGGTGTTGAGGCGGGCTCCTGCGGTCCCAGTTGCTTTGAAGGTGAAGGCAGGAGACTCGCTTGAGCCCAGGAGTTGGAAGTTGCTGTGAGCTGTAATGCCACGGCACTCTACCCAGGGGAACAGCTTGAGGTTCTGTCTCAAAAAAAAGGAAAAAAGTAGAAGAAAGTGTAATAAAGAACTTGCTTGCAGAATAATCTGAAATGGTTGTCTGTCTTTCCAAAGTAAAATAGTGCTTTCCTACAAGGGTGAAAATTTCTTTTTTTTTTTTGAGACAGAGCCTCAAGCTATTCCCCTGGATAGAGTGCTGTGGCATCATAGCTCACAGCAACCTCCAACTCCTGGGTTCAAGCGAGTCTCCTGCCTCAGCCTCCCAAGCAGCTGGGACCACAGGCGCCCACCACAACGCCTGGCTATTTTTTTTTGGTTGCAGCCATCATTGTTGTTTGGCGGGCCCAGGCTGGATTTGAACCCTCCATCTTAGGTGTATGTGGCTGGCACCTTAGCCACTTGAGCCACAGGTGCCGAGCCGGGTGAAAATTTCTTATGAAACAAATCAGAAGAGTAAGAGTAAAGCATATTAACAGAAAATTTCACCATTCCACTGGAGGAAAAAAAGCTTATTACAGGAGCATTTATATTTGTTTTTTAGAATATAATTTTTAGGGCAGGGCCCATAGCTTAGTGGATAGGGCACTGGCCACATACTCCGAGGCTGGTAGGTTCGAACCCTGCCTGGGCCAGCTAAACAACGACAACTGCAACAAAAACATAGCCGGGCTTTGCGGCGGGAACCTGTAGTCCCAGCTACTAGGGAGGCTGAGGGAAGAGAATCACGAAGCTCAAGAGTTTGAGGTTGCTGTGAGCTGTGATGCCATGGCAGTCTACTGAGGGTGACATAGTGAAACTGTCTCAAAAAAAAAAAAAAATATATAATATATATATATATAATTTTTAGACAAAATATGTTATGCATCTTTAAAAATCATTATTTCATAGGTGGGGGAGTACCACCATCCCACAAAGTTATAGGCAGGTCTTATACATTAGGTATCTTTTAAAAATCCTATTTAAATTGGCAATTTGGAATTCAGAACAGATTTTCTCCTAGAAATGTTATATAGAATGGTTCGCTCTATTCCTTATTATTGAATTATAGTACATAATTATATACTATTATATTATAGTATGTCTGATCAACTACGTGAAGGTGGGTCCCTGTGTAATCCTCACAATGTGGCAGTGGCAGAATAAAACCCTCAAAAAACATTATTCATGAAGGGACGAACGTCTTGACACCCTGAATGACCAAGCTTCCTAACACACAACATAGATTGGTGTTCCCAAAACTTGATTCATCCGAATCACCTGGGGGTACTTGCTAGGGAGGCTTGTTCCCCGGCCTCGCCCAAGCCATGCTGATTCACCATCTCCAGGGGTGGAGTCTGGAAATGTTGGTAACCAAGCCCCCAGTGAACCTGATGATTCAGAAAGTGTGGGTAAGCCGGACATGAATGAAGTAGTGCCAACAGTCGCTGTGAGTCCCAAGATGCCCAAGGACAGCTGAGGTCCAGGCTGATCCTGTCAAGTTTGAGAGGAGGCTCAAAGAGCCACCCGCAGCCAAATGAGGCAAAAGAGAGACAGCTCTCCCACAGCTGGGAAAGTAAGTGGGAGCGGAGCAGCTCTCCAGTTCCCACAATAGGAGGAAATGAGGAGGCGAAAGGGCTCTGAGAAAGAAAGAGGACATCCATACAAAGTCCCCAAAGGAAGCCTGGCTGCCCCGACCCCTGCGAGGCAGAGGGAAAGCACCAACCCTTCACACATTCCCCTGGGAGCTTCACACTTTCAGACCCCTGTGCAGAACTCTCTGGTTTTATGTTTATCTCTGACACCAACTCTTGTCTGGATTTGGTCAGCTTTCATCTTCCAGGCTTCAATGGCATTACCTCCCATGGACTGGGCCATCTGTGGTGACACAGTAACATAAACATACACACAGAGGCTAACTCAGCCTTCGAAGTCACCAAAACAACAGCAGCAAATGTTACATAAATGTTACCGATGTGCCAGGCACAGTGCTAAGAGGTACTTCAGATGTACATCTCAAATTTCTTGGCCATCTGCTAGTAGTTTGAGAGGTTTCAAACAAAGAGAGAGGGAAAGGGGAAAAGCTCAACAGTCTCTTATTTTTACCTCTCAGATATTTTGCCATGTCTTCTTGGCATGGTTTTCCCTCATCTGAGCATGGGAATGTCATAATTAGATCAGATAATACAGAGAAAGTACCATAGGTTGTTTGGGCAGGCTCACCCTGGAGACAACCCTATCTGGTTCAAACCCCAGCTCTGTTACTTATCAGTTGTGAAGGTGGGCGAGTTACTTGTGCCTTAGTGGTATTATCTGTCAGGCAGAAATAATAATAGTATCCACCTCATAGAGCTGCTGTACCTGTGAAAGTATTTGGCATCTGGCAAATGCTCGGACAGTCACTGACAGTGTCATCAGGCAAAACAAAATTGCTACAAACACGGCCTGACGCCAGAAATCGGAATTGTGCTGCCGCCCTAGCTACTGCATCACCAAACATTCCTCCTTTGGTAATGACAAAGGCTCCCACTGACACACCTTTCACCCACAAGGAAAGGGGCTGAGGGCTGGGACCTCCTCTGTCATTCAAAGACAGAAGCTCCAGCTCCTCCAGAAATACCTCTCTGAGATATACATCTGAAATACTTCCCAGCACCCTCGTCCAAAGTGTTGCTCCAGTTACACTGGTCCAACACCGCACTGGTTACAAGTGCAGACCACCAATGTCACCAGCACATGAAAGCAAGATGGCCCTCAGCACCATCCTGGTGATTTTAAACTTCGGTTCCTGCAGAATTAATACATCCCAGGATATAGACCAGTTTGAGGAGAAACCGAATTAAATCATTAAATAAGTTACTAGGGGCCTAGTTAGGGGTGAGCCATTTTATTTTATACTTAAAACTTTTTTTTTAAAGATATTAAAATGACACCGATAGGCAAACGTTACATTATCTTTCTGTTTTGAAATTTTCTTCCCAAAATATTAAGAAACTCAAATTTCCCTCTTGTTAAATATTTTCATTTGCCAATATAATCCCAAAAACAATTCACACAACTGAAATTTTAATATTAAGGTTTCATCTAATACAGTGAAAACTACTTTACGGCTAGATAAATAATTTCAACCTAAAATGTGGGTAAATTTTTAAAGAAGGCTATTATTTTCCCAATACCCAAGAGTCAAGGAGTAGATTAATGTTTTGACGTAAAGGGTATACTCTCATATTTCAAAAACTAAAACTTTTTTTTTTTTTAGAAATACAAACATTTGGCAAATACATTTAAACACAATTGTCTTTCCCCAATGACACTAGCACTTTTTAAAGATGAGGAGGGAGCCATACGTGTGGGCAGAACATACACAAATTTGAAACAAGTAGCTGCCTGATCTGTTTGGAAAATGACTAATCCCTCAACACATGAAGTTCCATGCACTCTGTATAAATACAGTATTAGTTAAAAGAGTCTATATAGTCATAGTCATGAAGAGTTTATTTCAGATGCAAAGTTTTTTTTTTTAAATCTCTCATCATAAGAATCAGACAAGGATTAATGATCAAAGTTATACTTATAAGTATACCTGAGCCACTATTACCAAATAACAAAAGTCAAAAACTCAAAGAAGTAGAATGGTGGTTACCAGGGGCTGTAGGAAGTGGGTATTTGGGAGATGTTGGTCAAAGGATACAAAATTTCTTTAAGAGAGGAGGAATCAGTTTGACAGATGAATGTCAACTGGGTGACTACACTTAATAACAATGTACTGTATACTTGAAAATTGCTTACAAAGTACATTTTAAGTGCTATCCCTACAAAAAAAGTTTGTGAAGTAATGTGTAGAATATGAGCATGCTTTAGGCATTCCACGATGTATATCCCTGTATCAAAACATCACAGTTGTACACTGTAAGTATATGAAATTTTTATTTGCCAATTTATTTTGCAAAAATAAATAAACACATTTCTTTTCAAATCCCTCTGTGGAATTACAAAATGCCAAAATTGGAAAGGTCCATACAGATTATTTTAATCAAAGTCTCTATTAACAGATAAGGAAATAAAAGCCTTGGCCGGGTGCTGAGGCTCACTCCTATAATCCTAGCACTCTGGGAGGCCAAGGCAGGTGACTTGCCTGGGCTCACAGGCTCAAGACCAGCCTGAGCAAGAGGCAGACCACCATCTCTAAAAATAGCTGGGCATCATGGCAGGTGCCTACAGTCCCAGCTACTCAGGAGGCTGAGACAAGAGAATCCGTTGAGCCCAAGAGTTTGAGATGGCTGTGACCTATGACGCCAAAGTACTCTACCAAAAGCAACACAGTGAGACTCTGTTTTTAAAAAAAAAAAAAGGAAATGAAGGCGTAGAGGTTCAAAATCCATGTTAAAAAATGGCAGAAAGGAAACCAAATCCCCATTTCCCAATCCAATGAGCTTTCTAGTCTATCAAAGTACTCCTCAATTTGCCTACCAAAAAAACCACTATTGCACTTGTTAAATATACCAGAGAGGCTGGCTCAACATGGCTCTAGAAGGGTCTGGAAATCTCTAATTTTAACAAAAGTTCCGGGCAATTCTTAAGATTAGGCAAGTATAGGAATCACATGGCATCCTTAACTTGATGGTGCAATCTGACCACAGCTACTGTCCATTTCTGTTAATAAATTTAGGAACTCTCCTGGGATTAGATGTGGGTGGTATGTGTCAATGAAAGCAAACCTTATAAGCAAACATTTCACCAAACATTTATGAGCAGGCAGGCACAAAAACAGCCATACAACCTGTGCTTAGAGGTGCATTTAAGGCTGGGTGCTGTGGCTTGTTCCTGTAATCCTAGCATTCTGAGAGGCTAAGGCAGGTGGATTGCTTGAGCTCACCAGTATGTGACCAGCCTGAGCAAGAGGGAGACCCCATCTCTACTAAAAATAGAAAACCTGAAGCTAAGGATGGCTTGAGCCCAAGAGTTGGAGGTTGCTTTGAGCTATGACACCATCGCACTCAACCTAGGGCAACAACTTGAGACTCTCTCTCTCCAAAAAAAAAAAAAGTGTATTCAAGTCTCTACTCTGTCTTTAGAACTCTGACAAATACCCAGCATTTTGAGAGGAAGCAAACATATTCTGACACCAGGACCAGACAACCGGGTTAAGTCAGGGGACAGTCTATTGTGAGGCAAAACAATACATCTCAATACCAAGAACACTACTGAGAAGTATAAACCTACATCTGCCAGGGTCTCACGTCTGCTTATGGATTTGCAAACATATACTGTAAATACATACAATTATTACATATCAACTAAAAGCAAATAAATAAATGGATATAACGCAATCTGGACTTTCTATCTCACAAAGTTTTTAATCAAATAACAACTACGAAAGATACTTTTTTTTTTTTTTT
>NW_003852437.1:9405034-9420808 GCF_000181295.1 Otolemur garnettii | reverse complement strand
GCCACAACACCCACCTATTTTTTCGTTGCAGTTTGGCCAGGGCTGGGTTTGAGCCCTCCACCCTTGGTATATGGGGCCAAGGACCTACTCACTGAGCCAGAGGCGCTGCTCCAAAAGATACATTTTCAATCACAAGTAAAGCATTTTGTTTTTTTTGCAATTTTTGGCCAGGGCTGGGTTGGAACCCACCATCACCACCTCCAGCATATGGGGCCAGCGCCCTACTCCTTTGAGCCATAGGCACCACCCCTAAAGCATTTTCATTAATTATAAAAAGAAACTAATCAGAAACTTTGAAAACACTGTGCTAAGTGAAAAAAGTCACAAAAGACCACTTCGTATATGATCCTATTTGTATGGAATGTCCAGAGTAGTCCAACCTATGGAGGCACAGAAGTGGGAGGACTGAGAGGAAATAGGGAATGACTGCTAATGAGTATAGGGTTTCTTTGGGGGTAATGAGGACATCCTAAAAGTGACTGTGGTGATGGATGCACAACTCTATGAGTACATTAAAGACCAATGAACCATATATATCCTTTTAAGGGGTGAATTGTACAGGAGGTGAATTTCATAACAATAAAACCAGTTTTTAAAAAATCACACAGGGCTTAAAAAGTAAAACAGGACTATTAGGTTGAGTGTCTATTGATTTCTGCTTAGCAAAGTCTGTTGTGATTGTTTACAGAGCAGAGATATAACTATTCACATTGGTTGTTGTCACTATTTCCCATGAGAACTTACTTTGTCAGCAAAATCAATGAAGTTTGACTTTGACAAAAAGGAGCAGAGAGGGTGGTTAAGTACAAAACTTTTAAAAAGGCAGAAAGTTCACATTTTCACCTGTTTTAAAAGTAATTGTCTTACTCGCTGAAGATTTGTAGCAGTCAGCATAGGACCTCCAACCTAAGGTTTGTACTTGTATTCCTCTGGACGATAAATACAAAGAAACTAAGTATTAGTTCACTTCAAATATCTAGAGCTATCATATTCCAGGCACTGTTTTAAGCTCTATAAAAACAAATGGCCAAAATATGTTATAGAAAAACGAACATGGCCACCCTGGACTTCAAGGAGTTTGCTGACTGGCAGAGGGGAGCTGAATACACAATTTCAGTCTGCTGGTAAATGTGGCAATGCCAGATGGGCATTCTCCCAACCTAGGGGTGTTAGGAACCGTGTTAGGGGAGTCTTCAGAGAATAGGAGAATAGTAATGTGTGTTCTCCCCGGCTTAGGACAAAAGATTATTTTGGATGACTTCCTACCCATCAGATTTTGAGGAATGGCAAATTTGATGAAATACTTGATGAAATACTTCTCAGAATCACTGAAGCCAGCAGGATCAGCCAGCAAGAGTAATTCACTATTGCTATATTGCAAAAAGAAGTCTATACATTTTAAAAACTGCTCCTCTCACATCCTTTATTACAGTGGAGACGCAATAGCCAATGAAATAGGCTTTCTCCTGTTGCCCTAGACTTTTGCTAAGCTACCAGATTTTATTACTGTTCCTAGGAAGACTTATTAAAAGGTTTATCTGGAAAGAAGGATGAAATTAATGGTCACAGTTTTCCTTAGGACTGTTTATGGAATGTATCTAAACTGTGCTCCCCATTTCCACAGCCCCTAAGGGAAGTGACATACCCAGTGGGACTGCAGGCCAGCCAATCAGAAGGTTTGGGCTCCTGGGGCGGATGTGCCATCAACCACAGCTAACCTGGGGTAAATTACTTCAATGTTCTTCAACTCCATTTCCTCTCTGTTCATGATATAGATGGTCTTTACAGTCAATTCCCAGCCTCAAAGTTCAGGCATCCATACTAATCAAGTCCATTAATGGCACCAAAATGACTTTAAAATGTAGCTTTTAATACAGGAACAAGGTTTGAGGCATTGTTTTAAAAGAACAGTAACAGATGGTAAATAGAATGAATGCACAGTCATTTCATTGCCTTTTAGCATATAAAAAAGTGTGTAGAGGTGAAAAAAAACCCAAGAATTAATGTTTTTATAGCATTCTTTTCTATATATGTACTTATACTCTCAGGCATATTCAATAAAAAACTTCCTTTCACGATCATAAAAAAGCGGTGAACCATTTTTGGTATCAAATCAAAGCCATTTAGGATTCAAACAAACTTGTGAGAAGTTTTTTTCAAAAAGAGTTATTTCAGGCGGCAACCGTCGCTCAGTGGGTAGGGCACTGGCCACATACACGGAGGCAGACGGGTTCAAACCTGACCCGGGGCCTACTAATCAACAACGGCTGCATCAAAAAATAGCTGGGCGTTATGGCAAGCGCCTGTAGTCCCAGCTACTCAGGAGGCTGAGGCAAGAGAATCGCTTAAGCCGAAGAGTTAGAGGTTGTTGTGAGCTGTGAAGCCACTGTACTCTACCAAGAGTGACATAGTGAGACTCTGTCTCAAAAAAAAGGGGGGCGTTATTTCAGTCCTTGTAATTAGGATAACTTTTAGTTAATTTAGAGAATTTGGGGGATTTATGATACAGACTGTATGTAGCCTTTGGGGGCATATTAGGGCATAAAGAAAAGAAGGACATAAAGTAATGGGTCAAAATGCAAACAAAACTAGCCAAAAATGGGGTTCTTGGCCTTCAGGAAGTTTTTTCTTCTTCTTTTTTTTTCTTTTTAATTCCTACAATAGATCAGTTTGCCTAGCAGTCAGAGCTGTCTCATCACACTGTCAAGGATGAAATTCTTGTTCACCCACACACATACAGCCCATACAAAAAGGGGATGGAGGTAAGTAGTGATCACCAACCTGGCCGTGGCATCCTACTAGTATATCCTTATGCATGAGGGCATTATTCACATTAAGAAGATATGTTCTTATTATGTCCCAATGACTTTATGAAATTACTTAGATTCTAGCCCTCCCCATCCCCCCCTTCCCAGATTGGGAACTGTCCACAATTCCTAAGGATGTGTTGATAGCACCATCAAAGAGAGGAACTGTAAAAATATTAAACCATCAAATGAAAACTATACAATTTGGAGAAAGATGTATATTATATAACAAGCAACCTCCCTGGAATCAATTACTGAAAAATTGTACTCTTTCAGTTGTAAGGTAGTTAAAATATAGCTGAGTTTTTCTAGCAAGCTAGAAAACTAGCAAGTCAAGATTGCACACGAAGTGATTAGGAGAGACACTATTTCAAGAGCTGCTGAAATCTAGGCGTGTGTTAGTTACATCAACCACCGCAATCCTTCTACCATGTCCAATTTACTCTTTACGTTTAGGAGTACGACAAAGTCCACGTATTCAAAAGGTAGAAACCACACAGACATCACACTGAAAGTTTCTCTGCGTTGGGCCAGCAGGAAATTCCAGTTGCTTCATTCCCCTGAGCCAGTTAAGCTGCTGAAATGAAAGGGGTGCTCAGAAAGGTCACTATGTCAGGACATAGACTTGATTTTCAGGGTTGGAGGAGGCGAGACAAAGATGAATAGGATTCAGAGTCTGCGCGCAAGGTCAAGGTCCTCTGAATCACAAAGAGCTGATGGGTCTCTGCCTGGGGGAAGAAACAGAATTCTGCGCCCAAAGGGGCAACCGTAAACTGAAAGTCTTCTTACTTTTGATTGTAGGTAAGACCACAGGTCTGCGGCGGGAAGAGAGGTGACAAGCAACCCATCACTCGCTGAGAGCCCCACTGATACCTAGAAACAGTCCTCCTCAAGTCTCAAGACTTCTAACCACTCTGTGCCCAAATCGTTATTCTCCTCTGGCTTCTCCAACAGGCTACCTTCCTCTGACTCTTTTCCCACGACCTTTCATCCTCCTACAGCGCCCTTGGGTCTCCTCTCAGCCTCCCACACTGCCAGACAGAAGGACCGAACAGCAGGGCTGGGCCAGCCCAATTTCCACACTCCGCACCCACTCCTTTAAGGTAGCCGAGAACCTCCCGAAATCCGAGAGTTGGAGAGCGCCACACGCGCCCGCCACCTGCACAGCCTCTAGGGTCAGGCGGTCTCCTCTCCACCGACCCCCTCAGACCCCGACCCTCGCGGGGCACCGGGGCGCCCGGGTTCTGCGCCGCGACCCCCGAGTCGGCCCCAGGCCACCAGGGGGCAGGAGGGAGCAGGTCGCAGGGTGCCTCCCCTGTTCCCCTCCCCCGACCCGCCGGCCACTCACGGATTTTCACTCGGCGGTGGTCGAGGCGCGCGGCGGTGGCATGCAGGGCGTCCAGGCGGCGGTGAAGCGCGGCGGTGCGGTGGCCCAGCGCGGCCGCCTGTCCCTCGAGCTCGCCGAAGATGTCCCCGGCGCAGCGCGACAGGTCGGCGAGCTGCGACAGCAGGCAGACCAGGGTGTGCGAGCTGACCTGCTCCAGCGAGCGGAAGAGCGGCGCGTCCTCTGCCTCGGCCGCTGCGGCCTCGGGCCGGCGCAGCTGCGCGGGCTCCACGGTCCTCTGGTGGAAGGGCATGGCGGGGGCGGGCCCGCGGCGGGCGCCGGGGAGCGCAGCCCCTAGTCCGCCCCCCGTCGGCGCGGGGCGCGAGTCTGCATCCAACACAAAGAAAAGTCCCGGGCAGCGGCGGGGCGCCGAGGGGACGCCGGGCGGCTCCTGCTCGCGGGGGACAGGCCGGGCAGGCAGGAAGGACAGATGGACGGGCGCGTGGGCAGGCGAGCAAGCACCCGGGGAGCGCGAGATCGGCTCGGGGATCCGAGCCCAGCTGCCAGTCCTTCTAGCCGCCGGGGATCCCGGGCCGCGCGGCCAGGAGAAGTTCCAAGGGCAGCTCCCGAGCGGGCAGCGGTGGCCGCGGCGGCGAAAGGAGCCGCAAGTCCCGCTGAAGTTTGCAGGCAGGCAGGAAAGAGCCGGCGGCTCCTTCCCTCCCTCCGGATTGGAGAGGGAGGAGGAAGCGGGGGGAGTGCCGCCGCCACCGGGCGAGAGGGAGGGGAGGCGAAAGAAAGGAAAGGGGAGGAGAGAAGGGCCGGCCCGGGGAACCACCTGCGGCTCCCGCGGCCGCCGCGCCCAGCGCCCGCGGGCTATGGCGTCCCCGACGCCCCAGGGCACTCTGCAGGAGCGGGCTCGGCTACGCAGTTCGGGGGCTCCCGTCACCGCCCCATTCCCCTTCCAGTCCGGGACCGGTGGGGCAGAGCCCTGCCCGCCCCCCGGGCCGGGGCGGAGCACGGGCGGGCGCCGCGGGGGCGGAGGCGGCGGGACCGGCTCACACAGCTCACCTGCGCGCCCGTCCTCCCGGCGGGGAACGCCCGGGCCTTCTAGGCCCTCCGCTTGCCCCCTGGAAGGCGGCCAAGACTTCTGGGCCGCTTTGGGGGACCTCAAAGAGGAATCATTAAATCATCCAGTAGCCAGAGGTTCTGTGGCCAACCAGGAGTCCGCGTCCCAATTGGTAAAACCTGAGCCTCTCTTTCCAGGGGGCTTGCAGTGGAGTTCTCAGCACGAAAAACTAGACCAGCTGGAAAGGTCCACACTGCAATGTGCCTAATGAGTTTCTAGCCCCAGGCCTGAGAGTTGAAGGGTAGGGCGCCGGAACCTAGAACCCTCAATTCGGGGGCTGGCAGACGTTTAAAATAACTGCTATTGAGATCATGGTCATGGGACACCCCTCTAACTCAAAACTTCTGGTTAGAAGTATTTTAAAAAGACTGAGTCCAATATCCCGAAGCTAAAATCCCACTGGCCTCTCATCGCTATGTTTGCTCAGAAAAGGAATCTCTGTTCTTTGGTTTCTGCTCCCCGACTGACCTTCATTGCTGTATTATTTCGTGACAGTTCAGGAATCAGTCTCCCAGAGCAGTGCAGTACTGTCACTGTACTAAGAAGTTCATTCCCTTTCTCTGGGGAACAGGGGCAATGCAAGACAAATGGGCAGCACCTCTGGATAAAATTCAGTAGACAGAAACATTTCTTTTTAACCCTGGGATATAGAGGCTCATTTTTTACGATATAGGCCAGTTACAATCTCCAATTGTGACACCTTCAGTGTTGTTATGAGGCACAGAGGAACTGCTGCTGGAAGGGGGGCGGCTCTGAAATGTATGACGCTCTGTACAAACTTCAGGAACAGTATAAACGTGTACTGCTTCCTCAAGAAATATTGGGGCTCGGCGCCTATAGCTCAACTGGCTAAGGCGCCAGCCACGTACACCTAAGGTGGCGGGTTCGAATCCCCAGCCTGGACCCGCCAAAACAACAATGACGGCTGCAACCAAAAAATAGCTGGGCGTTGTGGCGGGCGCCTGTGGTCCCAGCTACTTGGGAGGCGGAGGCAGGAGACTCGCTTGAGCCCAGGAGTTGGAGGTTGCTGTGAGCTGTAATGCCACGGCACTCTACCCAAGGGGGACAGCTTGAGGCTCTGTCTCAAAAAAAAAAAAAAAAAAAAGAAATATTCGTTGGGTGACTATGTGTCAGACGGTGGCTAGAGACAAGGTAATGTGCAAAGCTGGCTCCACCATCCCTGCCATCATGAGTCTCCCAGCCTGATGGACCATGCCTAACACATAGAAATTATATGCAGTATAATTTGCCTAATTGTGATATACACTTCAATGCTTTTTTTTTTTTTTTTAAGAGACAGAGTCTCACTTTCTCGCCCTTGGTAGAGTGCTGTGGCCTCACAGCTAACAGCAACCTCCAGCTTTGGGGCTTAGGCGATTCTCTTGTCTCAAACTCCCAAGTAGCTGGAACTACAGGCACCCACCACAATGCCCAGCTATTTTTTTCTTGCAGTTTGGCTGGGGCCAGGTTTGAACCCACCACCCTCAGTACATGGGGCTGGCGCCCTACTCACTGAGCCACAGGCACCGCCCCACTTCAGTGCTTTTTAATAGATTCAGTGTCATGCAGACAACACCATAATCAGTTTTAGAACATTTAAATCACACCTCCCCCCACAAGAAACCAGTTCTCTTTAGTATGGTTTCAGTGTCTCTCTCACTCTCCTCCCAACCTCTTTGCAACCTTCTATCTTTATAGATTTGCATTATTCTAGACATTTTGTATCAATGAAATCATACAATATGTAATCTTTTGTGACTATTTTCTTTCACTTAATGAAATGCTTTCAAGGTTCTTCTATGCTGTAGCATGGGTCAGTACTTTGATTCCTTTTTATGGCTGAATAATATCCCACTGTATGGCTATGCCACATTTTGTTTCTCCATTCAGCAGGTGATAGATACTGGGGCTATTATGAGTCATAAGCATTCATGTACAAGTTTCTGTGTGGACCTTTCTTTAATTTCTTCTGGGTATATACCTACTGGTAGAATTCCTTCCTTTAATCATCTGAGGAATTGCCAAACGGTTTTCCAAAGAGACTGCATCATTTTATGTTCCCAACAGCAATGTATGAGAGTTCTAGTTTCTCTACAACCTAAACAATATTTGTTATTATCTGTCTTTTTTATTATTGCCATTCTAGGGGCATGATGTCTCATTGTGGGTTGGATTTGCATTTCACTGATAGCTAGTGATAAGGAACATCTTTTCATGTGCTTATTGGCCACTTATTTATATTCTTTGGAAAAAGATAACATTGGAGAAAATGTCTTTAGATTCTTTGCCCATTTTTTTTTTTTTTTAAGACAGTCTCACTTTGTCAGTCTCAATAGACTGCTATGGCATCATAGGTCACAGCAACATCAAACTCTTGCGCACAAGTGATCCTCTTGTCTCAGCCTCCCAAGTAGCTGGGACTACAGGCACCTGTCAGAGTGCCCAACTATTTTTAGAGACAGGCTCTTGCTCTTGCTCTCGCTCAGGCTGGTCTCCACCCGCCTTAGCCTCCCAGAGTGCTAGGATTATAGGCATAACCACCTCCCCCAGCCTCTTTGCCCATTTTTTAATTTGATTGTTGTCCCTTTATTATTAAAATGTAATAGTTACTTAAATACACTAGCTGCAAGCCAGGCATGGCAGCTTATGCCTGTAATACTAGCACTCTGGGGGGCCAAGGCCAATAGATTGCTTGAGCTCACAGGTTTGAGACCAGCCTGAGCCAGACTGAGACCTCATCTCTAAAAATAAGCAGGCATTGGGCCTGTTGCCTGTAGTCCCAGCTACTTGGAAGGCTGAGGCAAGAGAATTGCTTGAGGCTCGGTGCCTGTAGCTCAAGTGGCTAAGACGCCAGCCATATACACCTGAGCTGGCGGGTTCAAATCCAGCCTGGGCCTGCCAAACAACAATGACAAGTGCAACCAAAAAATAGCTGGGTGTTGTGGCAGGCACCTGTAGTCCCAGCTACTGGGGAGGCAGAGGCAGAGAATCGCTTGAGCCCAGCAGTTGGAGGTTGCTGTGAGCTATGATGCCAAGGCACTCTACCCTGGGCAACAACTTAAGGCTCTGTCTCAAAAAAAAAAGAGAATCACTTGAGCCCAAGAGTTTGAAGTTGCTGTGAGCTGTGATGCCATAGTACTCTACCAAGGGCAACAAAGTGAAACCCAGTCTTAAAAAAAGAAAAAATAATAAAATAAATGCACTACATGCAAATATAATTCTCTAATGAATCACATTTCCTTACTGTTGTGGTTTAACATTGTTCTTTAACAGTCTGTTGTGGATTAACATTGCTCTTTATTCATTCTTCTCATCCCTTGAAACTATCTTCTTGGCTTGAAAAACAATATGGTTTAACCACAAAAACTAATATAAGGAGAGCAAGGATATTTTTGTAAATATGTGATCCTGGGGCAATATGAATAGAATTTTTTGGTACAATGATTTCACTGCTCCGGAGACCAAATTTAAACCAAAACATGGAATAAACAGGATTCATGGGTATATCCATAAAAGCAACTTAATTTCTAGTCTCTTGCTATCCTTCTAAGATTCTGGTTAGTGAATCTAGTCTTCCTTCCTAAAAGCAGTCTCATAACTTTTTTCTTCACTCTCAGGTAACAGGACTGTCTCCTGCTCTCAATTCAATAATTAAAACTTGCTGCTTTCCCCAGTAGGGGCCTTCTGTGGGCATAAGTGTCAGCAGGGAGCTTTGTTCTTGTACCTTCCCCCTCACCCCCAGCCAGCTTGTGGTAAAGGGACAGAGTGGAGGGGGGACAGGAAAATGTGTCCTAGACTGGTACATATGGTGTCACTCCCTCTGGGCTTGGTGGGCATTTGAAACACTGAGAGTGTTTGGCCATACTTCCTGACCCACAGGCAATGAGTTTTCTCTGACTGCCTATATTATCCCAGCTATGGTTTTCCTTCCATCCACCCCTCATGCATGTTCTTCACTGGGGCCCTATCAACTGTCCAGTGAGACCTTTTAGGAAGAATCACTTTTAAAATAACCCCAGCCAGCTGCCCGACTATGGATTCCACATGAGGTCACTGAGACTGCCATGTCTTTAAAAAGCTCATGGCTGAGAGAACAGTTCCCTCCCAGACACAACCCTCCTCCCCTCCCATGCCGTAAGATTTCCTTTCCTCAGGTGGAGTTGGGTACCAGTTAGCTATTGACCAGAAGCATCCCCCAAGCCCTCTGAGATACCTAGCAAAGCCCTCACTCAGCTTAGTCTCATGCCAGTGTCCCTACCTGGTGTGGGGGGAGGTTGGGACTCTCAGTGCAGCTCTGTCCAAACAACAAATCCTCCAAAAGCCTTCCTCATCCATGTAATAAAAAATGCTTGTACCCTCTAAATCTATTGAAATAAAAACAAGTAATTATTTTTCTAAAAAGCTCTCTTTGATCTTCAGGCACTTGACTTTTTTGTACCTCTGAATGAGCATCTAACCAGTCGTCAACCATTTACTTTGAAATTTCCACACTGCAGTCTTCATAATGATTTTGGTAACTTGTATGTCATTTCTCTGCTCATCGGTCACAACTTCCCTTTTAATGTTCCATTATTTAATACAGAAAAGAACAAAACCACGATGCCAATTTAGTCCAAGAAGAGTGTAATGCCACTCACTAAGTTCAATAGTGGGGTCTGCCATATGACTCTCTTCATCTCTGCTTAATAGTCACCAAGAGCTGAGAAAGCAAGAAAGGAGCTGTGTGTGTAAGAGCCTGATGGCACTCTCCACTCTATTTTTTATTTTATTTTATTATTATTATTTTTTTAGATACAGAGTCTCACTTTGTCGCCCTCTGTAGAGTACTGTGGCATCACAGCTCACAGCAACCTCCAGCTCTTGGTCTTAGCCAATTCTCTTGCCTCAGCCTCCCAAGTAGCTGGGACTACAGGTGCCCACCACAACACCCGGCTATTTTTTTGTTGTTGCAGTTTGGCCAGGGCAGGGTTCCAACCCGACACCCTCAGTATATGGGGCTGGCACCCTACTCCCTGAGCCACGGGCACTGCCCCATTCTATTTTTTATTGACACTTGAAGAAAGAATAAAGAGAAATTCTGTTAAATTCCAAAACCAAAGTTGTGGAAGTTTATGTTAATATGTTTTAAAGATTCCAAAAACAATTAGAAAGTAAAATATAGATATATATTTTCTTTTTTTTTTCAGTTATATATTTTTCAAGTTTTTAATATACAGTGAAAATTGTTCCTGTATTAAAAGTCTAATGATTGATACATTTTTAGTATTCAATAAGGGAAAAAGCAACAAATTATCATGATGTAAAAATGATGCAACCAGCCCTGTGGGGTGTAGCATGTAACATTCTTCTGGCCATGATACACTGTGGTTTATGTGCAGAATTAGCCAAGTGGTAGAAACCTCTGGCCAGCCAGTCTGGAGGCCAATAAACCAAAAAGAGACTTTTCTGCTTTTAATAGACATGGACAGGCAAGTGGTAATTTTCCACCAAATTAAAAATAAGACCAGGCTTTGATTAGCCAGAGAAATTTTTAAATGCAAATCTTATTGTGTCCCTCCCAACTCAAAAACCTGCAAAGCTTTTGTATTACCTTTAGGATTATCCTTACTGAGGGCCACGAGCTGGATTCCTGCCCCTGCCTGTCCTCTACCACTCCCACCGGATCAGGCCTTGCCGGCTCACTGTTTCCTTCCTTCTTCCTCCTCTCTTCTTTGTAAGTTGGCTTTTCAGATTTGAGGTCAGATGTCACTTCCTTGACACAATGTGCCCTCACCTCCCAGACTGGACCGGGCGTCCCTACGATAGAATACAGAACAACTTCTTAAATGTGTGAGAATTTGTATTTCTATATTCGTATGATTTTTAAATTATCTGTATGAGTCAAGATCCTGAAAGGAAACAAATCAATTCAGGTGTTCAATTAACAGAATTTAATGAAAAACACAGAAAACAGATACTGAGGCTCCCAGGAACTAACAATAGCAGGACATTTCGGCCACCCATTGGGTTGACAGGGTGTAAGGGGGTACTGCCTAGATTCCCCTGCAGGCTGGAACACTCATCCACTAGCAGGTGAGTGTGCTGAGGCTAATGAGTCCTAGCCAAGTGCTTCTCTGGGGTGTCCTCAATTGGAATTTCCTTACCCAAAGGTATGTCCCCTTTCCGTAGGGCTTGACATGATGCAGTGGTCTATGTGGATGTACACAGGTCCAACTTGTGGGAAGTGGGGCATGGGCCTGTAGTCCCAGCTACTTGGGAGGCTAAAGCAGGAGGATCACTCACGTCTAGGAGTTCAAGACTGTAGTGCACATGATCACACCTGTAAATAGCCACTGCACTTCAACCTGGGCAATACAGCAAGACTCCCTTCTCTAAAAAATAAATAAGTCCGGTTCACTTGCCCCAAGTCAGAACAACTGACTACAGAGCCATCCCAGGCCACTCTGCCCAGTCCTGATTCTCTCACTCCGTCACCCGAAGTGGTCATCTCAAGAACATTCCCCAGCAAACCTCCCACAAGCCCAGTATTAGTCTGCTCCCCACAGAAGCTCACCTGGAGAAAAGGCCAAGGGAAAAAAAGTGTCATCCAAGCCCAGGAAAAGGTGCACTTTGAGCATGAAGGGAGAGGGGAGGAAATATCACAGCCTCTCCCCTCTCACCTTTTATCTCCTGCCTGGCCCTTCCATGGTAGCTGAATGACATAACCCCAGGGATCAGCCTCCTAGGATAGATTAGAGCAGACAACAGATGTGGTGGGGAGAGGGGAACAAAGGCAAATGGAATTAACCAGAACAGTCCACACATTTCACTCCTCAGTATTTATTCTTTCTCTAGCCTCAGAGGAAGAAACTTAAACACCCATCATCTGGGAAACACCCTCAGTGACTATCAGTCACAGGGCAACACCAGTTCAGTCATATTCTGAGCAGGACCTAAATTGTGATGTTAACTTTCTTCATTACTTCATAGAGGGTAGCAGGAGAGTGGAAGGATCAAAAAAAAAAAAAACCCATTAGTATAAGTTATACGCCCCCTTTTATAACCACTCATAGGGTCAATGCCAATAATTACAACTCCTTTACTACCGGCAGCAACAAAATTTCCTCTTAGTAATCTGCCAATATGTACAGTGGCAAAAGGGGCCCCAAATAATCACGAGTACAGTCTTTGCTTCCAGTAGAACCATGACTCTGTTCTCAGCAGAAGTTTCTTTCCTTCTTTGTTAGTAAAGACTTGCAATCAAAAGCCATCTGACAAGGGAAACTGAGGAACGCTGCATAAATTAGCCTTCTTGGGCTTGAAATATTGGGGGTAGAGGGAGAAATGTAGAAATAACCAGCCCAGGCTCGGCGCCTATAGCTCAACCGGCTAAGGCGCCAGCCACGTACACCTAAGGTGGCGGGTTCGAATCCCCAGCCCGGACCCGCCAAACAACAATGACGGCTGCAACCAAAAAATAGCCGGGCGTTGTGGCGGGCGCCTGTGGTCCCAGCTACTTGGGAGGCGGAGGCAGGAGACTCGCTTGAGCCCAGGAGTTGGAGGTTGCTGTGAGCTGTAATGCCACGGCACTCTACCCAGGGGGACAGCTTGAGGCTCTGTCTCAAAAAAAAAAAAAAAGAAAAGAAATAACTAGCCCAAACAGGAAGAAAAGAAGTGGCTGCCACAAGGGAAAGTAGGGGCAGGGGAAGGTGCTTACCAACTATCTAAGATGCAGAAGAGAGCATAGAGGGCTCGGGGCCCATGCACGGTAGTTATGGTGCTGGCCACGTGCCCTGAGATTGCTAGGTTCACACCTGGCCCAGGCTAGCTAAAACAATGACAACTGCAACAACAAATAGCCACGCATTGTGGTGGGCACTTGTAGTCCCAGCTACTTGGGAGGCTGATGCAAGAGAATCACTTAAGCCCAAGAGTTTGAAGTTGCTGTGAGCTGTGACGCCACAACACTCTACTGAGGGGCAACACAGTGAGACTCTATCTTAAAATAAAATTAAAAAAAAAAAAGAGCATAGAGGAGTTGTGAATATAACAAATTAAAATAATTATACCACCTAAGCATGGGACCTAGTAGAGACATCCCACAGGCCATTGGAAATAGGAACCTCATAATCAAGTGAGAGGAACAGGATGGAGACTATGCTTTGGAGACATATTCGTGGAAATTACAAATAAAGGTCAGGAAGTAGATGAAATTTTGATTCTACAAAGATTTCTTAACCACTCTCCTGAGTACTTCCTTACAGTTATCTGTATCTTCCCAACAACGTTGTGTAGCAAGTAAGATTGTCTCCATTTTTAAGATAAGGAAATAGACTCAGAAAGATTAACTTTCTTTCTTTCTTTCTTTCTTTTTTTTTTTTTTGAGACAGAGCCTCAAGCTGTCACCCTGGGTAGAGTGCCCTGGCATCACAGCTCACAGCAACCTCCAACTCCTGGGCTCAAGCGAGTCTCCTGCCTCCGCCTCCCAAGTAGCTGGGACCACAGGTGCCCACCACAACGCCCGGCTATTTTTTGGTTGCAGCCACCATTGTTGTTTGGCGGACCTGGTCTGGATTTGAACCCGCCAGCTCAGGTGTCTGTGGCTGGCACCTTAGCTGCTTGAGCCACAGGCACCGAGCCAGATTAACTTTCTCGAAATTGCACAGTGGCAAGGAGCCTGAGTCTCTGGAGATCCCAATGCAGAGAGATTAGATGGGGAGTTGTACTTCAAACATCTCCTCTGTGCCAGAGGACTGTGCTGTGCATTTGTGCATGTTATCTCACTTAATCCTCATGTAATGTAAAGTTTTACTGTGCCCACCTTATAGACTAGGTACCTGAGAGGTCCAGTGACACTAAGGACCTTTCCCCTGATCACAAAGCTAGGAAGCAGTAGAGTCAGGGTTTGAACCTAAGTTAAGCATCAAGATTCCTAACTGTTCTAGTACACCACTATTACACCACAAGGGGACTCAGAATATAATTAGATAGGGAAGAGGGAAGATGCAGAAAAAGGAATAGAAAAGAGTTCCTTAAAGATGTTTGAGAAGAGACAAAACAGCCAAGCGTCTTGGATATTAAGGAAAGAGAGAATTTTTCATTGACTGAGGACATGATGTTATGAAGAACACAGTGGGTTCTAGTTCCAGAACTGCTACAGATCGGCTGAGAGACTCTGCACCAGTCACTTATATGGGCCTCTATTTTCTCATGATAGTCCGGTAGAATTTTCTCCTCTACCTACCAACTTAGGTATCTGTACATTCATTACCACTTCCCTCCTCCATCTCAAAGCAGATCCCTAATTCTATACAAGATGTTCTATCCCGCTGTGCTTGGGAGTTAATGTGTTCTTGCATCCTCCACGACCTTGCACCAAATATTATCGACTTTTTTGCATCTTCTATTTCTCTTTCTTCATTTGCCACTCAACATTTAAAATATACTGAAGTCTCTCTCATTGAAAGACTGAATCTCTTCCCCCTTCACCCTGGCTCCCTATTTAAGCAACGGCAGCCTTTTCTTCCTCCTTTCCTTCATGGTGAAGCTTCTAGAATAGACTGCATTATATGTTTCTGGGTCTACACCCATCCCTCCCAATCTGCATTCTCGTCCGTCCTTCTTTTGCAATGGCTCCGCTGATGCTCCAGTGCCTTCCTGCTTGCCTTGGTCCTCAGATGTATCTGCAGCCTACATGCCTGATTGTTTCCACTTTTGGGAAACTGCCTTCCCAGGTTTCTGCCATGCTCCTCATTTTTAGTCATTCTAAGTCATACTTTCAGAACTTTGGGAGGTAAAAGCTATAAATACGCACATAGACCAGAAACGTGGCCTTTATCTTCCTGGACCTCTAAAGTCAACATTCAGATCCTCTAGGAATTGAGATCCTTCAGTTCTTATGGGCTACCTGAGCCACTCGACCATTCCTATGCCATTATCTCTTGCTGAATTACTGACAATGCCCAAATCTGTATCTTCAAGCAGGGTTCACATCTCAGTTCTCGTCAGCTGTGGAGCCTTGGGAAGAGTAGTTCACCACTTTACATCTCAGTTCCTCATCTCTAAAGTCATAACAATAATGAGCTAATACTTACATGCGTTACAACTTGTAAAGTAGGAGGTTAGGAGACAGGGCTGAGACTGGGTGCAAGGCTTGCAGAGTGGGTGCAGGTGTTAAAGTAAACAACCTTTAGGGTGGTGCCTCTGGCTCAGTGGGTAGGGCGCCGGCTCCATATACTGAGGGTGGTGGTTTCAAACCTGGACCTGGCCAAACTGCAACAAAAAAATAGGCTGGCATTGTGCCGGGCCCCTGTAGTCCCAGCTACTCGGGAGGAGCAAGAGAATTGCCTAAGCCCAGGAGTTAGAGGTTGCTGTGAGCAGTGTGACACCACGGCACTCTACTAGGGCAATAAAATGAGACTCTGTCTCTAAAAAATATATAAAAATAAAAAAAGTAAACAACCTTTAAGAAGAAGCTATCTAGGCTCGGTGCCTGTGGCTCAAGCAGCTAAGGCGCCAGCCACATACACCTAAGGTGG
>NW_003852437.1:9395946-9404935 GCF_000181295.1 Otolemur garnettii | reverse complement strand
GTCCCAGCTACTTGGGAGGCTGAGGCAGGAGACTCGCTTGAGCCCAGGAGTTGGAGGTTGCTGTGAGCTGTGATGCCATGGCACTCTACCCAGTACCCAGGTGAATAGCTTGAGGCTCCATCTAAAAAAAAAAAAAAAAGAAGAAGAAGAAGAAGAAGAAGCAGTTATCTAACTGGGGCCAAAAATGAGCTGGCTGGTCAGCTACCCCTGACATCTAACATGAACTTTTGCTAAATGTAATAGCATTTGCATTGTAGCTTTAAACTTTCTCTGGCCATCAAATTCCCAAATCATCATATAAAATATGAAAATGGGAGTTCCTAAACAACCCATATAAAGTATGAAAACAGGAAGGAACCCAAATCTAGGAACTACTACACAAATTCTTAGTAAAAGCTGACACCTTAGCCTTGAATATTCTTCCCGTCAATTAGTAGGACTTCAAAACACCAAAGAGCAAATTCCTACAGCAGCTGCTCTTTTTGAGCCTGCCCACTCAACAGACGAATGGATAGAGAAATTGTGGTGTATATACATAGTGGAATACTATTTGACCACAACAAAAGAATGAGCCAGGCATTGTGGCAGGTGCCTATAGTCCTAGCTACTTGGGAGCCTGAGGCAAGAGGATTGCTTGAGCCCAAGAGTTCGAGGTTGCTGTGAGCTATAATGCCATGGTACTCTACTGAGGGGTGATGTAGTGAGACTGTCTCAAAAAAAGAATGAAATGTCATTTACAACAACATGGATGGAACTCAAGGTCATTAAGTAAAATAATGTAGGCACAGAAAACGTCACATGTTCTCATTCACATATGGGAGTTTAAAAAGTTGATCTTGGTGCCTCATGCCTGTAATCCTAGTACTCTAGGAGGCTCAGGCAGGTAGATTGCTTGAGTTCAGGAGTTCAAGACCAGCCTGAGCAAGAGCAAGACGTCATCTCTACTAAAAATAGAAAAACTAGCCAGGCCTGCAGTCCTAGCTACTCAGGAGGCTAAGCCAAAAGGATGTCTTAAACCCATGAGTTTCAGGTTGCTATGAGCTACGATGCCACAGCACCCTACTCAGGGCAACAGAGTGAGACTTTGTTTCAAAAAAAAAAAAATGTTTATCTCATAATGGTAGGCAGTAGAATGATAGACACTAGAGGCTGGGAAATGGGGGTGGTGGGGAGAGGAGATGAGGAGGGAGAGGTTAATGGGTACAGCATACAGTTAGATAAAAGGTTTAGTAAGTTCTATCATTCAATGGCAGAGTAAGAGTGATGAGTTAAGGGCAATATAGTTTATATTTCAAAGTAGCTAGAAGAGAGAACTTAAATTGCTCTCAACACATAGAAATGATAAATATTCAAAGTGGGCTCGGCGCCTGTGGCTCAAGTGGCTAAGGCACCAGCCACATACACCTAAGGTGGCGGGTTCGAATCCGGCCCGAACCCGCCAGACAACAATGATGGCTGCAACCAAAAAATAGCCTGGCATTGTGGCGGGCATCTGTGGTCCCAGCTACTTGGGAGGCAGAGGCAGGAGACTCACTTGAGCCCAGGAGTTGGAGGTTGCTGTGAGCTGTGATGCCACAGCACTCTACCCAGGGGGATAGCTTAAGGCTCTGTCTCAAAAAAAAAATTAATTAATTAATTAAATAAATAAGTATGAGAATGAATGCAGTGGCTCATGCCTGTAATCCAAGTACTTTGGGAGGTCAAGGTAGAAGGATCGTTTGAGGCCAGGAGTTTTAAGGTCAGCCTAGGCAACATAGTAAAATCCTGTCTCTTAAAAAATATATATTTTTAATCTGGTGAAATGGCCTTTTTTTGGAGACAGAGTCTCCCTATGTCACCCTTGTTAGAGTGCTCTGTGGCATTATAGCTCACAGCAATCTTAAACTCTTGGGCTTAAGTGATTCTCTTGCCTCAGCCTCCCAAGCAGCTGGGATTACAAGTGCCTGCCACAATGCCTGGCTATTTTTGTTGTTGTTGTTGTCATTGTTGTTTAGTAGACCCAGGCTGGGTTTGAATGCACCAGCCCTAATGCATGCGGCCAGTACCCTAACCAGTGAGCTACAGGTGCTGAGCCTGGTGAAATGGCTTTTTAAGTACTCAAATAAGTCCCACCATAATTTCAATAATTAGCTTTTAACTTCTGTTAATAATTTAGCCATAATTCACATTACCTAATAAAGTAGGAGAATTGGCAATAATTCAATAAGTAATCAATCTAGTCATAAACATGACCATATTTTTAGAGGCACAGTATATTTACATCATGCCTCTAATGAACCAATATAATACACCCCTCCTTTCCCCTTTCCACAACAAAGTATATTTTTAAAAACCACCAATAAGATCATAAAAATTACATGTTAATTTTGACCTATTACTAAGCAGCTTTAAGTTTTATCAAAACAGAACATTTATGAAATATAAGAATTTTCAACAAAGAGTACTCTTTCTGTAGTTTAAATCCAGCAATTATAATCCCAGCCATGCTTTATAATCTTAGCTACCAGGAAGTTAGAAAGAGAGAAAGGTAATTCACAAAACAGCTTGGTACCCAAAACCACCTAGAATTTTGTGGTCCATAGCCAACCCCTCAAATTACACTGAGAAATAAACAGGTAGCCAAAGGGAAATGTACACTTTTGTGTAAGCTATAATTTTGTGCCTTGTAGCTTGGTTCTCTCCACTGTGAAGTGGCTCTAGTTAGCATGATCTGCAGCTTCCAGGGGCCCCTTAGAGTGTGTTGCAGACACCCAGCCCAAAGCCCACGATGATCACCCAGCATAGCACTCCCAGAAGCTGACATGGAGCTCTACCCATAGAAGGTGCTCACCCCTAAATACCTGTTGGTGATGATACCATGACAATTGTGGCAAGCCAGTACTGACCCCATATATTGTCTGGCTGACCTTGCTCACAATCCCACCTGGATCAGTTGCCATGTCCCTTTCACAAAGTAGCTTGTACTTGAATTCAAGCTACTGTGGTCCTGATTCCACAGTTGAAATAAAAGATTCAGTAAAGTGCTTTTGCACCTTGGGAGTGAAGAGATTATGACAAGGTCAACTGTATCACACTTGAGAGTAAAAAGGGTGAATGGAAAGTTGGCAGTATGAGAAAGTGTCCTGATGTCTGACTTATGACAGCAACTTCCTGCTTTAAAAATGAATGACATTTTTGAGGCACTGCCATGTACTGGGCATTATGCCAAGGGATGTTCATGCCTTATCTCATTTTATATCTACAAACAGGCCTATGAAAAAGGTCTTATCACTACTGTCCTTTTTCAGGTATGGAAATAGATTCAGAAGGGTGGTTTACAGTGACTCTCTAGTATGTGAGGAAGAGATAATGGATTAAAACTTAGCCCACCTGACTCAAGAGCTTGGACTCAGAGCTTAGAAACTATATGTCAATGATTCCCAAGGTTTGAAAATCTGCCAGGACTTTATCTGGTGCACAGATGCTTCATTAAATATTGAGAAAGCCTTTTGTTAAGGTCTTTCCATTTTTCTTTTCCTATCAAGGAGAAAGACTCAGTGTGAGTAAATCATCAACACCTCTCTAACCCTTGCTGATCTCTGTCTGTAAACAATGAGTCCAACCCAGGGCTCAGCCTCTAGCAGGCAGTGGTATGTTTTCTTCATGATATTTCTTTTCATTTATTTAATTACGGGAAGTAATGTGGGGTTTTCATTATGCACTGAAACACATTTTTCTTTTTCAGTAAATGCATTTAAATAGTGAATATTTTTTTAAAAAATAGTATCTAAATAGGATCATCTTTAAGAGTTGGCTCTAGCCTCTAGATATCCAATCAAATACTAATCTAGGTGTTGCTCTGAAATGAATTCTGTAGATGAGGTTAAAGTCCCAAATCACCAGACTATAAGTATAGGAGATTATCCTAGATTATCTGGGTGGTCTCAATATCATTATAAAGATGTTTATAAGAGAAAACAAGGAAGCGAGAGGGTTAGAAAAGGAGATGTGATGACAAGCAGAGCTCAGAGTGTTAGTCACAAGGCAAGGAATGTGGGCAGCCACTAGAAGCCGACAAGGCAAGGAAATGGACTCCCTCCTAGAGCACCCTGAAGGAATGCTGCCCTGTCCACACTTTGACTTTAGCCCAGTGTCAACTTAAAAATCACGCGATCTATAAATCTGGAGAGTACAGTTTTGTTTCTTACAAAGGATTACATAGGCTGTAGGCGAGTCATCCTGATGGGCTGGGAAGCATGACTTCCAGCAGAGAATGAAAACAGGCACTTCAAAGAAGGAATGGTGAGACAGGAATTTGGGCTGAGTGGGTCTATACATTTCTAACAGGAGGAGCTATGAATATCCACCAGGGGAGGTCTGTGCATACACAGGAAGCAAACACGCATGTTACAGACACTCCACGTTCACTTTGGGCAGCAGAGCTAACACTGAAATGTAGTACACTTAGGCTCTGTCTGTCAAAAGGTGAACCTGAGCACTTAAGGGCACAACCTCTGTAAACCAGCCAGAACCAGTTCATGGTCAGTGGTCTTTTAACAGGAAAAAGTTACTGACCTCAGGCTCTTGTCCAGTTAAAGCTATAGTTATGGCTTGTAGAATGAGGCTGGAGGTCAGTTAGTGTCTGGCAAGCTGAAATTGTTTCAATACTGTTTATCTTATTTAACTGCTAGAAAAAAAGAAAAAGACCCCGCGGCAGTTAGAATATAGTTTAATTCTCTCCATGTAGGGGTACATAATTTAACTCTTTGCTGGCATGGCTCAGGCCTTGTTTATAATTTGGTATCTTATTGCCACACAGCGTCCATTCTGTCAGTCTTATGATCTCTATTTTAACACCAGTGAAACTGATTTTGGATTTCTGACCCCCCTGAACTGTATGAGAATTAATCTGTATTGTTTTAGGCCACTAAGTATGTAGTTATTTGTTACAGTTGCAACAGGAAACTAACACATTGGTCTATGATTTTTGCCAAGCCATAAACAGGAGACTAAGCATCGTACTATACCTAGTTGCAACATCTGCCTTGAAATCTAAGACTCGCAACTGCTTATTAGACATTTACAGAAAATAGAACTTTCTCTGCTAAATTTTGGAGATGTTAGATGATGCCTTTTAAAATGTTATTTGATGCATAGCAGGTAGTACATCTGGGAAGTGGATGGATGATGGTGGGTTAGTGAGAGGGAAGAAAATGATTCCCTTGTGGAACAAGCTTTGGGACTTGCTCTCCATGGAAGGCTTGTGTTTGCTGTGTGAGAATGGTCACCTGCCTCAATTGGAGAAGTAAAAAGGTAGCCTGGGTCATGATTAGGAATCAGTCTTAGGACTCAAGGTTTGTTGCTTCTTAATGAACTTCTTCTTGGGTGATGCCTGTGCTCAGTGGGTAGGGCGCCGGCCCCACATACCGAGGGTGGCAGGTTCGAACCCAACCCCGGCCAAACTGCAACACAAAAATAGCTGGGCGCTGTGGCAGGCGCCTGTAATCCCAGCTACCCAGGAGGCTGAGGCAAGAGAATTGCCTAAGTCCAGGAGTTGGAGGTTGCTGTGAGCTGCGATGACAGGCACTCTACCGAGGGCAATCAAGTAAGACTCTGTCGCAAAAAAAAAAAAAAAGAACATCTTCTCAAATAATTGACAGCCAGGCCTTCTGACGCTGTGCCCTTTCGTTGGTTGTGACCTTTTTGTTTTTCTTTCTTTTTTTTTTTTTTTTGAGACAGAGCCTCAAGCTGTCCCCCTGGGTAGAGTGCCGTGGCATTACAGCTCACAGCAACCTCCAACTCCTGGGCTCAAGCGAGTCTCCTGCCTCCGCCTCCCAAGTAGCTGGGACCACAGGCGCCCGCCACAACGCCCGGCTATTTTTTGGTTGCAGCCGTCATTGTTGTTTGGCGGGTCCGGGCTGGGGATTCGAATCCGCCACCTTAGGTGTACGTGGCTGGCGCCCTAGCCGGTTGAGCTATAGGCGCCGAGCCCCTTTTTGTTTTTCTTGAAACAGAGTTACGAGAACAAAGATGAAATCATATTTACCATAAACGTTATGTTTTATTGAGATATATATACAAAAGCTGAAAGAACTCATAACCAGCAGACCCATATTCTAAGAAATATTTGAAGAAGCCCTTTAGGCAGAAAAAAGATGGTATCAGATAGAAATATGGATCTACAAAAAGGGATAGAGAAAACTGGAAATAGTAACTACACAGATAAATTGTAAAGGTTTTTCCTCCTTTTATTTAAATCTCTTTAAATGACAACCAAATGTACTATAGCAATGTATTATGGTTAATATCATATGACTAAGTAAAATGCATGATATCAATCATATAAAGGGTGGAAGGGAAGTGTGTTAGTACATAAAAGAAATACCTAAGCTGGGTAATTTATAAAGAAAAGAGCTTTATTTGGCTCATGGTTCTACAGACTATACAAGCATGGTGCCAGCATCTGCTTCTGGTGTGAGCTTCAGGGAGCTTCCAATCAAGGCAAAGGCAAAGGGGGAGCAAATGTGTCACATAGTGAGAAAGGGAGCAGGATGGAGAGAGGAGGGGTGCCAGACTCCTTTAAACCAGTGGCAGTTCCTCATGCTGTGGTGACCCCCAACCATACAATTACTTTTGTTGCTACTTAATAACTGTAATTTTGAATCATAATGTAAATATCTGATATGCAGGATGGTCTCAGGTGACCCCTGTGAAAGGGTCGTTCGACTCCCAAAGGGGTCACAACCCACAGGTTGAAAACCGCTGCTTTAAACAATCAACTCTCATGTCAACTAATACCATGAGAACACAGTCATCATTACAGAGGCTCCAAGCCATTCATAATGGATCTGTCCCCATGGCCCAAATGCCTCCCTCCAGGATCCAACTCCAACACTGGGGATCACATTTCAACATGAGATTTGGAGGGGCCAAACATCTAAGCTGTATCAGAAGGGAATGAAAGTACACTATCATAAGTTACTTAAAATATGTGAGGTAATAGAATATTCTTAAGGTAGACTATGATAAGTTAAAGATGTATACTATAAACCTAAAAGTGACTAGTAAATTAATAAGAATAATAGCTAACAAGCCAATAATAGGGATAAAATGAAATCATAAAAATAATACTGGTTAAATCTTAAGATAATAGAAGAAGCAGAACAAGGAGCACAGAATAGAGGAAACAAATGGAAAACAATAGCAAGATAATAGACTTAAATCTAAACACGTCTCTAATCACATTAAATGTAAATGACCCAAATATCCCAAATAACAGGCAGAGATTATCAGGCTGGAATTAAAAACAATAGCAACAAGAATCAACTCACTGTGCCTATAAGAAATATACTGTAAGTATTATTAGGAAAAATGATCATTACATAAAGATAAAGATCAATTAATCAAGAGGACATAGCCATCATTAAGTGTTTGTACTCAATAATAGAACATTAAAATACATAAAGCAAAAACTGCATGTAGAAATACACAAGTTGACAAAGTCACAGGTTTCCATATTCTTCTCTTAACAACAATGCAAGTAGACACAAAATCAAGAAAGATATAGAATATTTGGGGTGGCATCTGTGGCTCAATGTACTGGCCCCATGTACTGGAGTGGCAGGTTCAAACCCTGCTTTGGCCAGAAACTGTAAAAAAAAAAAAAAAAAAAAAAAATAGGGCAGCACCTGTGGCTCAGTGGGTAAGGTGCCGGCCCTATATACCGAGGGTGGCGGGTTCAAACCCAACCCTGGCCAAATTGCAAGAAAAAGCAGCTGGGCGTGGCAGGGACCTGCAATCCCAGCTACTCGGGAGGCTGAGGCAAGAGAATCACCTAAGCCCAGGAGTTGGAGGTTGCTGTGAGCTGTGATGCTATAGCACTCTACTAAGGGTAATAAAGTGACACTCTGTCTCTTAAAAAAAAAAGATATAGAATATTTGAAAAGCACTCTCTCTTGACCTGACATTTATAGAATACTTCACCCAACAGCCACAGAACACATAACTTTTTCAATTGCACATGGAACATTTACAAAAACAGACCATATTCTTGGCTACAAAGAAGTCTCAATAAATTTAAAAGTATTCAAGTCATATAAAGTATGTTCTCTGACCACAACAGAATTAAATTAGAAATAAACAACAGAAGGATGTCTGGAAAACCCTCATTTGGAAACATTTAGAAACTAAATTACACTCTTTTAAATAATCCATGGGTCAAAGAATAAATCAAAAGGGAAATTGAAAAGTTTTTTGAACTGAATGAAAATTAAAACATAATTTTGGAGGAAAGTTATGGCACTAAACATCTATTTAAAAAAAAAAAAAGGAAAAAGTCTCAGCTCTGTGACCCAGTTTCCACCTTCAAGAATTAGAAACAGAAAAGCAAATTAAAACCAGAGTAAAACCTACCCAAGAAGCTGATGCAGGATGACTGCTTGAGGCCAGGTGTTTGGGACTTCAGTGCACTATGACTGTACCTGTAAATACTGCACAAAGCTTGGGCAACACGGCAAGATCCTGTCTCTAAAGCAAAAACAAACAAACAAAAACAAAACAAAAAATCAAAGTAAGCAGAAGACAGGAAATAATTAAGACCAGAGAAGAAATAATAGAAAACAAAACAACAGAGAAAATCAATTATTTATATACAAAACTCTATTATTTTTTATATATTAGTAGCGAACAAGTGGATGTTGAAGTTTTAAAAATACAGGGAGGGGAGGAAAAAGAAAAAAAAGAATTTTTAAAAATACAACTTACCAAAGGCTTGTACAACACTTTAGAATAAATCTAACAAAATATGTGTAAGACCTCTACTCCAAAAACTAAAACACATCTCCGAAGGAAGTTAAAATGAATGAACAGATACCTTGCTCATGAGTAGGAATGCTCAATATTGTTAAGATACTAATCATCGGCTCGGCGCCTATAGCTCAACCGGCTAAGGCGCCAGCCACGTACACCTAAGGTGGCGGGTTCGAATCCCCAGCCCGGACCCGCCAAACAA
>NW_003852437.1:9391821-9395782 GCF_000181295.1 Otolemur garnettii | reverse complement strand
AAAAAAAAAAAAAAAAAAGATACTAATCATCCTCAAACTGATCTAGAAATTCAATGCATTCTAAATCAAAATCCCAACAGGTAATACCTTTTACAACATGAATGAACCAGGAAAATATCGAAATGAATGAAGATATAAAAAGGCACATATATGATTTCACTTCTATAGAATATCCATAAGAGTCAAATCCATAGCAACAAAAAGTGGTTGCTAGAGACTGGTATGAGGGTAATGGGAAGTGACTGCTAATAAATACAAAGTTGCTTTTTGGTCTGATAAAAATGTTCTGGAATAGGCGGCACCTGTGGCTCAGAGAGCTGGCCCCATATACTGAGGGTGGCAGGTTTGAACCCGGCCACAGCCAAACTGCAACAAAAAAACAGCTGGGCATTGTGGCGGATGCCTGTAGTCCCAGCTACTCGGGAGGCTGAGGCAAGAGAATCGCCTAAGCCCAAGAGCTAGAGGTTGCTGTGAGCTGTGACGCTATGGCACTCTACCGAGGGTGACAAAGTGAAACTCTGTCTCTGAAAAAAGAGTTCTGGAATTAAATAGTGCCAACAGTTATACAGTTTGTTAATACAGGGTGGCCATAAAGTTCATGTGCAGTAACGGCCACCCGGTACATTAAAAACCACTGGATTGTACACTCTAGAATGGTTAAAATGGAGAATTTTACATTATGCACATTTTATCAAACAAAAAAAAAGCAGCTAAAAAATTCCAGCAAGCATTTTGCTAGTAATTGACAAGTTGATGCTAAAATCCACATGGAAATGCAAAGGACCTGAATGGCCAAAACGACTTTGAAAAGCAGAATAAAGTTGGAGGGCTGAGTAACTCTACATGATTTCAATGCTTATACTATAAAGATGCAGTATTCAAAGCAGTGTGGGATTGAAAAATAAATTAATGAAACAGAATAGGGTGTAAAAACAGACCCACACATGTATGGACAACTGATTTTCAACACAGGTGCAAAGAAAATTCATCGGAGAAAGGATCATCTCTTCAACGAATGGTCCTGGAATAACTGGACATCCATATGCATTAATAATAATAACTTTTTATCTATATCTTCCACCATATACAATAATTAGCTCAAAATTGGTCATTGAGCTAAATGTAAAACCTAAAGCTTCAAACTTTCTAGATGCTATCATTAGAGAAATTCTTGGTGATTGTGGTAAAGATTTATTACCCATAACATTAAAACTATGATCCATTAAAAAAATAATAAATGTGATTTAATACAAATTAAAAACCGCTCTTTGGAGGGTATTAAGAGAATAAAAAGATAGACCATGCATTGGGAGAAAACATTTGCAAAGCATTCATCTACTAAAGAACTTGCATCAGAACATCAAAAATTCTTTTTATGTTTTTTTATTTTTTGAGATAGAGTCTCACTCTGTTGCCCAGGCTAGAGTGCTGTGGCATCAGCCTAGCTCAAGGCAACCTCAAACTCCTGGGCTCAAGTGATCCTCCTGCTTCAGCCTCCCAAGTAGTTGGAACTACAGGTGCCCACCTCACAACACCTGGCTAATTTTCCTATGACCCACTAATTTTTCTTTGGTAACAGTCTCACTTCATCACTCACAGTAGAGTGCTATGGTGTCATAGCTCATAGCAACCTCAAACTCTTGGGCTGAAGTGATTCTCATGCCTCAGACTCCCAAGTAGCTGGGACTACAAGCACCTGCCACAACGCCTGGCTATTTTTAGAGACGAGGTCTCACTCTGGCTCAGGCTGGTCTTGAACCTGTGAGCTCAGGCAATCCACCTGCCTGGGCCTCCCAGAGTGCTAGTATTACAGGTGTGAGCCACTGCGCCCAGCCTTACTTTTTCTATTTTTAGCAGAGACGGGGTCTTGCTCTTGCTCAGATTTCTCTCCAACTCCTGAGCTCAACTTTTCTTTTTTTTCAGTTTTTTTTTTTGTCAGGGCTGGGCTTGAACCCGCCACCTCCAGCATATGGGGCTGGCGCCCTACTCCTTTGAGCCACAGATGCCGCCCTGTCTCAGTTTTTCAAAGTGCTAGGATTACAGGTGTGAGCTGTTGAGAGTATTTGGCGGGATCTCACCTAATGTACACAATGCAAGGGTAAATTTCAAAGTAACTAAGAGTATATTATTAATGTCGTACCACAAGAATAAGTAAGTGAGGTAATGTTTATGTCATTTAGTTTGATTTAAGCATTCCACATTGTATATCGAATCATCACATTGTACCTCATAAATGTATATGGTTGTGATTTAGTAAAAATTAAGTTAAAAAAAAAAAAAACTCTTAAAGAAAGAAGTTGCCCTATAGTGAAAGAATAAAATTGAGAAGCAAGACCAGTTCTGGTGGTATTCTGACACTGAGTGCTGGTTGCTCTAAGATGCGGCTCGACTAGAGCCTTCCCCACAATCTGGTCAAATAAGCCACTATGTTACCCTTTCTGTCTAAGTTGGTTCAATTAAGTTTTCTGTTAATTGCAACCAAAATTACATCTTTAATATGAGTCATTTAGAGGAGTAGAAATATGAGAAGAACCTAAAGATAGAATATCAAAATGACTGCTGAGAAACAAAAAATTTAGTGTGATCACAAAGAACTGGAGACAAACTTGATCATGTACCTGGTTACGAGTTCACTTTTCACTGAGTATCTATTAATATTTTTAAAGCACATGTATTTCAGCCCAAGAAACGAAGTGCTAGATATCTGCCCTTGAGACATATGCACAAAGAGAAATGTATAAGGATATTTGCCACAGCTTCACTGTAATAATAAACAATTGCAAACAACTGAATTGTTCATCAAAGAAGACTAGTTATATAAGCTGTTGTAGATCCATATCACGTCATATCTGGCAGCAGTTCAAAAGAATAAGATGGATCTCTTTGTACTGACATGGGAAGAGCTCCAAGACATACTGTTATGAAAAACAAGCAAATCACATTCATTATCATATTGACGTTTAAAGAAAACATCAAAACTCCTCTATATTTCTACATGGCATATGCACATATAGGTAAATGGACAGAAAAGAACAGAAAGTCTCTACCTCCAACTGATGATTGAGTTTACCTCTAGGGGGTGAGGATTGTGAGCAGTTTAAAGGGGGCTTCCACTTCTCCTGTTTCGTTTGAATTTTTTGCACATGACAAACTCACTAGAACTTGTTTAACTAAAACAAATGAAAGAATATGAAAAATTTTTTAGTGAATATAAACAATGTACTCACTACTATGTAAAATGAATGGAAATGTCCTAATGTACATAATTTCAGAGTTACTACATTAGAGACCTAAGCACACAGCTTCTGATAACAAAGTGATCAAACAGAACTAAAAAGGAGACTTTTGGGTGCAATGTAGGGGTGTATGGCACACCTTTTGGATGTAGGAGATAACTACAAGAGGGACTCTATCCAACAAATTCAAATATTGTGACTTGGTTGTTTATACCCTCACATTAACGTGAAATAAAAAAAGAAAAAAAGAGAGATTTTTTTTTTTTTGAGACAGGGTGTTTGTTGCCTGGGCTAGAGTACAGTGGGGTCATTACAGCTCACTACAACCTCCAACTCCTTAGCTCAAAGTTCCTCCTTCCTCAGCCTCCCAAATAGCTGGAACTACAGGTCATGCCACTCTGCACAGCTAATTTTTTCTATTTTTAGTAGAGACAGGATCTCATTCTTACTTAAGCTGGTCTTGAACTCTTCAGCTCAAGCCATTCTCCCTCTTGGGCCTCCAGGAATACTAGGATTATAGACATGAGCCACCCCTCCCAGCCTTGAGATTTTTTTTTAAAGGTCAATTAAAATAGGAGATAAGTAACATACTATGGTTTGTATCTATGAATACTTAACCAAGGGATTGCTTTAAGACGCTCATCTATAATGTTCCTTGTTGGAAACCCAGTGCATTTTCCCACAGAAAGAACGTTTAGATTTCTTTTTTTTTTTTCTCTTTCTTT
>NW_003852437.1:9383662-9391028 GCF_000181295.1 Otolemur garnettii | reverse complement strand
ACAAGAACAAAAAAGAACTAGAAAGCCCTTGAGTCTGTTTGCTTTGGTCTCCTAGACTCCTGACGCTGCCCCGTCAGGGCCTGAGAATGTTGAAGTTTTGAAGATTTTCTGAGTTCTCATCCATCTGTGCTACTTAACATGTGACTTTTTTTTCTCTTTTTTTTGCAGTTTTTGGCCAGGGCTGGGTTTGAACCCACCACCTCTGGCCTATGGGCCGGCACCCTACTCCTTTGAGCCACAAGCACTGCCCTTAACATGTGACTTTGAGCGAATTATTTAACCATAACTATCTTCATATAAAAATATGGGGATAAAATTGTGCCCAGCTTCTAGAGTCTTGGGGAGGATTAACTTATATAACACACAGGCAAATTACTGGCAAAGAGTATATATTCAATTAACTATGATTATTTTCACAGTTGATTATTTTCATAAACAAAATACATCAATATGTTAAGTATTGAACATAATAGATACATGAAAGGATCTTTCATTATTAACAAAGTTTCTCCAATGTATTCTAATTGTAAAGGGGAATATTTTTAAAGCTCTGAGTTGTAATAATCTGATGACTAGAATTATAGTATGATATGCTATTCAAATTAGATATTTTTATAATCAATCAAAAATGTTCATATGTCTTTAGAAGAATTTGAAACTAAAATATGAGATTTTACTCATGTAAATTAATAAAACTTTTACCTCCAAAGGAAAAGATAGATCAGTTCTTTATTGGAACTCTCTCAGTTTAATAGACTCAAGTAAATTTCAAAAGGTGTATCTCATGGTTTGGCTCTGTTCCTGTTTATTCATTATTCACAATGGTTCTGTCTTGGTTTTGAACAAATAAGCACCAGAATATTTCAAAATACTGAACTGCCTGTCCTGACAAGAAATATATCCCAAATGACTAAAACCAAAAAGGTCACAAGATGTTTCCCTTCACTTTGTCATTTGATCTTAGATAGGCTGCTCTCAAAACACAAGCTACAATAAGTAGCTATTTCAAGACAAGACAGCCCAAATCTGTCATTTAAAGAGGAAATAAGTGGTGAGGACACTGCATTCCTAAACCAGAACTTCTGAACTGCAAACTTTCTGTTTGTTTAAAGTAATCCACATGACGAGGAATCAGTAGAAGAATCCCACACTGGTGGCAGATACCAAAGCCACCTCCCTCCCCGCACACTTCAGCACCTTTCTAACCAGCCTCCTTTTCTAGTATGCTTGTTGTAAAATGAAATACTTGCTTTCCTACACTCCAGTGGATGGCAGTAGAACAGCCATGTGATCCAGTTCTGGCCAAAAAAGTATGATCAGAAATCTCGGCTTGTGGCTTGTAGAAAAGCTATTTTAAAGGCTGGGTTGGCAGCTTCCATTACACTTTGCTCTTGCTGCTTCTTTCTTCCCACTTGGAACACTGACATGATGCTTGGAGTGAAACTTTCTTTCAACCGTGAAATGAGAGCCACATGAGGACATGGTTGAGCCATCATCTGAGCCCTGGACACATGCCCCTAGATATCTTTCTTTGCTTGAGGCAAATAAACCCCTTACTTGTTTAAGCCTTCCTTTCTTGAGTCTTTAGTTGCTTGCCTGCAAACACATTTACAACTGATAAAAGGAACACACCAGGGAAAATAGATTGTTCTCTAACAATAGTAATTTATTTTTTCAAAAACTATAAAACATCTCCAAAAAGATGTTTCTATCAGATTGCACTAGGAATGCCTGTGAAACTTGATTTACATGACGTACAATGTGAATTTTTTCTGTGCTTATTACCAGAATCAACTCTAATGAAAAATGAAGATTAACATTTAAAAAATTTTCATTTTCGGGCGGCGCCTGTGGCTCAAAGGAGTAGGGCGCTGGCCCCATATACCAGAGGGGGTGGGTTCAGACCCACCCCGGCCAAAAGCTGCAAAAAAAAAAAAAAAATTTCATTTTCATGGAGACTGAACACAGTTGTCCCTCAGTATCCATGGGAGATTGGTTTCAGGACCCTTAAGGATTTCTAGATCCACAGACGTTCAAGTCCCTGTTATAAAATAGTGTAGTATTTGCAAAAACCTATGCACATCCTTTAGTAATCTTTAAATCGTCTCTAGATTACTTATAATACCTAATACAATGTAAATGCTACATAAATATTATTATATTGTGTTGTTTAGGGAATAATGACAAGACAAAAAATCTGTACATGTTCAGTATAGATGCAATTTAAAATACATATATTTTTGTAGACCTGGTGTAGTTGTAGTGGCTCTCTCTTGTAATCCTAGCACTCTGGGAGGCTGAGATGGGAGGATTGCTTGAGCTCAGGAGTTCGAGACCAGCCTGAGCAAGAGCAAGACCTTGTCTCTACTAAAAGTAGAAAAATTAGCCATGCACTGTAATGGCATTCGTCTGTAGTCCCAACTACTTGAGAGGTGGAGCTAAGTGCATAGCTTGAGCCCAGGAGTTTGAAGTTGCTGTAAGTTAGGAGGATTGCTTGAGCCCAGGAGTTTGAGTTTGCTGTGCGCTAGGCTGATACCATGGCACTCTAGCCTGGGCAACAGAGTAAGACTCTGTCTCAAAAAAATGTAATTTTTTTTTGATCTATGGTTGATTGAATTCACAGACACAGAACTCATGGATATGGAAGGCCGACTATATACAATTTCAAGAGAATTAATGAAATTGTAACACATGGATATATCAGGGAGTTAGTCTTTTCAGTGCATTTTCCTTAAGAGCTTAAAACCATTATTTATTATTAAGGTGAAATACCACAGCACAACTATTACATAATGTCTCTCAATCTGGGGGTGTGGCAGAGTAGATGAGGTAAGTAAATTGGTGTATCTCTTAGAAACAAATACAGGAATTCTCCAAGCTCTACTATTCCCTGCCCTACCCCTCTACCCCTGAGATGACATGTATTTTGGAGACAACTCTTGGTTATTTCTAATTTTTATAATCAAAATGACTTAACTGGATCTTAAACTGGAGGAAAAAATGCTCATTATCCTGATTAAGAGACTTTTGAGCTATGGGCAGGGTTTACCTGCCATGAACAGGCTCAGAATTCATCTGTGGATATATACTCTAAGGCCTCTGTAGGCCAGGCAGATCAAAATTCCATCCCTTGGGATTAAGTAGCAGATAAATATCACATGTACAACTTAAAGCATAGAGTGGAGTCACTTAGGAGCTACCTCACAGATAAAAGACAGAAATGGAAGAATAAGTACCTTGTCCTGTCACCACCTCCACATCTAAGTAAGAGCTGCTATGCAGTTACTCTCAAGGGGCTATGGAGTAAGATTTCAATTGCAGGAAGTTTATTCTGCTTTTAGAAAAAGGCAATAACTGGATGAAGATATATCCTAGTGCCAGAATTAAGATATATCCTAGTGCCAGCTATAAATGCAAATACATATGGTGGGAGGGGAAATACACAGATTCAGCAACATCTCAATACACATGAAAATTTACTTGAGTTAACAAATTAGAACAGTGGAGTAGTCTGGAATTCTTCTTTTGACTTTCAGGTTGTTAATTCTTAAATTGCATTAAATAAAATCTAGTGCAACTTATACTGAACTTATATTTACAACCCAAGAAGTGTTTAATTAGTCACTTAATAGTTTCATAAATGTAGCTGGGTGCTGTGGCAGGCACCTGTAGTCCCAGCTACTTGGGAGGCTGAGGTAAGAGAATCGCTTCAGCCCAAGAGTTTGAAGTTGCTGTGAGCTATGATGCCACAGCACTCCAGCGAGGGTGACATAGTGAGACTCTGTCTCAAAAAAAAGTTTCATAAATGTGGGCAAGTTAATGTTCCTATTCTATAAAAGCAGAGCTACAACCTCACCAGGCATTTTTTTTTTTTTAGAGACAGAGTCTCACTTTACACTCTTGGTAGAGCGCTGTGGCATCACAGCTCACAGCAATGTCCAACTCCTGAGCTTAGGTGATTCTCTTGCCTCAGCCTCCTGAGTAGCTGAGACTACTGGTGCCTGTCACAATGCCTGGCTATTTTTTGTTGCATTTTGGTCGGGGCTGGGTTTGAACCTGCCGCTCTTGATATATGGGGCTGGTGCCCTACCGACTAAGCCACAGGCACTGCCCTGACCAGGCAATTTTTTTTTTAAAAGTGGAGATTCACTTTTTTTTTTTTTTTTTTTTTGCAATTTTTGGCCGGGGCTGGGTTTGAACCCGCCTCCTCCAGTATATGGGACCAGCACCCTACTCCTTTGAGCCACAGGCACCGCCCATACCCAGCAATTGTTAACAGTAACATGTGTGAAGCACCCAGAAGCGCAGAAAGCCTCAGCATGAGTGCTGCAAACCTATCCTAGGGCAGAGGAACAATAATCTGGTATTTTCTTCAAATTCCACTGGTAGCTCTGTTGAAGCTCTCTCACTGCTATACTTAGAGCAACCATCTCCGGGACACTTAACAGGTCAGTTTATCCTAAACCCGGAGCCTCTAGCCATTTATCATCACTAATCTGCCTCTGCATAGCATTAGGGTCTCTAAAGAGATGTGATCCAGAGCCTTTTCTAGAGAAATACACATTTGCTATTTTTTTTTTTTTTTGAGACAGCCTCAAGCTGTCCCCCTGGGTAGAGTGCCATGGCATCACAGCTCACAGAAACCTCCAACTCCTGGGCTTAAGCGAGTCCCCTGCCTCCGCCTCCCAAGTAGCTGGGACCACAGGTGCCCACCACAACACCCAGCTATTTTTTGGTTACAGCCATCATTGTTGTTGTTGGGCCCGGGCTGGATTCGAACCTGCCACCTTAGGTGTATGTGGCTGGCACCTTAGCCACTTGAGCCACAGGCGCCGAGCCTACACATTTGCTATTGCCATGATCAGATTTTCTTACTCTGGAAGCTAGGGTAGACAAGGTAGAAATCACGAATGTGTCTTTCTCTTAGACCCACAGCAAAGCCAAGGTATCTTTTCTCATAAGCTCAGGGTTCTGAGGGTAAAGCCACAGTCCAAGGAGAGACCAACCCTCTTAAAGTTCTGCAGGAGAGAGGGAACTCAGCACAGGAGAAAGAGTGTGAGGATGCCTTTGCTCCCTCAGAAGGCTGGCCCCATTGCCTTCCTCACACCTTTGATATATCCTTTTTATTTTTGAGACAGAGTCTAATTCTGTTGCCCAGGCAAAAGTGCCATGGTGTTAGCCTAGCTCAGGACAACCTCAAACTCCTGGGCCCAAGTGATCCTCCAGATGCCCATCACAACGCCCAGCCAATTTTTTCTATTTTTAGTAGAGACAGGGTCTTGCTCTTGCTCAGGTTGGTCTCAGACTCCTGAGTTCAAGTGATCCTCTCATCTCAGCCTCCCAGAGTTCTAGGATTACAGGCATGAGCCACTGTACCCGGCCTGATGTGTCCTTTAATGGAACCAGAGCATCTGGTTAGACTGGAGGTGAGAGAGGCAGGGGAACACCCGTGGTCAATACATGGTTTCAAGGCTCGCTTGCTCTCACGTCTCTCAGTTCACCTTCCTCCTGAACTGCTACAAAGGCTTTAACACTTGCCTACTCTCTACAGCTCTCGTTATTTTTATGGGAACAGCTTTTCTCCTTAGGTTGATGATAAACTCTTAGAAAACTGAATGGACAGATTAGAAACAGATTGTGAAGATAACAAGCACCTGCTAAATGTCTTCATTGATCTTGTCTGGGAAAAATATTTGATACAAGTGGTTAACTTCGGCTCGGCGCCTGTGGCTCAACCGGCTAAGGCGCTAGCCACGTACACCTAAGGTGGCGGGTTCGAATCCCCAGCCCGGACCCGCCAAACAACAATGATGGCTGCAACCAAAAAAATAGCCAGGCGTTGTGGCGGGCGCCTGTGGTCCCAGCTACTTGGGAGGCGGAGGCAGGAGACTCGCTTGAGCCCAGGAGTTGGAGGTTGCTGTGAGCGTGATGCCACAGCACTCTACCCAGGGGGATAGCTTGAGGCTCCGTCTCAAAAAAAAAAAAAAAAAAAAAAAAAAACAAGTGGTTAACTTCTACCTGGTTTAGAAGGAATTTGGAAGTCTTCTTATGAATTAAGAAATGTCAAAGAATTATGTCTGGAGAGATCACCAAACGAGGAATATGGGTTGAAAAGCATGAGAAAAACAAGAAATCCACCAGAAGAGGAAGTGGATTTTGAGGCCTGGAAGTAAGGTCAGTGCTGCAGACACTGCAGGAACAACCACAAGGAGAAATTCCAGCCAGGAGGAGCCAATTCAAGCCCCAGCCTAGGGAGCAGTTAGAGGGTAGATCTACTGTTCTCGGAGCTCTTATGTGGCATTGTGGAATACCCACTGTAGGACTTCGGACCCCTATGATTTGTCTATTGCAAAACATTGTTCATAGTTTTTGTTTGTTTATCTCTAAAAATGTCATTTTACTATACTGCAATTATTGAACTTGCAAGTGGAGTTCATACCAGCCATCTAATGGACAGTTTTCTAAGGTTTGGGCTCATCCCAAAGAACATGAGTTTGAAGTCAAAAAATTCTCTGGCTCAAACTTTCTAAGCCTAGTTTCCTCTCTTCTGCAATGTGAATATTTCTCATCTTAACAAGTTGCTTTTAGCACTTTACGAGGGTTATAGCAGACACTTGATGAATAGTAGTTTCTTCCATTCTTTCTGGCATATGCATGCATGGCAAGATGATTGTAACTTGAGACGTTAGGGCACACAAGTATTTAAGCTGTAATAAATGTTTCTTATTAGCAAAGGAAATTGCCCAAAACTTCAGAATTACTGAAAAAAGCCCAAGAAGGCATTTAATTACTTTAGTATTACCCTTCTAAACAGATGACCTTGGATACAAAGCAAACGGTCTTTAATTTAAGTTCTTTTTGTTTTATTAAATGTTCAGTTTTCATGAAATCAACTCTTGGAGTTAATTTATGTCCTTCTAAGAAGGAAATCTTTATGTAGCACCTATTCTTTTTGTTAATTTTATCATGCATTATGATCCTTTTGTGCCTGCCTCATACATAATTTTAAATTTTCTTTCATAATTTAAAATTTTTTAAAGTAATTTTAAATAGTATTTTCATTTATAAATATCATTCAAGGTGATATTTATCATCTTGAAAATGAGTACATTTTACCTATATTGGCACATCCTTCTAACTATTCATTTAGATATTTTCATAAAACCTCTTATCACAGCTCGGCACCTATAGCTCAACCAGCTAAGGTACCAGCCACGTACACCTAAGGTGGCAGGTTTGAATCCCCAGCCCGGACCCGCCAAACAATAATGACGGCTGCAACCAAAAAATAGCCTGGCGTTGTGGCGGGCGCCTGTGGTCCCAGCTACTTGGGAGGCGGAGGCAGGAGACTCGCTTGAGCCCAGGA
>NW_003852437.1:9378889-9383357 GCF_000181295.1 Otolemur garnettii | reverse complement strand
TGCTGTGAGCTGTGATGCCATGACACTCCACTGAGGGTGACACAGTGAGACTCTGTCTCAGAAAATAAATAAATAAATAAATAATAAAATAAAATAAAACTGAGAGAGTTAGGCACAGTGGCTCACGCCTGTAATCCTAGCACTCTGAAAGGCAGAGGTGGGTAGATTGTTCAGGCTCAGGTGTTCAAGACCAGGCTGAGCAAGAGCCAGACCCCATCTCTACTTTTTTTTTTTTTTTGGAGACAAAGTCTCACTATGTCACCCTCAGTAGAGTGCAGTGGCATCACAGCTCACAGCAACCTCAAACTCTTGGGCTTAAGGGGTTCTCTTGCCTCAGCCTCCCAAGCAGCTAGTACTACAGGTATCCTCCACAATGCCGGGCTATTTTTTGGTTGTAGTTGTCATTTTTGTTTGGCAGGCCCGGGCTGGATTTGAATCTGCCAGCTCTGGTATATGTGGCTGTTGCCCTAGCCGCTGAGCTACAGGCCCCGAGCCAAGAGACTCCATTTCTAAAAATGAGCCTGGTGTTGTGGTGGGTGACTGTAATCTCAGCTACTCAGGAGGCTGAGGCAAGAGGATCACTGAAGCCCAAGAGTTTGAGGTTGCTGTGAGTTATGATGTCATTGCACTCTACCAAGGGCAACAAAGTAAAACTTCTGTCTCAAAAAAATAAAAATATAAATAAAAATAAAATAAAACTGAGAATATAGTAACCATGTTACTAACATTCCATTACCTCATATTGTAAAACTCAAAGAGGTGAAATAAAATTTATTTTTAAAAAATCTCCAAACTGGGCTCGGTACCTGTAGCTCAGCTAGGGTACCAGCCACATACACTGGAGCTGGTGGGTTCAAATCCAGCCCGGATCTGTCAAACAACAATGACAACTACAACCAAAAAATAGCCCGGCATTGTGGTGGGCGTCTATAGTCCCAGCTACTTGGGAGGCTGAGGCAAGAGAACCCCTTAAGCCCAAGAGTTTGAGGTTGCTGTGAGCTGATGTCACAGCACTCTACCAAGGGTGTCATAATGAGACTCTGCCTCAAAAAAAAAAATCCAAACTGAGGAAAAAGGCAACCAACAATTTTTTTTAGTCTTAAAAAGATCAAATACAAATATCATTTTTCTATGCATGGTATTATAAATACCTTTTTGATGTGGTTAACAGACACTAATAAAATCAAAAGATATTTATTATATATACATTATTACATTAAAGAAATGTCTATTGAGTCCTAAATTACTATCTAATCAGTAATAATCATTAGTAAATAATAATGTACTTGGACCCACAAATATTTCTTGAGCATCTATTATAAGTTCACCACTACGCTCGGTCCTATAAATCTGGGTCTGTATGAGACCCCTTATCTCTTACTACCTACATTGTATATTTAATCATATATCAAATAGTAGAAGCATGGACACTTTTTTACTGCATTAAAACACAAATTAAAGCTGAACATTTGAAAACATTAATTTTATCAGAAGAATAAATCAACAAAGCAGCCAGAAGGTTGGGGCAAAATGGAAATTCAGCTACAGAAGCTTCTAGATTAATGGCCATGAAGCCATTTGGAAATTATTTTCTTCCTTTAAAATTTGAACTAGTGGCTCAGCGCCTGTGGCTCAAGTGGCTAAGGCCCCAGCCACATACACCTAAGGTGGCGGGTTCAAATCCAGCCTGGGCCTGCCAAACAACAATGACGGCTGCAACCAAAAAATATCCGGGCGTTGTGGCGGGCGCCTGTGGTCCCAGCTACTTGGGAAGCTGAGGCAGGAGACTCGCTTGAGCCCAGGAGTTGGAGGTTGCTGTGAGCTGTGATGCCACGGCACCCTACCCAGGGTGACAGCTTGAGGCTGTGTCTCAAAAATAAACAAATAAATAAAATAAAATTTGAACTAGTTATAGGAAGCCCTCTCTCACCTGCAGGTCACATTAGTAATAACAACCGAGATCAGAAGGCTGGAGGAACAGAGATACAGTTCATACAATGTGCTAGATGGGACTGTCATCCACAACTCTTTCCTCTATCCCTCACCCTGTAAACCCACAGCACAATAGAGCGGGTGGGATGTATTTCCCCACGCTATTGGTGATGTACCCATGCAAACTGCTCTGGTCAATGAAATGTCAGTGACCATGACATGCACAAAGGGCTTAAAAGTACTGTGTCCTGTAGCTCAGACTCTCGTACCCCTATGACTGCCACGAAGAGAGAGCACCCATCAGCCAGCTGCTGCCCAGAATGAAACACAAAGGCAAAGTAAGACATGCATGTGGCCTAAAATCTGCCAAGCCAAGATCACTTGCAGCTGAAGCAGACCTACCTGAGTTGGCCCATAGACTTGTAAGCAAAAAGCCAAAATGCTTTATGTTATAAGCCACTGAATGTTTTAAGGATATATATGCAGGGCTCAGTGCCCATAGCATAGTGGTCATGGTGCCGGCCACAGACACCAAGGGTGGCAGGTTCAAACCCAGCCCAGGCCAACTAAAAAGAACAATGACAACTGCAATAAAAAATAAAGAATTGCTTAAGCCCAGGAGACTGAGGTTGCTGTGAGCTGTGATGCCACGGCACTCTACTATGGGCAACATAATGAGACTGTCTCAATAAAAAACAAAAAAAAAAAAACAAGAAAGAAAGAAAAGGAGGATACAAATGCAGGATCAACTGGTGACTAATGCACTACTGCTGGTTAAAATAAACAGCACATGTTTGTTCACACTGACAGATCCAGATTATACACCTAGCAGTCTAATGACTTTATAGGACTTAGACAAAGGAACTCTACCAAGTTGTATAATCAGTTTAAAGTCTCAAATAGAATAAGCCACATCAATGTAGAGAATTATGTGACACATAATTCTCAGTAGAAAGTGCAGAAACGGGGCCACAAATGAACAAAGCAAGCCCAGTACATCATAGGCTTGTGTATTAGGTTATTGAGAGTTGGCATGTTCCAATGGCAAATTGACACAATTATCACACACTTTCCCTGTTAACACAAAACTTCTCATTTCCATTTGTAAGTGAAACACATTTTCATAGATCAAAGACTTTGGCTTAAATAATTTAATAAAACGAGACTTTGATATTGATACAATTTGAAAGGCAGTGAGCAATGATTTGTTTTAGCTACTGAGGAAAATACAAGGCACATATTATGCAAATTACACATTTGTACCAAGAGAAGGTTGAATGTTGCCCCAGTGTGCTCTGGGAATGAAGGCACTGCAATGGTTCAAACTGAGGAAGATGATGTCCGCAGCACACACCCTGTGTGTAGGACACAAAGGCAGCCAGAACTCAAAACCACCCACAGCACATTCACATCGGGAGAAGTTTAGCTTCAGTAAATATTATCTGTAACATGTTGATTTGAACTTTTCTGGTTTGGTAGTTGTGTTAGAGTCTCATTTGAGATTTTCTTTTTGTTTTATAGGTACAATAAATACAAGAGGTAAGGAGTTTTGCCTCAGTTAGTGTTTGGTTGTGCCCGACAGAGAACCCAACTTGAACTCGCTTTAAAAGGAAAGAAAAATTATTCCATACAGTGGAAAAGCCTCAGGGTTGTTTAGTGTCATAAATAGCTTGACCCAAGAGCTCCAAAAATGTAATCAAAATTGGTTTCCCTTAGTTTCCTGGCTTTGCTTTCTGCTGTGTCAGCTTTATTCTTAAGAGTCACACGGTGGCTTCTGGCAATTCCAGCCTCACATCTTCCTTATCACTACAAGTTCCTGTGGAATGAGAAAAAGCAGACTCCCCACAACTGCAATATTCAACCTAATGCCCCCGTAGCATCACCAGAAGTGTACAGATTAACAGTTTTCAATGAGAACTACAGGTGGGAAAAATGTTCCCAGAAGGAAATTAGGGTCCTGTTAGCAAAATAAGGGTAATTTGGAGTGAACAAGGAACAGCAAGTCTCTTTCACAGGCGGGTTGGCACACCAGGGCCCATGGGCTGCCTGTTTTTTCTTTTTAGAGACAGAGTCTCAATTTGTCACCCTCAGTAGAGTGCCTTGGCATTCCTAGCTCACAGCAACCTCAAATTCTTGGGCTTAAGCGATTCTCTTGCCTTAGCCTCCCAAGTAGCTGGGACTTCAGGTGGCCACCACAATGTCCAGCTATGCTTAGAGATAAGGTCTTGCTGTGGCTCAGGCTGGTCTCACACCCATGAGCTCAGGCAATCCACCGGCTTTGGCCTCCCAGAGGGCTAGGATTATAGGCGTGAGCCACCGTACCTAGCGTCTGCTGCCTGTTTTCATATAACCCATAGCAGAGACTGGTTTTTACATTTTTAAATGGTTAGGGAGAAAAAAATAAAAATAATATTTTATGACATATGAAAAGTATACAAAATTAAAATTTTGGTGTTCATAAACAAAATTTTATTGGAATACGGCCACGCTAATCTATTTGCAGATTTGAACTTGCCAACCTCCATATATATATATA
>NW_003852437.1:9326359-9378869 GCF_000181295.1 Otolemur garnettii | reverse complement strand
ACACATATATGTCCTATTGGTTCTGTTTTTCTGGAGAACAGTTTCCTATAGCTGCCATAACAAATCACTGAAAATGGGGTGATTCAAAACAATAGGAAATTATTCTCTTATAATTATGGAGGCCAGAAGTGTGAAATCAAGGTGTCAGCAGGGTTGATTCCTTCTAGAAGCTCTGAGAGTGAATCCATACAATGCCTCTCGGGTAGTCTCTGGTGGCTGCAGACAATGTTAGTATTCCTTGGCTGTGCTCCGGCCCCCGCCCTCCCATCTCGGCTTCCATCTTCACATATCCTTTTCTTCCTTTTTCTGTGTCTTATTGCCTGTCTTTTATAAGGCCATTCATCATTGGAGTTAGGGTCTACTCTATTCCAGGATCTCATCTCAAGATCATTATCTTAATTATATCTACAAAAACTTTAGTTCAAATAAGGTCATATTCTGAGGTTCCAAGTGGACACAAATATTGGGGGAACACTATTCAAATAACTATAGCTGGGTCAAACAAAATAATACCCTAGAAATTTAATATAGGAGAGTATACCTGAGTCAACTAACACTGGAAGCTGTAAAAGCTGCCCTAGAAGGAGGGAAGGAAGGGGCAAGAGGAGCCTGAAACAATCCAACTTATGAGTAAGATGAAGATGGCATGGAAAATCAGGAATGATAGATACAGCAGCAGCTTTGAGAAAAAGTATGGACGGACTGTAAGGAAGGCAGTTGTTAGCAGAAAGAGAAGTGAAAAACACTAAGAGCAGAGATCAGGAGTCTCAGAGTCATGTTAGCAGCAGCAGAGCACTCAAGTGACAATGGTAAAGTGCTGTCCCCGTAGATGTCTTGGACGTGTTCCAGATCCTGAAGATATCTGTTGGTCTTAAGTTTCTTTGAGATTCTATGTCTGGTTTTGACAAATATATATTTATAATACTCACCAACACTAGACCTTGTTGAAGGATGTAACTTTTACCTAAAACCTAAAGAGCTTAACAGCTTGACTATATTTAAGATAACTGTTGAGTAAAACTTGCATAGTTTATGCTCCTTGAAGTCACAGTTTTTCTAATTAATCTTTTTTTTTTTTAATTTATAAAAACTCTTTTTCTTTTTCAGTTTTTAGCTGGGGTTGGGCTTGACTCCACTGCTTCTGGTCAGGGAGCAGAAGGCGTCATTCTCCTTGAGCCACAGGCACCGCCCTATAAAAACTCTTGAGTTAAATAACTGCTTTGGGTTGTTATAAAAGGTAGCAATCTGAGCCAGATTGACCTAACCAATAACTACAATCAAAACGTGACTGTTGGCTTGGTGCCCGTAGCATAGTGGTTATGGCGTCAGCCACATACACCAAGGCTTGCAGGTTCAAACCCAGCATGGGCCTGCTAAAACAACAATGGCAACTTCAATAAAAAATAGCCGGGCACTGTGGCGGGCACCTGTAGTCCCAGCTACTTGGGAGGCTGAGGCAAGAGAATTGCTTAAGTCCAAGAGTTTGAGGTTGCTGTTAGCTGTGATGCCACAGCACTCTACCGAGGGTGACATAGTGAGACTCTGCCTCAAAAAAAAAAAAAAGTGACTGTCCACAGTGAGCATGCCAGACGTATTAGTCAGCTTTTCCTTGTAAGGCTGCCTTAACAACTCCCAAATCACAGTGCTTCAAAACAATGGAGGATTCTTTCTCATTCACATTACTCAATAGCTATGGGGTAACAGCAATTCTCCTGCTTCCTGAGTCTTCTTCAATATCTGAGATCTGCTATTCTCAGGACACAGGAAAAAGAGGGAGAGAGTTGGCAAAAACATACAGTGATAATCAACATTATTAATTAGACACAATAAGTCATATCCACTCATAAGCCATTGGCCCACAAGAGCTACATAACTGAGACCAACGTCAATAGGCAGAAATGTTTATTCCTTCCATTGTAACTGTGAATTACAATGGGCAGGGATATATGTATAATATTCTTACAAGAAGGAAAATTACTTAAAACAATAATACAATTTATCAAGTTACCAAGGAAACTATCATACAGAAAAATGTATCAATATACTAATATGATCTTTTCATGATGAGGTGCAATTTATGACAGCACATTGAAAATGATAAAATAATCCATATATTTTATATTTAATCATGCATAGATATTCCTATATGTAAATTGTAACCATTATCATTACTATGCATAAAAATCTTTTTTAGATTTTAGGTATACGTATATGTACATATAAACACACATATGTTATTGGCTGTTTCTTAAAGGAACTTAAAACCAATAGAGTATTTGTTCTCATACAAAATAGCTATGAAGCATTACATATATGAACTAACCAATGGAAAAGTTCAGAAATAGTACTACAAATACACACTACCATGTGTACGTGTGCATGGGTCTATATAATAAATTGGTATATTAAAAATATTGGCATTTTAAACCAGGGGAAAAAGATGGATTGCTAAGTAATTGGTGATGAGATAAATAGTCATTTTTTAAAATTAAGTCCTGGCTGGGCACAGTGGCTCATACCTGTAATCATAGTATTCTGGGAGGCTAAGTTAGGAAGATCACTTGGGATCAGGAGATTGAGACCACCCTGAGCAAGAGACAGACCCTGTCTTTACTAAAAATAGAAAAATTAGCTGAGGGCCTTGGTGCACTCCTGTAGTCCCAGCTACTTGGGAGGCTGAGGCAAGAGGATTGTTTGAGTCCAACAGTTTGAGGTTGCTGTGAACTATGATGATGCCACTACATTCTACCCAGAGCAAGAGAGTGAGACTCTGTCTCAAAAAATAAGCAAACAAACAAAAAACCCTATACACACAAATCTCAACTCTTCCGTGGCAGTTTAAAGAGACACTCAAATAAAAGAAGGGTCTCTCTGATAATTGGTAGAGGATATCTACATGGGAAAAACAAACTTCCCCAAATTAATTCTAGATAGATCATGGACCTAAATGTGAATGGTAAAAAACCATAATGCTTCCAAGAAAAAACAGAGGAGAATGTATTCATGACTTTGGGGTTAAACAAAGCATAAAGAACACTAGTTGTAAGAGAAAGCTGAAAAATTGGACTGCATTAAAATTAGAAACTTCTGTTCATCAAAACACATTAAGAGAATTAAAAGGTAAGCCAAAGACTTGAAGCACAATTCAACAACGCATTTAGATCTAATACATAAAATATTCTTACAAATCAGTAAGAAAAAACCCATTTTCTAAAAGCTGCCCCCAAATTCTCTGCATGAGGAGGATATACAAATGGCAAAATGCATATGAAATGCAATTAATATCATTATTCATCAAGGAAATGCATCTTTTTTTTTTTTTTGAGACAGAGCCTTAAGCTGTCCCCCTGGGTAGAGTGCCATGGCTTCACTGCTCACAGCAACCTCCAACTCCTGGGGTCATGTGAGTCTCCTATCTCAGCCTCCCAAGTAGCTGGGACCACAGGCGCCCGCCACAATGCCCGGCTATTTTTTGGTTGCAGCCATTATTGTTGTTTGGTGGGCCAGGCTGGATTCAAACCCGCCACCTTAGGTGTATGTGGCTGGTGCCTTAGCTGCTTGAGCCACAGGCGCCGAGCCAAGGAAATGCATCTTAAAACTATAATTCGATACTATCACACTCTCATAAGAATGGCAAATGGAAAGGACTGCCCGTATGAAGTAAGTACACGATGAAGATGTGGAACAACTGGAACCTTTTATGTTGCTGGTCGGGAAGTTTACGTCACTATAACCACTTGGCAGTTTTCATTTAAAGTTATAGGCACATATAGCCAATGACTAAGCAAATTCTACTGGGAAATTCTACTCCCGAAAGAAATGAGAATTTATGTCCACAAAAGTCCTATGTAAGAATGTTCATAGCAGTTTTATCATAATAGTACAAATTGGAAATAACCTAAATGTCCATCAATAGAAGAATTATGATATGTTATGTAATGCTGGACTGCAGTGAACAAGAACTACAACTTCACATTACACGCATGTGTCTCACAGACATAATGATGAGAGGAGAGTACGAGCCATGAATCCATTGATATAAAATTAACAAATAGGGAAAATGAATTTAGGGTGAAAAAGTTCAAATAATGATGCCGTTGGGAGGAGTAATATTGATGGGGGAAACCGTGAAGAAGCCTTCTGGAATACTAGAAATGGTCTGTATCTAGACTGAGTAGAAATTGTAAAGGTGTATACACACAGAAATATGTATCTAGCCCTACATTTAGATGTGTGTACTTTGTGGCATGTAAGTCATATCTTGAAAAAAAAAGTAAATAGAGAAAAGGGGGAAATGAAAATAAACTGATCCTCATTTCCTGTAGCTGAAGGGCAATATAGGCTGAGCAATCAGGCCTGGATTTAATTGTAAGAGTGGCAAAAGTAACTGCAAAAGACACTGAATGCACAAACTCAAAAAGTTTTCCATGCCAAAGTTAACACATCGACAGGAAAAGTTGTATCCTGACATCTGGGATGGTGGTATTGGGGTGCACAAACCTAACTATCTTAAAGCCTCAGATTCCCTTGCATTTTCTGCCAAAAGTAGTCTTCATCCCCTTGCTAGAGAGGAAAATTTCACAATCCCTGGAAGCTTTGCAAAAACCTCACCTGAGTCAGTTATCTCGGATGATGCATTTTTTCCTCTCTCTAAAATCTGCCACCACACCCATCACTGCCTCAGGCAATAACAAGGGTCTAGTGGGGAAAATGTCTTTTACATAATCAAAACAATTACAAGACCAGAGTAAGAAGTACTGGCAAGAATGGAAGAACACGTGTGAGAGTGGATGTTGAAGGGTGTTGAACCAAGATAGAGAATCAATCTACCTAGTGGAGAGCTTGCTGACATTGGCACACTCTCCTGTGACTTGGGCTTTAGCCTCCTGGGAAGGAAACCTGGAGTCATCCTAGTAGACTCCTGAAGTGGCGTCCTGGCACCTGGCTATGGTGATGAGGTATTGAGGTAGGAACCTCAAATGAGGTGAGGATGCCAGAACTACGTCAGCAGAATACTGAGGAAGGAGTCCTAGGCTCAGGGTAGAGAAGCAGTTGAAGTAGATGTATTACACTTACTCCCTCTGATCAGAAAACCCACTATCTGACTACATGTGGCAATTCCCAGGAAGCTCTAAAAGATACCTGCTTCACTAGGGGAATAAGGAACCCATCAAGGGAGTTTGCACTGGGACCTTTGAGAAATTCAATAATATATTTCCTCTATATATAGAAGAGATAAAGCCTTGAAAGTGGCCTGCTAGTATCAATGGAGATGATAAGATTCAGGAATGGCAGAAGCCAACACCTAAACTGACAGAGGCAGTAAGAACAGGATCACCATAATTGTCCACAAGGTTAGAATGGCAATCAGAGTGTCTGTTTTTTTTGTTTTTTTTTGTTTTTTTTTTTTTAGACAGCATCTCACTTTGTCACCCAGCTATTTTTAGAGATGAGGTCTCGCTCTGGCTCAGGGCGGTTTCGAACCTGTGAGCTTAGACAATCTGCCAGCTTCAGCCTCCCAAGTGCTGGGATTATAGGCGTGAACCCCTGCAGCTGGCCTCAAAGCAACCTTAAACTCTTGGGCTCAAGTGATTCTCTTGCCTCAGCCTCTCAAGTAGCTGGGATTACACAGGCACTTGCCTCAAAGCTGGGCTATTTTTAGAATTTGGGTCTCAGTCTTGCTCAGGCTGGTCTCAACTTGTGAGCTCAGGCAATCTACCCGCCTTGGCCTCCCAGAGTGCTAGGATTACAGGAGTGAGCCACCGGGCCTGGCCTAATCAGAATGTCTTGATGTAAAGAAATCTGTGGTGATAGGTAATATATTATGAGGCTTGGCGACTGTGGTGCCAGCCATATACACCTGAGCTGGCGGGTTTGAATCCAGCTTGGGCTCACCAAACAACAGTGACGGCTGCAACCAAAAAATAGCCAGGTGTTGTGGCAGGCACCTGTAGTTCCAGCTACTTGGAAGGCAGAGGCGGGAGACTTGCTTGAGCCCAGGAGTTGGAGGTTGCTGTGAGCTATGATGCCACAGCACTCTACCCAGGGTGACAGCTTGAGTCTCTGTCTCAAAAAAAAAAGAAAATATATATATATATATTATGATGTTCCTACAAGCATGACAGATAGATAATCAAGGTGTTATTTACCTTGTAAAACAAAACACAAAACAACTTCAGAGACAACTGACATCAGCTGCAAAAATGGAAAAATATTGTGGTCTCCCATCCAGTTTTAAGCCAGTTCATAGACCAGAGCCCATGATTAAAGGGAGTATAGGTCTCCTTGAGGAAGGACCATAAAATGGCTCAAGTATGCACAATAAACCTTTCCCCAATTATTCCCCCAAAGCTCTTGCAGCTATTTACTAGAGAAACTCTACACTGGGGAAAGGGATCTTCCCAGGCCTATGCTGAAACAAACAAACTCCAATGGCAACATATACTCCTGGGTAGAATAAGGACTAACGGAGGCCTGGTGATAAATACAGTTCTGGCCCTGGTCCATATTACTGTGAGTCCAAATATTCTGCAGAATAGAATCCTGAAGAATAGGAAATAACCTATTCTGTGATTATTTCCCCAGTTCTCAAATGTGAAATCTGAACAGATACACTTAACAGTTGGCAGAACTTGCACAGTCCCTGACCTATTGTGTAAAAGTTATTGTTGTATGAAGAGCTAAGAAAAGTCCCTGAAAATGCTCTCCTGTCACTGAAGTACCAAGATAGAACATTAGATACCCATTCCAAGAAGAATTTTAGAAATCAACTCTACTCTCAACTACTAAAAGGAGGCAGAGGTGTTGGTTTCTATCATATTCCTGTTTCATTTACCTATCTGACCCCTGCATAAACCAGATGAAGCATGATGGTCAGTGGGGATATATTAAACTTAACTACTTGGTAGCTCCAACAGCAGCTGATGGGTGGAATGTAGTATCCTTAATAGAAGAGATCAGCAAAACTCTGGCACATGGCATATAGCTCTTGATCTTATAAACATGTTCTTTTTAACACCCAACAATAAAGAGGATCAAAAAATAGAACAAGGCTCTGTCTCAAGCAAAAAAAAAAAAAAAAAAGAAAAAGAAAGAAAGAAAAGGTAAAAAAATACAAAAATCATCCCAAATGTAACCAACCAGATATATTTATTATTTTATATATTTAAGTATTTTATAAAGATGATAATCTAATACTAACAAATAGAGTAAACACATGTCCTTGGGAAACCCAAATGTCAAATTTAATTTCTAATCCAAATGTTCATGAAGGAGGAAATTTTTACAAAGTGCAAATTACTGGCTTAGTGCCTGTAGCTCAGTAGCTAAGGCACCAGCCACATACACCAGAGCTGGTGGTTCCAATCCAACCCAGGCCTGCCAAACAACAATGACAACTACAACCAAAAAATAATTGGGTGCTGTGGCGGGCGCCTGTAGTCCCAGCTACTTGGAAGGCTGAGGCACGAGACTTGCTTAAGCCTAAGAGTTTGAGGTTGCTGTGAGCTGTGATGCCATGGCACTCTACCGAGGGTGATATAGGGAGACTCTGTCTCAAAAACAAACAAACAAACAAATACACAGTGTAAATTACCTAGAAAAATGTAGGGATGCAAGCTGAGTAAATTTACCATATTTGGATCAGGAAACAAACATGATTGGAAAACAGTAGGTGCCACCTATATTTAACACTTGTTGACCTTTTACCTAAAAACTGCAGGCCTGAGACATGAAAGAATTCATGATAAATTACTAAGATAGCAAAGTTAATATTAAAATCTGTGGTCTGGTCTGGCACAGAGGCTCAGACCTGTAATCCTAACACTTTGGGACTCCAAGGTAGGTGGATTGCCTGAGCTCAGCAGTTTGAGACCAACATGAGCAAAAGCAAGACCCTGTCTCTATTAAAAATAGAAAAACTGAGGCAAGAGGATCGCTGGAGCCCAAAAGTTGGAGGTTGCTGTGAGTTATGACACCACAGTACTCTACCCAGGGCAACAGCTTGAGACTCTGTCTTAAACAACCATAACAAAAAAGCTGAGGTTCTGCAAACAGGCTACTCCACTACTCACAAGCTCTGTCAGTGAGCAACTTACTCTGTCTCTCATGTTCCTCAGAATGGGGATGATAATAGACCCTACCTTTTGGATTGCAAAATATATCAAGTACCTAGAACCATATGTACACTGTAGGCTCAGTGCCTGTAGCACAGTAGTTACAGTGCCAGCCACATACACTGAGGGTGGTGGGTTAGAACCTGGCCTGGGCCAACTACACAACCGCAACCAAAAAATAGCCAAGCATTGTAGCAGGCACCTATAGTCCCAGCTCCATGGGAGGCTGAGGCAAGAGAATCACTTAAGCCCAACACTTTGAGGTTGCTGTGAGCTGTGACACCACCACACTCTACTGAGGGTGACATCGGCAGATTCAAACCCAGCTATAGGTGAAACGCCTATATGCCTCTGGCCAAAAAAGCCGTTTGAGAGAGAGCAGTGAAAAGACTTTGTGCAGGCATACTTGTGAGAAACTGAGGCAGAATCTCATGTGGCCAGGTTGGTTGCAGGCCTAACATGACCAAGGCTTTGGCTGGAATAGCATTTCCAGACTGTGTTAAGGAGTTAAGTTTGACTTTATAAGGCCATTGAAAAATCCCTTTGGAAAACTGGCCAGATACCCATCAGTAACCTTTCCTGATCTATGGTAAGTAACAAAAGTCACTTGCTGACGGGTCTGGGAATGGAAATGTGCTAGGGGACCTCAAGAGAAGAGGAATTTACCCAATGCACACAGGTATCTAATGGCACAGATGAAACCTGGGCTCATGAAAGGCTTTTGAGCAATCCAGCCTGAGAATTCCTTACAAAAGGCTCTAGCAAAAACCCACTGACTTAAGCCTACATGGGAGCAGAGGTTTGCACACAAATTCCTGTATGCCCAAGAAGTTTCTCTGTGCTTTGCTTAAAGATTCGAAGTAACTGCCTCCAAATGGCATGGTCAATAAAACAGACATTCAAATCATCTCTTTCCCCGTAGCCTCAGGCTTCATCAGATAAGAGCAAAGAAAGTAATAACTGACAACATGTTCTTCATTAAGTTATGTTAAACCGGGTTATGTTGAAAGGGTTCTACTTAAAGGTGTATGTTGGGTGGATTATCAGATTACCAGGGAGGAGCTACTTACAGTGTGGTGGTCATAAGATGTTTAAATGGATTAATGAAGTCATTGATGTCCAATGCACACGTGCAGAGGGATTGTAACAAATGTTAATGAGGTCATTGCTGTATAGTGCCCAGGCACGAGATTGCCTATATAAACCAACAGCAAATAAAGAAGGCTCGCCATTTTGCCTGAGCGAGCAGATGGTCACCTTTATTTAAAACACAATTTCAATAAGCTTATTGTGCTTATTCTCCACAACATTACTTTTCCATGAGACCCTTAAGGCAACACCTAGCCCTGGCCCAAAACTGCAAAAACAAATAAAAAAGAGACTCTGTCTCAAAAAAAGAACCTATGTCTTAACTTGCGTTCTCTTTTGACACTCAAGAGAAATTCAACTTGTAAATTTCCCTTGTAAAATTGTCCCAATCTTCACTAATGAAATTTGCCTGCTGCTAGAGAGAGGGAAAGGAAAAAGAGGCCAGGCAAAAGAGGTACTGTCCCACTTCATCTCCTCCCAGATTCCAGAAGAGAAGGTGCTATGGTTTGAATGTCCCCTACAAAATTTATGTTAAAATTTATTTGCCATTGTGATGAAATTAAAAGGTGGAACATTAATAGGTGATGAGGTAATGAATGAACTGATAGCCTTATTGCAGGAGTAGGTTCCTGGTCAAAAGCCATTTTGGTCTCCTCTGCTCTTGCACTCTCTTGACCTTCCACCTTCCAACACAGGGTGATGCGGCACAAAGGCCTTCACCAGGTCCTGATGCCCCATGGTCTTAGACCTCTCAGGCTTCAGAACCATGAGTCAAATAAGCTTCTTTTTGTTGTTGAGACAGAGTCTTATTTTGTCACCCTTGGTAGAATGCTGTGGCATCACAGCTTACAGCAACCTCAAACTCCTGGGCTCAAGTGATTCTCTTGCCTCAGCCTCCCTAATAGCTGGGACTACAGGTGCCTGCCACAATGCCTGGCTATTTTTTTGTTTGTTTATTTAGCAGGTCTGGGCCAGGTTCAAACCCACCAGCATGTGGCCGGTGCCTTAACCATTGAGCTATAGGTGCCCAGCCTCAAATAAATGTCTGTTCATTATAAATTATCCAGTGTGTGGTAATCTGTTACAGAAACATGAAAAAGATTAAGACAGAAGGGTCTCCAAATCCTAGGTGACAACAGTGGACAAGCACAGTTAAGTGACCTAATGTGTAGCCTGGGATGATGAGAAAGACACATGGCACTAGAGGAACAGTCCTGAGGGAACAAATGCAAGAAGCTCAGCTGGTCGATAAGAGAATCTGCTCCACCAGCCTCTGTGGGTTTGAATCAGCACAACACAATTCACTGATCTGGAGCCAGTCACCCTCTCTGTGACTCTGTCTCTTCACTCATCAAGAGGCTATCTATAAATGAGGCTAAAGACTAGCGCTTCCCTAAGAAGACTATGAGCATCAAATGACAAAATATGTGTCAAAAGTTCCCCATGGTGCCTGGCATGTCATGAGCACTCAGTGTATGTTTTCTCCAGGTAGCAGAGAACGTGGGCTCAGGCCTACCTGGCTCTGGGTGCCTGCTCCCCTTGCTTTTTCTTGGTCACACGAGGAATCTGGCTGCTTCAAGGTCTCAGCATGTGTAGCTTCTGTGTCTTCAGTGCTCTTCTCAGATCATGTGATTGGCTCCTTCCCCACTCCAGGTCTTGCTCAGATGTTACCTTCACCATGGGATCTTTGTTTATCACCCAAGAACCAACACTCCTTCCCTAGTTGATTTTTCTCCATAGCACACTTCATCATCTCTTTATATTTTTCTTTTTTTTAATTTTTATTATTTATTTATTTATTTATGTATTTTTTTTGTAGAGACAGAGTCTCACTTTTTGCCCTTGGTAGAGTGCTATGGCGTCATATAGCTTACAGCAACCTCAAACTCTTAGGCTCAAGTGATTCTCTTGCCTCAGCCTCCCGAGTAGCTGGGACTACAGACACCTGCCACAACACCCACCTATTTTTTGTTGCAATTTGGCTGGGGCTGGGTTTGAACCCACCACGCTGGGTATATGGGGCTGGCACCCTACCCACTGAGCCACAGGTGCTGCCCTCATATTTTTCCTATTTAAAAAAAACCCTCATGCCTATAATCCTAGAACTCTGGGAGGCTGAGGCGGGTGGATTCCTTGAGCTCAGGAGTTTGAGACCAGCCTAAGAAAGAGTGAAACCCCATCTCTACTAAAAATAGAAAAATTAGCCAGGTATTATGGTGGGCACCTGTAGTCTCAGCCTACTTGGGAGGCTGAGGCAGGAAGATTGCTTGAAGCCAGGTGTTTGAGGTTGCTGTGAGCTAGGCTGACACCATGGCCTAAAGAAAAAATAAAATAGAATAAATCTCTCCACTCCTCACTCCCTTCCTCCAGACCAATAACACCAAACTCTGTGAGGGCAGATATTTTTGTTTTGTCTGTCAATGTATTCCCAATACCCAGAACAGCACTGGCATACTACAGGTGCTCAATAAATATTCACTAAATCATATGTCCATTCAGAAATGTATATTGCTTCCAATCTTTGCTGATACAATGATGTGATGAAAATTTTTTGTATATATCTCCTTGTGCACATGTGAATTTATCTAGAAGTAGCACTACTATATCATGAGTTAAGCACATCTTTAGATGTACTAAGTATTACCAGTTAACTCTCCAAAGTGATACTTATTTGAATTCCCATCTGCAAGGTATGAGACTTCTGTTTCACTCGGAAGTACTGAATATTGTCAGATTTAAAATAATTTTGCCAATCTGAGTAGACATGGTATTTTATTTTTTATAGCATTTACCCAATTACCAGTGAGTCTGAATATCTTTTCATCTGTTTATTTATCATTTTAATGTCTCCTCTGTAAATTATATGCTTATACTACACATCTTTTGCCTACTTTTTTTTGTGTGTGGTTTTTGGCTGGGGCTGGGTTTGAACCTACCACCTCTGGCATATGGGGTCAGCACCCTACTCCTTTGAGCCACAGGCACCACCCCAACATTTTTAATATATTATGGAAATCAAACTTTTGTCAGTTATATGTGTAGCATGTATCTTCTCCAGTGTCCACAATAATTTTTTTTTTGAGACAGGGTCTCCTTCTGCCCTTCAAGCTGGAGTGCAGAGTCATGATCATAGCTCACTGCAGCCTGCAAAGTCCTAGGCCTCAGTAATCTTCCCACCTCACTCTCCCATGTAGCTGGTACTTCAGTCCACCATGCCCGGCTATTTTTTTTTTTTTTAACTTTTTGTAGAGATGGTGTCTCACTATGTTGGTCAGGCTGGTCTTGAAGTCTGGGCTCAAGTGATCCTCCCACCCTGGCCTCCCAAAGTGCTACAATTACAGACATGAGCCACCATGCTCAGCCTTGTCTTGTAACTTTTTTAAAGTGATTTTTGATCAACAGAAGCTGGCATTTCATTTCATTTATTTTTTTTTTGAGACAGAGTCTTCAGTTGTCACTCTGCGTAGAGTGCTGTGACGTCACAGCTCATAGCAACCTCAAACTCTTGGGCTTAAGTGATTCCTCTTGCCTCAGCCTCCCAAGTAACTGCCATAAGGCCCAGCTATTTTTGTTGTTATTGTTGCAGTTGTTGTTTTAGCAGGCCCAGGCCGGGTTCAAACCCGCCAGCCTCAGTGTATGTGGCTGGCACCCTAACCACAGAGCCAGCACTGCGCATTTCATTTCTTAAAGGCAAATTATTTCATGTTAATTATTTCTTAAAAGTGTTTAGAAATTTTCTTACATATAATAAATTTAAAGACACATTTTGGAAAAACTACATAAGCATCTCTTTTTCAGCAAGATCTGTTAATATTTTTTAGAGTACCATGCACAGATTTGGAGAAATTCTTCTCTAAGAAGTAGAAAAGGAGGCTGGGCATGGTGGCTCACACCTGTAATCCTACCACTCTGGGAGGCTGAGGTGGGTAGGTTGCCTAAGCTCACAGGTTCGAGACCAGCGTGAGCCAGAGCAAGACCTTGTCTCTAAAAATAGCCAGGTATGGTGGTGGGTGTCTGTAGTCCCAGCTACTTGAGAGGCTGAGGCAAGAAAATTGCTTGAGTCCAAGCATTTGAGGTTGCTGTGAGCAATGATGGTATGGCACTCTACCAAGGGATGATAGCTTGAGACTCTGTCTCAAAAAAAAAGAGCCGCCTGTGGCTCAAGTGGCTAAGGCACCAGCCACATACACCTAAGGTGGCAGGTTCAAATCCAGCCTAGGCCCACCAAACAACAATGACAGCTGCAACCAAAAAAATAGCCGGGCATTGTGGTGGGCACCTGTTGTTCCAGCTACTTGGGAGGCTGAGGCAGGAGACTCATTTGAGCCCAGGAGTTGGAGGTTGCTGTGAGCTGTGATGCTAGGGCACTCTACCCAGGGGGATAGCTTGAGGCTCTGCCTTAAAAAAAAAAAAAAAGAAAAAAAAGAAGTAGGAAAGGACAGATTTTTGAGCAAAGTAAACACATGGTGGAGACAGAGAATAATTCTTATTGTTCTCTTACTGTTTTATGAGGGAAATTTTGCTTCCACCATCTTGAGTTTTCATAGATGTTTAAATTATCTTGACTGATTTATATGAATACAGTGGCTGAACTTACTCTATGTGAAGGTCTTGTTTTATCAAAACATTTGACTAAGCTGAAATCACTCTGCATGCTGCTCCAATAAGGGCCTGGGAAACCTGTCTTCTGAAATACATTACTAGGAACGCTTATGCCTAACTTAATATATTAAAGGTTTAATGTAATATCTGGTTATTCTAAAGGATTTAACATTCTGGAATGCAGTCAGATATGTTCACTTTAGTTTACTTAAATGCCTAATGATTATCAATTGATTATTAAATGCCTAAACTCTTAAGTTCCTTTCCTCAGAATGTCAAAGAAACACTCTAGATTCCTTATCAAATTTGATCCTTTAAAGATAGGAAAGTAAGAGGCTGCTTCTTGAAACTCAAGTCTGATCTTCTTTTTTCCTTCTCAGTTACAGTCTCAGGTGAACATGTTGATAATTTAGATGATGTTTAATTTCCTCATTGATTTTCACTTTCTATCTCTTTTGACTGCTTTCTTCTCAAAACATTCCATCCTCTAGATTACTGGAGTTAATAGTAAGACTGTCTAGGCTAAGATCAACTAATATAACATATTCAGAGCAACAGAAAGTTCTTATGAGAACGTCAGCTAATTTATCCTCAATATAGAATGTTACTGTTTCAGGAAACATAATTATTATTGACAATGTTTCAGTGAAAGAAATTACTGAATAATTTCTAAGTAATCACTCTAAGACAACAGGGAAAATTATTTTCAAATAAGAAAAAACTCTAAAGACATATATTTTAAAGCATTCAACTTAAATGCTTATGTGACACAGAAAAATAATTTCTTTTGCAGAAAAATAATTCTATGATAAATTAGCTGATGAAGAATCAGGACTAATGGTTTCATGTACTACAAAATGCTTGTTTTAATATTTTATCACTATTCTGTAAACTCTCTTTTACATAATAAAGTTATTTCCCTCTGCTGACAAATTTAGCTATTGAGAGATTCATTACAGACCACAGAAAGATCCAAATTATAAAATTAATTTTAATATTGCAGAATTTCTTACTCCAGCAACTTGTCTGGCTCTTTGAATTTCTCTTCATCCTGCCCTAATATATGTTATAATCTCTCTCTGTATCTCTCTCTCTCACACATTGTTAATTTGTGGAAGATTATTTTACTTCCAAGGTAATAGATTCTATCTCACAACTTGGGGTCTAGTCTTTGTCAGACTATATTGGAAGGGCACTCCCACACTCTTGGGAGTGGTTAATGGGATAACTGGCAGAGATGTGGCACATAGGGAAATTCTTAGATGTGAGGTATACTTCAAATAGCATCACCTTAGGAAAGTCTTCCACTGAAAACTGAAAAAGTTGACAAATTCAGAATTTGTCATCAGGCCTCCAAGAATAGTTTTCTTTTTTTAGACCTGGCTAAATGAGTCAACCTTGCAAAACTGAAAGACAAAACAAATAAACAAAAATATATATATATAAAAACACCTATTCCTTTTCTTTCTGTAGTGTCATCTTCCAATGAGCAACAAATTAAAACAGTAACATTTATCACTATGGTTGTATGGCACATTTATAAGTAACATCAAGATCTAGGAAGAGCAGAGTATGGGGAAGGAGAGGAAGCAAGTGTTTTATAAAAAGGGATGTAAGTAAAATATTGGGGAAGTGTGTAGAAAAAAAGAAAGAACAATAAAATTTTGGGCAGCCATGACTAATGATTAGCAAAATCACAAATAATATAGTATTGCCTAAGAGAAAAAGATCTGAAAATCACAAATATATATAATCATTTAGAAAAGTTTGTGGTATGGGAAAATAATGAATGGTATTTCAGCTTCAAGGAACTATAAGGTGATCCTCCCTTTCAGAGTTGGTAAAATAAATCCCCACTATTGTTCTTATTATTTGAGGAAAATAGCAAGATCCTGTTTACCCTCTTAGGTCTAGTGTAGATTTCTCTCCTGCCTGGTCTGAAGCTGACATGAATGCAGCCACACCTTCATATTACACAATACACATGGAGGCTTGGCCCAGAGGATACAACTGCACCCAGCGATGGGGAAAACCTTCTTCTCCTTAGCATGGATTGTCTTATCAGATCACACAATCACTTCTGGATTCCCACCTTCCCTCTCTCCACCTCTCCCTTCTGCTGAGTCTGTTTATTTTTTCATGCAGTAACTTATAGACTCTGGGTACCCCAGAATGAATAGGACTTAATCATTTTCCTTTAGGTGCTCACTGTCTAGCAGGAGATCCTAATAGGGAAACAATTCAGTACACTGCAACACAATACATTGTTCTACTACAATTGACAAAGGTGGAAAAGAAAAATAATATCCAGTTTTAGCTAGAATGTGAGAAAGCAGAGTATTGAAATTAGAAGCTCAAATTGGTAACAACGTTTATTGAAGGGAAATAAAATATTAATACCATGTTCCAAAAGCCCTTTTTAAAAAGTGAAAGAAGCTTCCTTTATAATCAAACAAATTTGCAAAGATGTTTGCACAAATATATATATTGTAACATTTGTTGTAATAGTGAAAACACTACAGTGAATCTCTAAGTGTCCAATAATAGGTTGTGGGTAACACTAATTTTTCTATCTTCATACAACAGAATATTATCATTACTGTTAAGAAGACTATAGATTTACATATTTATCAAGTAGAAAATATGCCTTTGACACATTTTTGAATGAAAAGTTAGGTTATAAAACATAATATAGAAGTAATAAAAATGGTACTTTGCCTCTGTGGTCTTTCTCCCCCAAAACCTGTAACCTCAGGCTAAACATCAGAAAAGCATGACAAATTCCATGGTGTGGCTTCCTACAATACCTGACCTCAAAGCTGTGAAGGTCATCAAAACAAGGATCTGAGAAACTATCACAGCCAAGAGGAGTCTAAAGAGATAGGACAACTACAAGAAATGTGGTGGGGATTCTGGATGGGATTCTAGGGGGAAAGAAAGGATATTAGGTAGAAACTAAGGAATCAGAATAAACTATGAACTTTAGTAAACAGTGTTTCAATATTAGCACACTAATTGTAACAAATGTATCATGCTAATGTAAAATGTAAGTAACTTGGGGGGATGGATACAACTTGGTATTGTCTTTGCAATTTTTCTGTTAATCTAGAAATGCTCTAAAAATAAAAGGTGTTTAATAAAAATAGCATAGGCTGGGTGCAGTGGCTCACACCTGTAATTCCAGCACTTGGGAGGCTGAGGTGGGTGGATTGCCTGAGCTCATCGGTTTGAGACCAACGTGAGTCAGAGTGAGACCGGCTCACTCTGAAAAATAGCCAGGTGTTACGGTGGGCACCTTTAGTCCCAGCTACTTGTGAGGCTGAGGCAAGAGGATCATTTAAGCCCAGGAGTTTGAGGTTGCTGTGAGCTATAATGCCATGGTACTCTACCAAGGGCAACAAAGTGAGACTCTGTCTCAAAAAATAAATAAATAAATAAAAATAGTATAAACTATTTTTAGAAGATAATATACATATGCTATATATACATATATATGTATAGGAAAAAGTATGAAAGAATACATAGCAAAGTGTTAATTTTTTTCAATCACATTTTTTGAGGTATAATTTACATATGGGAAAATGTACCATTTTAGTGTATAGTTCTATTGGTTTTCAGAAATGTATACAGTTGTGTAACTACTATCACAATCAAGCCATAGAACATTTCCATTACCCCTTTGTAGGACAGCCCCTGGAAACCACTGCTTCTTTCCTATAGTTTTTGCCTTTTCCAGAACATCATATAAATGGTATCATACAGGATGTACCCTTTTGATTAAAATTATTTCCCCTCTAGAATGTGGCATTATGGGTAATAATTTCCTTACTCTTGTTATCTTGAAGAAAATAGTTTCTAATTTTCTATAATAAACATCGCTTTTGTAATTAAAAATAAAAATCAAAAGGAATTATGATGGGTATTACAATAAGTGAGGAGCTAAAACTAATAAAATTCATATTAGGAACAATTTTAAGGTATTTAAATTGTGGAATTATACCACGAAGCAGTGCATTTTGAGAGTCAACATAATTTAAGAGGTGGTCTCTAGGACTGGCCAGAGCTAGGTAAAAATCCTAGCTGTCCTACTGACTAGTGTGTGATTTGGGGAAGGCTATTGAGTATCTTCTATCCTCAATATACTCATTTCAAAAATAGGGTTAAAGGCTGGGTGCAGTGAGTGGCTCATGTCTATGTCTAACCCAGCACTTTCTTTTTTTTTTTTGAGACAGAGCCTCAAGCTGTCCCCCTGGGTAGAGTGCCGTTGCATCACAGCTCACAGAAACCTCCAATTCCTGGGCTCAAGCGAGTCTCCTGCCTCAGCCACCCAACTAGCTGGGACCACAGGCACCCTCCACAATGCCTGGCTATTTTTTGGTTGCAGCCGTCATTGTTGTTTGGCGGGCCTGGGCTGGATTCAAACCTACCACCTTAGGTGTATGTGGCTGGTGCCTTAGCCACTAGAGCCACAGGCACTAAACCTAACCCAGCACTTTCAGAAGCTCAGGTAGGAGAATCGCTTGAGTTCAGTTTGACATAGGAAGGGGCAACATAATGAGACTTGGTAAAAAAAAAAAAAAAAATTAGTGGCTCAGCACCTGTGGCGCTGTGAATCACTGGTATTTATTACATTTAAACTGGTGAAATTATTTTTATTGTTTATTTGGCTATTCTTCTCACAATAATATAATACGTAGTATCATCACTATTACCGTTGAGCTCTCAAGGGGTGTTTAGATACAGAAGAGCATTCGAGGCCAGGGAACACAATGTGCAAAAGCATAGAGTCGTGTCAAGGCCTCCACAGACAAAGAATGACAGGTAGAGGCTGAGAGCTCAGTGGATGTCACAGAGCCTGGGCATAAAGGACTGGTTAGCCAGTGGACTTTATCCTTGGGCCCAAGGGCAGAAACTGCAGACACTGTTTTGTTTGGCCTTGGCCGTGTGTGTGTGTGTGTGTGTGTGTGTGTGTGTGTGTCTTTTATGTCTCTGAATATTTTTGCCAGGTTAGTCTCTGTTTTCCCATCTTCTTCTCCCTGTGCTAGCAAAACATTTTATTCATCTAATACTGTACTTATCATGTGGCATGTTATAGGTACTTGTTTACACACCTGTCTCTTCCATTAGACTATGAGGTCCTATAGACTATGCCTCCCACCTCACAGCAAACCTCTGAGGACTTGACTTCCACTTCACAGGAAGGAAATGAGGTACCAAGAGGTCAAGCTTTTGTCCCAAATTACACAGCTACTATTTGAAGCCAGACAGCCCATCTCTGAACCCAAGTTCCTGGCTAATACTAACCTATTACTGTATGCAAGTAGATAGCTAACGAACATCAGCAGTGATCACTGTGACCCTGTCAAGGTCACAGATGAGTGGGGATCCCAGGATGGAACCCCTGCCTCCCGTCAGGCTCTGTATTCAATGCTCTCACATTCAGCAGCCCCCTAATCCTTAACACAAAACTGTGAAGTGGATAAAATAATCCTTGTTTTCACAGCTTAGGAGACAGGGCCTCAGACACTTTTACTCACCCAAAGTCAGCTAGTTAGGTAGCAGCTTAAAACTCTGTTCCCCTAACAATCAGCCCAGGACTCTTTCCCCTCCACCCTCACTCTCTCATGTCTAACTCTTGAGGAGAGAGGGTAGAAAGAGTATCCAAAGACAACTGATTTGAGGTTCAAAGGTGACTCTTCCTTTAGCACACAAGACTATCATCCTGAGTAGGGGCCTTTGGGAAACTCACTATCACCAGGACTGTAGTGCAGGAACCACGTCAGGTTACCACACATCTAAGCTGGTCAGAATCAACTGCACTGCAGGGTAATGTCCCCACTTCCCCTTCCTTTTCACATAGATCATTATGCAAAGTCAAAATTTTCTGTCTTTTGTTTTTCTGTTCTGTCTCAGTTATTTTCACCTGAGAAATCACTTTCTCACACAGCACAAATGTAGTCTTAGTCCCCTTTCACCTTTTACTGACTGTTATCCAGTTACTTTAGGTAAATCTTTCTCTTTCTGGCAGGCTTTGTTCCATATTTAAACTCCAAAACAGCTCCATTCTGGTTGGTAAGCACAAAAGTAATGTTTATAATACACCTATATTGAAGAAAAAGAATATAACCACTCACTCTGAATTGTTCTAGGCTCAGAGAACAATACCATGTACCATCGTGGATGGTGATCAGATGTCCCCGTCACAATCTTCTCAACGGTTCACTTACAGCTTTACTCTAAGCTGGTGAAGCTGTGGTGTACACTGGCTTAGCCGTGGGCTGGCTCACATTCCAGACCTACCACTTGGTAGCTCTGCAACTTTGGGCAGCTATTTAACCTTTGCCTCAGCTTCCTAATCTGTAAAAGGGAATCCAAGTGGAATCTACCACCTAGAGTTATGATAAGAATAAAAAGGGTTAACTTACATAAAGCACTCAGAATGGCTTTTGTGGTCAAGCAAGAGCAAAATAAACATGAGTTATTGATATTTTTTTCAAACACGAATATTTAATATTTATTTATATTTATTTATTTAGAGACAGAGTCTTACTTTGCTGCCCTCAGTAGAGTGCCATGGCATCATAACTCACAGCAACCTCAAACTTTTGGGCTTAAGCGATCCTCTTTTTTGCCCCAAATTACACAGCTACTATTTGAAGCCAGACAGCCTCCCAAGTAGCTGGGACTACAGGTGCCCGCCACAATGCCCAGCTATTTTTTAGAGACAGTGTCTCATTCTTGCTCAGGTGGGTCTCGAACTCGTGAGCTCAGGCAATCCACCCACCTTGGCCTCCCAAGTGCTGGGATTATAGGCATGAGTCACTGTGCTTAGCCATGAATAGTTAATATTTAAAAAATGTTTTCTCTTTACAACTTATTAAAAAATTTTTTTTTAACTGCAAATACAAAGTTTCAGCCATACAATCAATTAAGTATACATGTTTACTAGGTAACTGGGAGAACTAACAACCAATCATAATATTGTTTCTAAGGAAATTTTATTTTTAATCCAGAAATTTATAAATAAAAATGTGAAGCACAATTTACCTGGAAGATAAGGAATATTTATAACAAAAGTACAAATGCATATAAATCTATGGTATCTTATCTAATATTCTAGAAAATGCTTTACTTTTTTTGAAATGAAATTTATTTCATGACCAATTCATCTATTTTCTGTGGCTATAGCTGCTATGGATCAGGTAGCCCTAAAAAATACAAATCAGAGTTGAAGAGCTCTGGGGTGTCTTTGATTGTTCACAGGGCTTGGCTCTTGCACCCAGACTCACAAGTGCCACAAAACACCATGTTTATATAAAATAACTACTTTAGGCTTTACCATCAGCACTTTCTAGGGGGCTTAGTTTCGTAAAGATAAGTTATTCAGCTGAAGAACTTTAGTTTGCCTGGGCAGAGTACAAAGAGCAATAAGATTAGGCTTACAAGGAAACCGATCCTACTAGCTACTTCCTTTTTATCTCTCCAAATGAAGAAGCACCACTTTTGCCTCGCAGACTTGAAATTCTGCTATTTTTGAATTAACAACCACAGAACATTTGTTAGAGCAACCAGAATTAGTAAAGAAAAATACAGATCCCCTAGTTAAATCTGAATTCCAGATAAACAAGGAATACTTTTTTCAGTATAAATATGTTCCCTGTGCATACTAAAAAAGTATTCCTAGTTTATCCGAAATTCAAATTTAACTGGCCACTTTAATCTGGTCACCTTATTCTTTGGGAAATGAATTATTGCTAGACATACTACTGTGCACACACTCTCTCTCTGTCCCTCACACCACCCACACAGATTTTCATGTTTTAGAGGAATACAGGTGCTTCATAAACATAGTACACCAATCTGTATTTACTCTCAAGATTGTGGAAATTGGTTGCATTCAAGAACTACCAATAATTCTCTTTTGTGTTGAAATTGGGAGAAAAAATCTATAATATCATTTAATTAATTTTATCTCTTATTTCTGTATAATTACATAAATTAGCTACAGAGCTCAATTTTTATCTTAATGTATTATATTTTCTTTTCTCAAAAGGTAAATAGAATCTGGTGGCTGCAAAACAATTTAATATGAGAAAATACTGCCACCTGGAGATCAGAGACAGGTATGACTAAGTACAACCTGATTTCTAATCGTGGAATAAGAAATCTGAGTTATGGTAATATTTGATTAAATAATGGGTACAATGTAGGGGTTTACGGCACATCTTTTTTGGTGCAGGACATAACCAAAAGAGGGATTTTACCCATCAAATTTAAATATCATGACCTGTTTTTTTGTAGCCTCACATTAATCTGAAATAAAAAATAATAGTAACTCACTTTATCACCCTCGGTAGAGTGTTATGGCATCACAGCTCACAGCAACCTCCAACTCCTGGGCTTAGGCGATTCTCTTGCCTCAACCTCCTGAGTAGCTGGGACTACAAGAACCTGCCACAACACCCGGCTATTTTTTGTTGCAGTTTGGTCAGGGCTGGGTTCTAACCTGCCACCCTTGGTATATGGGGCCAGCGTCCGACCCACTGAGCCACAGGCACTGCCCATATGCATGTATTTCTTATTATTTATTCATTTAATGAACAATTAATAAGTTTCTATTATATTTCAGACACTATGCTACACTTTGGGAGTATAAAGATGTATAAAACCTAGTTCCTTCCTCTGAGCTGCTAATAGACTAGTAGGAAAGATAAATTACCAGATGTCATCCCAGGGCCCTGCCCCTTAAGATTAAAATGCAATTAAATCTAACACCACTTTTATACAATGTAAAATGCATATCTCTCCCTCTTTCTAAGATTATAAGGTAGAAGGTTGTTTATGATTTTCCCATTCACCCTGGACTCTAAACTCCTGACACAGTTCATTTTACAGATGCCTTTATTATTATATACATGTCATCTTTGATCTCCACCAAATCTCCCAAGGATGTAGAACATAACCCCTTTCCCTTGATTTCCATAATGACTCATTCACGTAAGCTCTGAGTATGCAGAGGCTTTATCTGGATGTTTGGGAACATACATGTGTTTGTGTGTTGTCATTTACAGCAACATTAACATATTCAAATTGAATAACAGACTTCCTTGCCCTTTTTTTTTTTTTTTGAGACAGAGTCTCAATGTGTCACCCTTGGTAGACATAGTGGCGTCACAGCTCACAGTAACCTCAAACTCTTGGGCGTAAGCGATTCTCTTGCCTCAGCCTCCCAATTAGCTGGGACTACAGGCGCCAGCCACAACACCTGGCTATTTTTTTTGTTGCAGTTGTAATTGTTGTTTAGCTGGCCCAGGCCAGGCTCAAACCTGCCAACCCTGGTGCATGTGGCTGGCACCCTACCTACTGAGCCACAGGTGTCACCTTCCTTGCCCTTTTTAAAGTCCTCCTCCTTTCCACTATTTCAATGGGCCTTTCTCCCTCTGTCCCCCTTTTTGGCTGTCTCTTCACAATAATTTCCACCCCCTACACTCTACCCCAGCAAACAGTTCTTCCCATTTTATTATACAGAGCAATTCAACTTTCTCAATCTCACCCTCAAATTCAGCCTCCTGCCCACCTGGGTACGTCCAACTCTCATTAGGATAAAATGATGGCCTAAAAGAGTCTCATCCATGTTCTTGCCCCTTTACTTAAGATTTCCCCACTGATAGGAATTATGCCAAACTAAGAGTCGTAGCAGTTTGGGTTTTAAATAACATTTCAAAATTTTCTTGTGCAGATACATACACTAAGTGTAATGCAAGCCCTTCCTTTGCTTGCCTTTCTCCCTCCTTGCCTTCCTCTTTCTCTGCTGTACTGAAAGTTATCCCTAAGGTATTTCTTAGTGGTCTTGTGATACTCCATGTTAATACTGTTCAAGTTGGACTAAAATTCAAGAAAAGGAAAGAAATCTGAAGGATGAGTCGTAACACAGTGTAGTCAATCTGCTGACTCATGCATGGTATACTTTGTTCTTTAGTTAAGTCTATATACAAACCTTCTAAAGTTCGAGTATTCCTATGATAAGAACTTGAAGGATATTGGAAAGATTCTCATATCCTGCTGGTAACCATTCCCAAATCCTGTTAACTACTCTTGGCCTTAATTAAAAAGGAAGTGGGAACTTGAAATTGGATTAAAAATAAAATGTGTTGGCTCAGCACCTGTAGCTCAAGCAACTAAGGCGCCAGTCACATACACCAGAGCTGGCAGGTTCGAATCCAGCCTGGGCCTGCCAAACAACAATGACAGCTACAACCAAAAAACATCCAGGCATTGTGGCAGGCGCCTGTGGTCCCAGCTACTTGGGAGGCTGAGGCAAGATAATCACTTAAACCCAAGAGCTGGAGGTTGCTGTGAGCTGTGATGCTACGGCACTCTACCCAGGGCGACAGCTTGAGGCTTTGTCTCAAAAAATAAAATAAAATAAAATGTGTTGAGTTGGAACACATTCTTCTTAGTAAAGTGTCACCAGAATGGAGAAGCAAGAATCCAGTGAACTCAGTTCTAATATGAAGCCAGGAGACAATCTAAAACATACCCTCATAAGAGGAAAACTCAAATCAATTCAAGGTGGGGGTTAGGGAACAAGGGAGCAGGGAGAGGAGAGGAGGGAAGGGGGTGGGGATTACAACATATGGTACACCTTTTGGCGTGGGACACAATTATAAGAGGGACTTTAGCTAACAAAGTAAGAAGAGCCAATCAGCCAACAATTCTCCTAACTTCTGAATCAGTTCCTTCATCACACCTCTTGGCAGAAAGGCTGGTGTAAAAAACCACGAACTACTCTGCCAGGAAAAAAAGAGCATTTGTCTTGGCAGTAGTGATGCCATATGACTGGCATTACAACGCAGCCTGCATGGGTTTAAAGAGGGACTGCTTGAATCACTTTACTTTCAGAAATAAAATCAGGGAACTTATCCATTTATAAGTAGATTTACTGATCACCTATTTTACTCCATGTTCTATGTAATGTGCTTAACATACAAAATCAGGCAACAAATGGAGACCACTTCTCTAAAGTAATGAAAAAAATCAGCTGGGGGCGGTACCTGTGGCTCAAGGAGTAGGGCGCCAGCCCCATATACCGGGGGGTGGCAGGTTCAAGCTCAGCCCCGGCCAAAACTGCAAAAAAAAAAAAAAAAAAAAATTCAGCTGGGCATTATGGTGCACACACCTGCAGTCCCAGCTACTCAGGAGACTGAGGTGGGAGGGTCACTAGAGCCCAGGTGTTCCAGGCTGCAGTGAGCTATGACAGTGTACTCCAGCCACAGAGCAAGACTCTGTCTCTAAAAAGAAATAAAACATATTTTCATGGGCTGTGCCTATGGCTCAGTGAGTAGGGCACCAGCCCCATATACCAGAAGTGGTAGGTTCAAACCTGGCCCCGGCCAAAAAAAAAAAACAACAACATATTTTCCCTTAAGGAACTTATAGCCTAATGAGGGAGGCAAGTTTATCAAAAACCATATATGTAAGAATACTGTAAATATTTATAACTTTTCAGGTCTGTTCTTTACCCCATGTTTCCAAAGCAATTAGTAGTAACATACTTAAAATGACAAAGGCCTCTGTGTTTATTTTCAGACCCCTCATTAAGAATATGAGTGCTTATGAATTCACGTAGCAGTGGTCCAGAGGGTGCGGACCACATATACTGAGGCTGGAGGGTTCAAACCCAGCCTAGGCCAGCTACAGCAATGACAACTGCAGCAACAAAAATATAGCTGGGTGTTGTTGGCGGCGCCAGTAGTCCCAGCTATTTGGGAGGCTGAGGCAAGAGAATTGCTTAAGTCCAAGAGTTTGAGGTTGCTGTGAGCGGTGAGGCCATAGTAGTCTACCGAAGTCAACAAAGTGAGACTCTGTCTCAATTAAAAAAAAAATTTGTATAGCATACAAGACATAGGATTTCTCCTGACTCCGGGTCTGCTGCACTTTCCATGACACCACACCATTCTTCTTTAAAAATGGTGGTTCATGGCTCTTGGCCCAATGATTCCCCCTTTCAGCATTAGCAGTTTCCAACAGTTTCCAAATGGCTCACCCATCTCTTCAACAATAGTATAGTTCTCTGGAGGTCCTCAGTGCTGGTTAGTACAGATTTGATCTCTCGCCACCGTCTTTAGAGTGTGCCTTAAAGCAGAAGTTTTAGCCTGTATAACAGTCGCCTTAGGAATAACGCATCCTTTCAAGTCTCAGCCATGAAGCAAACCTACATAACCCCACATTGTAGCCTGTTCCTCCTAAGTGGGCTCTGTTTCTATCCTTCTACAGAATACCCTTTTAAAAAAAGTAACTCAGACCACATCATACTTTAAAACTTTCCAAAAGCTTATTGTTGCAGTTAGGTGAAAAAGAAAAGACGACTTACCTTGATTTAAAACCCTTCCGGACCTGATCCCTGACAACCTGGGGGACTTCATTTCACACCACCTCTAGTTGCCTCTTGCACTCCAGACTCCGGGCATTCTTTCACTTCCATGAACATGCAAAGCTCCTTTCTGCTGTACCACTTCTTTCTCTAGCTGTCTCCTGAGCTAGGCATGCAAAGCAGCATTGAACAGTGACCTGTCTTGGCCAAGGGACTCTGCTATGGGAGGAAAAGTAGGTAAAGGCACTTAGCAAACGATTTCCAAGTAAAAGCGAACAAAAACAAAGGAACGAAAGGGGCAATCAGGGGATGATTGTTTTCAGGCACTAAGGTGGAGTACCTATTCGCTTTGAGTCGAGATACCTACCTGCCTTTCCCTTTAGAGTGTAAACTTCTCAAGGGAAAGGACAATATATATTTGTGACTTACAAAGAAGGATCCACAAAAGTGCCTTCCAAACCTGCTCATCACCTGAGGATCTTACAGAAAGGGAGATTCCTGTTTCAAAGAAAATGTGAAAAAATCTTGACACGTGATGCTTGTGTAAATTTAAATACTGATGGGCTACTTAATAATACTAAGCAATTACAGCTGTTCTAGGGATAGTAAAGACATTGTGGCAAAGTTTCAGAAGTTTTTGTCTTTTAGACATCCATATTAAAATATTAGGGAATAAATGGTATTTGGGATATGCTTGAATAAAGCTTTGGAGAGAGGGAAATGTAAGGGAGGGGTATTTTTTACAGGTTTCATCTGAGTACATACTTACCAGGCAAACATGAGTATTAGATATTATCACATCATCTAACGACATGTAGTTTTGCAAGACTAGGAATCAGATTTCTGATTTTCTAAAGTGTGAAGTTCCAGCATTGGATACATGGTGTACAAAGACAATGAAAGTTTCTATGTGATTTACTTCAAGCTGCACTTGTGTGTGTGTTTATGTGTGTACATGTGAATCACCTGCAATCATACCAAAAATCATACGCAGTATGAATTTGTTACAATTTTCTTCTAAAAATCTCTCTGTCTTTTCATTATTTCCATAGCACCCTAAAAATACAACGGTGGCAGGACTGGTACACTGAAGCTAAATAAAACATGTAGGGAAAAAGACAGGACAAAATTTCCTTTCCTCAGTGTTGTGTGTGGAAACTGAAAAAGAAAAAAGTATGACTTTCCACGTAGGGTCTGCGTCAACATCAAGTACAAGTGACTTCATTAGCCAGAGTCAGTAGCTGTGTGAGGGGGGTTCATAATACTCTTCTGTCTCCTTTGGTACATGTTTGACATTTTCCACAAGAAAAATATTTCATAACAATAGAGATTCCTACTGATAGTGAAATAAAACCTTTTTAAAAAGCCAAAAAAAAAAAAAAACCCAACCCACAATAGAGATTCCTGGGACCCCAAGATTTGGGGTCATTGTGAATCTATTGGGTTTGCATCACCACCACTACTAGGAGATTCATCAACACTACTCGTATTGCCTACCTATGCATCAGTACTAGGGGGTGGGGAGAAGGTCTTGTTAGGCAAGGCTCTCATCCTCTAAATATCACGCTTAGGAAGAAAGTATCTAATTAGAGCAATTCACACAAGGTATCACTCTAACAGTCAATCCAAAGGAGGGAAGTTTGCAGTTTAAAAGAAAATCTAGTAAATCTGAAAGAACAAAATTTCTTTCAAAGAGGAATTCCAGGTTCCAGATTAAAGAAATCATAGTCAAATTGTACCTCTGCATCTTAACATATCTGTTAGTGTAGGTTAGTACAGTATAATCCAGCCACACTCACCCCTCGTTTCCTTAAACATGCCAAACTCCTCTGTGCCTCCAGACCTGTATTTCAGCCATAAGTTTTCTTCAAGGATGCCCTTTCCCGAGACCATTCCATGCTGGCTCATGTACTTCATTCACCTCTTAACCTCAAAGTCGCCTTTTCAGGAAGGCCTTCTCTGACACTCCTCCTTCAGTTCCCCACCCTTACAGTAACTCCCTGTGAACTTAAGCTGTTATTTCAGGGTACTTATTACTAAATGAGAAACTGTATTATTCATATACTAATTTATTATCAGTCTCCTTTATCAGGAATTTAAGATGTCTGACAATGAGGTTCTTGTCCTTTTTGTTCACATGATCCTGACCTCCTACAACAGGTCTGGCCTAAATAAGGACTCAAATAAGTATTCAAAACTCTGAATACCCGAAATATTTACATTGATAAGAATACTTCCCCATGTCCCCAGATTATATAGCAGAATGCAAACTCAAATACCACAGAGCTCAGATAAGGGCTAAAGGCAAAGAAAAACTCTTAATAGATATCATCTGAACTGTTCTAAAGGAGGCAGTGGTTCAACTTGAACCACTGTTTCCAGGCTACAATAAGGCTCTAGTGAGGTCAGACCTTCCCATTTATTCATGAGATGTCAAAGATCCTTTTTTTCCTTCAATTTTAATTGTTAGCAATCAATTTGAAAAAAAAAGAGCATGTGAATCACCAGTTTGCAAACTCTGCTCATATAACAAGACAATTAGAGATTACTTCAAAAGAGACATTGAGAAAAGGTATTGAGAAGTTCAGTATTGTAATGAACAATGGGAAATAAGCTAAATGTACATCCCTGGGAATTCCCAAATAATTTGTGGCAGACTTATTTGACATAATATTACATAGCTAAAACAAATGAAGTCTAGTCATACCTACCAATGTGGACAGATCTCAGAAACATAGAGTTGAGTGAAAAAATCAAGTTGCAGATCAACACATCAAATAAATATTCATTTAAAACTTCAGAAGTTCAAGGCCATTCTACCTACTGTTTATAAATACATAGCATAGAAACTTAGATTGGCAAGGTAAATATCAAATTCATGATCCTTGTTGGCTCTTAAGAAGGCAAGGGGTAGAGTGGGACTAGGAATAAGGGGTAACCCCCTTATCTATGAATGATCTATTTCCTTCATTTAAAAACGTGCAATGACAAAATATAACAACTGTGTATTCTGGATAGCGGGTACATAAGTGCTCTGTGCTTTCCAAAACATGTCAGAATTTTTCAAAAATCGGGGATAGTAGTAAAACATCCTATACTCGAAGACTGCTCGCCTTTGCTCGGCCTCTCTTTCGTAGATAGAATCTACAGGTACGGTTTCCTCATTAGTAGATGCGGTACCTCCAGCCCCTTCAATCTAACAGCCTATGAATGTAAAATCTTCCCACTCTCAACCCCCACACCAGGAGGGCTACCCAGACCAGGGGATGAAACGTGGATTTCTTCCCTCATTTGAGAATAATCCTTCTCTCTTAACCTGCACTCTTTTTCCAGAGTCAGTGTAGTGGATGGAGAGCTGTGTTCGCGACAGAGACATCTGGACCGATTAGCCTTTCTGAGCCTCGGATTCTTCGTTTCTAAAACAGGGGATAATAACCTGCCTAATAGAATTGTGACGAGGTTTAACCATAACATATCTCTAGTCCCTGAACAGAGCTGCTATGAACAGTAGTAGTAACAGAATCTCAGTTACGGGCTCAAAGAGGGTCGCTGAACAGAATCACGATTTTCTCTCTGCCTTGGAAGTCGAAGTTGGTTTAGCTGAGAGAAGTCCAGGCAGCGAATCGGAAACAATCAAGGACAGTTGCTATAGCGACACTCTGGTTCCGCCTCCGGGTTTGCTCGCATAGCATGCTGGGAATTGCAGTGCGTGGGATCTGACAGGCACTGAGGGGGCGGGGACGCTTCCGGAGAGAGTACTACATTTCCCCTTCCTACTACGTCCCAACCCCTTATAGAGCCCTGCTTCTGAGTTACAGAGCCTAAAAAGAAACTCCCATAAGGTTTTTTTTCCACACCTGCCGGAGTTACAGCTAAAGACAGGTCAGGAGAAGCGATGAAGTGCCGAGGCCGGAGACAAAAGCGCCACCGCGGAAGAAGGAAGAGGCGGGACTCCCGCCCAGAGCTTGGGGCTCCGCCTCCTTACGTCACTTCCGTAAACAAAGGGAGTTACGGAGGCGCGGGTCTCGGGATGTGACCCGCGCTCTTGCTGCAACTGCGGCAGTACTTTCGGAGGCTCCTGGATCTTTGCAGGGTGAGGAAGGGGGTCCCGATCTCCTTCTTTTTCAGGTATGTGGTGGAAGGAAAGGAACCCCTTCAACTTCCCTTTTAGCCTTTCCCACCACCCACTCTGATCACTGCTGGGTACTGGGCTGTGAATAGTCATCGCTTCGGCAAATTATGGAAAGGGGATGAGGTGAAGTCAAGAGGGACTTCCCAGTGGTCATGCTCAAAAGCAGGACCTAGTACTCAAAACTAGCTCGTGAGTCAGTAACTATGAACAGTTTACCCCTTCTCTTAGACAACCCTTGCTGGTTGGTATGCAAGAAAGATTTTGGCTCTTGTGACAGATGTTACCTTCCTAAACTAGATAAATCTCTCGCCCTGTCCCCTCAGAATATCGTACATTAGACCACCATTGGTTTATTTGCATTGGTTTACTTCCCAGATTTGTTTTTTTTTCTTTTTCTTGTATCTCCAAATGTGTATTAGCATCTTTAAATTTGAAGGCCAGTGTGTTTATGTGTATCATAAATGTATATAAGAACTGATATTCCATCGTCTCTATTTATTGGTCTTTTAAAGTTCCATTAATTTGTGCTGCATGTTGAAAGAACCCCTAAATGACTGCTTTGTTACTAAAAATGTTTCTTTTTTTTTTTTTTTTTTTGGAGACAGAGCCTCAAGCTGTCCCCCCTGGGTAGAGTGCCGTGGCTTTACAGGTCACAGCAACCTCCAACTCCTGGGCTCAAGCGAGTCTCCTGCCTCCGCCTCCCAAGTAGCTGGGACCACAGGCGCCCGCCACAACGCCCGGCTATTTTTTTTGGTTGCAGCCGTCATTGTTGTTTGGCGGGTCCGGGCTGGGGATTCGAACCCGCCACCTTAGGTGTACGTGGCTGGCGCCTTAGCCGGTTGAGCTATAGGCGCCGAGCCTAAAAATGCTTCTTAAAGGAAAAATTGTTAGCCGGGTTTAAGTAAATTTACAATTGGTTTCCAGGATTAGGACAGCATTAGAGCCTTTCCCAGAAAGCTTTTTGTTCTTTGATGGTATGGTAGCTCCAGTTGTGATTGTTTGGGGTTAACTTGAGCCGATTTGAACTCAGCGGTTTAAATTCCAGGGCTATTAGCTCTGAATAAAGACAATAGCAAAACATTTATTTTCATTAAAATTCTCAAATAATTATTTTTGAGAGTGACAGTAATGGGTTTGAATCTTTTTGAATAGTCATACTATGATTAAATTCAACACCACAAGTATAAAAAAGGCTTAATGTTTCTAAGTCAGTTTAAAAAAAAAGAAATGCAGAAGGATATTTTTAGATAGATGAGTGTTAGGAAAATAAAGCTGGTGAATACATAAACTAAGGGGAAGGGACAAGGATAAAGAGAAGGTCTTACACATATTCCACATGGAAAGGCCATCAGTAACTTCATAGTGTTAACTTTTTTGATATGGGCAAAACTAAGCATACATCATAAAGATTCATGTTTGCTTATAAATGGGTAGAGAAAATATATTCAAAACAGACAAGGAATAAAAGTTTGATTTGATAGATCTTTAGTCATCCAACTAGACTCAGTGTTAGGCCTATGCAGAAACTGAGTAGGTAGTTAAAATAAGGCTTCCGGTTCGTGTTTAGAATACTGATGCCCTGACAATTATACATCTGTTTGAATCTAGTCATTTCTTCCTGAGGATGTATTTTTGAGGACAAACCTAAAGGCCAGCCGAAGCTTGAGTCAGGCTGGGAATATTACATGGATGATTTGTTTATTGTGTATCATTCCACTTGTAGAATATAGGCTTCTTGGGCAAAGATTCTGCTCTGTTCAGTGTGGGCTTCTCAAAACCCACAATATTACCTGGCTTATGGGAAAGAGGAAATAAATATTATAGGATAAGTGAATAATGAAAATGGTAAAAAAAAAATTGTCTACTAGACAGTTTTGCTAAGGGCTCCTGTGGATATAGCAAAGTAGATTAACCTTAAGAAAACTGTATTTAGCCAGGGGTAGTGATGCCATGGCACTCTACCGAGAGTGACAAAGTGAGACTCCGTCTCAAAAAAACAAACAAAAAAACCCAAGAAATCTGTATTTTGTCTTTCTCCTATGACCTCTGAAATTCTTGATCCTCTTTCAGCCTGCGAAATGGGTTTCTAAATTTCTTTTCTTTTTGCATATTATAGCATGCATGTGTGATTGCTGTATTTCCTTATTTAGGTCTTAAGAAGCTGGCTTTGGTGCAATAAGGATCTTAAAACAATGGAAGAGCGGAAAGTGAAGAGGAGGAGTCCTAAGTCTTTTAGTGCCCACTGTACTCAGGTTGTTAATGCCAAAAAAAATGCCATTCCAGTTAGTAAAAGCACAGGGTTTTCAAATCCTGCATCACAGTCCACTTCACAGCGACCAAAGTTAAAAAGGTGAATTATTTTCCTTCACATATTCACAGTAAAATACTATTAAAGTAAATCTTGAGTCCACTTATTCTTATGACATTTTTTTCTCTTGCTTTGAGTTTTGGAATAATTGAGCATCCATTATATGTGACTTATAAACAAACATTTATGAAAGTTACAGTGTATAGAGACGGAAAATATGAAATGAACTGTTGGCTTGAAGGCCCCTACTTTGTCTTATGTTAAAATACACAGAGCAAGAACCTTGGAACAATGTTGAGCTAGACAGAAATGGGGAAAATGATAAAAAGTCAGAAGGTCTCTTTTTGTTTTACTAAGATGAGTGTATCTGCCTTGATATTATTTTTATCGTATATTTTTTAGAGATGGGGGTGTCACTATGTTGCCCAGGCTGCCCTCAAACTCCTAGGCTTAAGCAATCCTCCCACCTCAAGCCTCCTGAGTGGTTGGGACTACAGGCATGCTCAACTATACCTAGCTTGTAGTTTTTATTTTTAAAAGAGTTATGTCATTGTTTTGTAGAAATGATTTGTATTTAGTCTAAAGAACTGGAAGAAATTCAAAGCACAAAATTTCCACCATCTGGAAATAGTCATTATTAATATTTGAGTACAAACAAACGAATATCATTTGTCTTTAGGATACTTAAAGGAAAGAAATGAAAAGCTTAAAGGTGTTATACAGTACTGTTGCATATGTATGAGTATTCTGTAGTATTAGGTATTTAGAAGTGAAGATTATAACCTTAGAGAAAGAAGCATTGTATAATCTCTATCCTCTTTTAATTATTAAATAATTTACTCTCTCATACAAGCTCATCATGGATGATCAGTTGAGGAAATGCTATAGCACTCTTAAGCCATTGGGTTTATTGAAAAGAAAAGAAGAGATTGGTGCCTTGATGATCCCTCTTTGAAGAAATAAAAATGACATAGCCAAAGACATGAGAACATTTGGAAAAAAAGTATTCCAATAAGTATTAAATGATAAACAACAAGGGTAAATGAGTGCCTCCCTGCCTTCCTTGAGCATATATTTTCCCTATTTATTGTACCTTTATTGTAGTAAATTTGTTTACTAAATTATTTGTTTGAATAATTGATCAGAATGAGAAGGAGTTTTTCTCTTGGAGGAGTTTAATTTAGAAACAGATCTTGAAGAAAGTTATGGCTGGTGGAAAAGGAAAGCCAAGAGATTTAAAGATAAATACCTTTTTCTCAAAAATTTTTTTTTTTTTAGAGACAGAGTCTCACTTTGTCGCCCTCGGTAGAGTGTTTAGGCATCACATTTCACAGCAACCTCCAGCTCTCTTGGGCTTAGGCAATTCTCTTGCCTTAGCCTCCCGAGTAGTTGGGACTATAGGCCCAGCTATTTTTTTGTTGCAGTTTAGCCAGGGCCAGGTTTGAACCCGCCACCCTGGATATAGGGGGCCGGCGCCCTAACCACTGAGCCACAGGCACCACCCCTCTCTAAATTTTTAAAAGTAGTTTATTTGTATCATTGTCATTGTCATGTTTAACCTGGTAACTTTATTTCTATTTCTTCTTCTAGATGTAGGCTTCCTGAGTGTGGGACTGTATTGCTCATCATGTGTGCCTGACAATACTTACAGTGGAGCATTGTGCATAGTATCATTTTATTGTGTGCTTTTTTGCTATCGAATTATTTTAACATAAAATGAGAAAATGTGATATAATCAAAAATACTGAAGTAGGAATAAACAGGGTTTTGTTTTTATCTTTTTTGTTTGTTTCCTAAGAGGGTCATTAAATGATGAACTGATAGGAAATGCTTACGTGGGTAAAACTTCTAAAGTTGAAAGGAAAACCAGTGTTTGCTATACTGAAAACTTACAATCTGTGGTAGTTTATCTCAGATTTTAGTATAAATAAGTATCTCTTGGAGAGCTTTATGAAAATGAAGATTCCGAATCAGTGAGTCTGGATGGGACTTCAGATTACCATTTCTTAATTTTTTTTTTTTTGAGACAGAGCCTCAAGCTGTCCCCCTGGGTAGAGTGCTGTGGCATCACAGCTCACAGCAACCTCCAACTCTCAAGCAAGTCTCCTGCCTCAGCCTCCCAAGTAGCTGGGAGCACAAGTGCCTGCCAAAACGCCCAGCTATTTTTTTTGGTTGTAGCCTTTATTGTTGCTTGGTGGGCCTGGGCTGGATTCAAACTCGCCACCTTAGGTGTATGTGGCTGGCACCTTAGCCATTTGAGCCACAGGCACCAAGCCCAGATTACCATTTCTAATAAGCTCTTGGGCCTGGACAGCACTTTGAGTAGCAAGGTAGCAAATAGTGTGATTTAACACCATGTATATAAAATGCATCATGGACTGTCAACAGCCCATGTGTTCCAAGTTTCTTTCTTGTTAAGAGAATTAGTTTTGGCTCAGTGCCTGTAGCTCAGAGGCTAGGGCACCAGCCACATACCCTGGGATCTGTGGTTTCAAACCCAGCCTGGGCCTGCCAAACAACAATGACAACTACAACAAAAAAAATAGCCAGGTATTATGGCGGGCACCTGTAGTCCCAACCAACTATTTGGGAGGCTGAGGCAAGAGAGTTGCTTCAGCCCAAGAGTTTGAGGTTGCTGTGAGCTGTGATGCCAAGGCACTCTACCAAGGGCGATGTAGTGATACTCTGTCTCAAACAGACCAGTATTAGTTTCAGGCAGTGCCTGTGGCTCAAAGGAGTAGGGCGCTGGCCCCGTATACTGGAGGTGGTGGGTTCAAACCCAGCCCTGGCCAAAAACTGCAAAAAATTACAAAACAAAACAAAACAGTATTAGTTTCCTCTTCATGCTTCCCTGCCTTCCCTGGGCATATATTTTCCCTGTTGATTTTACCTTTATTGTAGTCTATATGGTACTAGGGAAGATCTCATCATTCAGCAGTATGTAAAGATTGAGTACTGAATATACATACTACATGTCAGGATTTGTAGTATGCATTGGGTTATAAAGATACCACACAACCTTTCCTTTTTGCCTGTTTAACCCCCTCTTGTTCTTTATTTGTTTGTTTATTTATTTTTTGAGAGACAGGGCCTCACTATTGGCAGCCTGGTCTCAAACTCCTAGCCTGAACTGGTCCTCCCTCCTCGAGCTCCCAAAGTGCTAGGATTACAGGAATGAACCACTATGCCTGGCCCCCACTTGTTCTTTAAGCCTTCACTCACATATCACCATTAAGAAACGTTTTCTGGTTAGCCCCAGGCTGAATGAACTGCTCTTTTCCTCCCTTTCTGTATCACAGTGTGCACACCATCATCACTGCACTATTTAGGAGCCTTTTATAGGCTAGACATGTATAATGAGAACTAATTTAGTGTAGGGGTTCCAAAAAAGGCCTTCCTGAGGGAATTTAAACTGAGACTTGAAAGAAGTGTGGGAGGTAGCCTGGCAAAGATGGCAGTAAGTGGAAGGATGCTAACATAGGCAGAGGATGAGCATGTAAGAAGATAAGAGCAGAGATTTCTAGGAAACTGAAGGGATTCAGTACAGCGATAGACAGGGAGAATAGGGTTTCTTAAGGATGTTGGACTTGATCCAGCAGATAGTGCAAATCTACTGAAAAGTTTGAATTCAATAAATTATATGATCTGGTTTTACTTTTTAGAAATGGACTTGGCTGTGGGAAGAGAAGGAGGACCACAGACCACACACACAGGCAGGGAGATTGGTTGGGAAGCTGTTTGGTCAAAGATAGAATGGGGGCAGTGGAGGAGAGAACCAGAGAGATTAGGTATTGGAGGGGCGTATAATCAATAGGATGGGGGCCTTAGGAAGTTATAGGAGTCAAAGATAACAGGTTTTTAGCTTTCCATTGTATGGTGATTATGGAATGTCAACGTCTTCCTTTCTTTGGGGGACATGTCTGCCATCATGTCAGTTACAGATTAGGGACCTCATAACCACTTTTGAACTACTGGTAGTTCTTGGAACAAATTGGATAAAGTTTAGAAGGGAAGTGTAGTATTTTTTACTGAGAAATGAAATGTGAAGTACAGGATAGTTTAATAACAGCTCTCTTTTCAGTTTTTTGCAATCCAGAGAATGAGTAACTTATGTAAATGTATTAGCCACACTTTTTATATGCCTTAATAGTTCTATTTTATACATTTGTTTGAGATTTTCATGATCTCTTCTCTGGTTTGAAGTTACTAATTTATTTAGTTTTGACTTTATTCTGATTTCTTGCTTTTAAGGAGAATTTCATTTAATTCACTAAAATATTAAGCAGAAGTTTAATCTAGAACAGCCTGAAAAGAAATACAGTAGAACCTCCATAGTTGATCCCCTCTCTTCATTGACCTAATTTTCATAGACCAGACATGCGCCACATATTCATACACAGAGTAGGCCTCATTCTTTATGTTGACCTCCTCTGTATGTTGACCAGTTTCTTACAGTCCCTGGGGTGGTCAACTTACAGAGGTTCTACTGTAATCAAAGGTAATTGCATCATCTTTGCAGAGTGATGAAAGAAAAGACCAAACCGCAGGGTGGAGAAGGAAAAGGTGCTCAGTCCACTCCGATTCAGCACTCCTTCCTCACTGATGTCTCGGACGTTCAGGAGATGGAGAGAGGGCTCCTAAGTCTTTTGAATGATTTCCACTCTGGAAAACTTCAAGCGTTTGGTGAGCAAGAGATGTTTCTCTATTATTTTTTTCTCTAAGATGTCTGCATCCTATTTTCTGGATTTATTTTGCCCTTCCTTTTTAAAGTATCATTTTCTTTTATTAAAAAAAAAAAAAGAGAGAGCGAGCCCAGAGGCATAAAATACAGTCATGCTAGATTTCATTCATCATTTGCCTTCTAAAACTTCTGGGAGAATTTTTTTTTTACAAGAGGTTAGTGAAGTGTTAAAGTAGGATTGTTATTACAGAATAAAAGTTGAACAAATGAAAGGGACAGTCTTTGTCAGTTTGTGTCTTACTTTGGAAACGTATCAAGATGACTGCCCCTTACCCTTATCTTGGATATTGTCAGATTTTTCACGTAAAGTTTGTAATTTTATAAGCTATTGTTGGATTGCTCTTTTCAGGATCCTTACCCAGTTTTCTATTGGGTTATTTTTCCTTTTGTTGTTGTCTATTGCTAAGCATCCTCTGCATATTTTAGATACTAACCCTCTAACCTCTATTATTCATTTATTTATAATAAATTTATTGTCTATGAACTTTGTTAATGGTCTATTTAAACTTGTAAAAGTTTTAAATTTTTTTTTGAGACAGAGTCTCAGTCAGTCGCCCTGGGTAAAAGTGCTGTGATAACACAGCTCGCAGCAACCTCAAACTCTTGGGCTTAAGAGATCCTCTTGCCTCAGCCCCCTGAGTTGCTGGGACTACAGGCACCTGCCATAATGCCTGGCTATTTTTTTTTTTTTTTTTTTAGAGACAAGGTCTTGCTCTGGCTCAGGCTGGTCTCAAACTCCTCAGCTTAGGCAATCAACCCACCCTAGCCTCCCAGAGTGCCAGGATTTTCAGGTGTGAGCCACCACATCTGGCCAAAGTTTTAAATTTTTACATACTTAAATATATCTATCTTTTATAGTTTCTGGGTTTCCAGTCTTGGAAAGAAGACACTGAAAACAGTGTCTTCCAGTATTTGAAAGAAGACACTGAAAACACATTATTTATTTTACGTTGTTTTATTATACCCCCACCTCCTTGCTTTAGCCCAAGGTGGCCTTTTCAGAGTACTTTTATTTCCCCTTCGCCTCTCTTCTCTTCCAGAGATGAAATTTCTGGGCTACTTTCACTTCTCCCCTTGATCCCAACACCCTCCCTGCCTCTGCTCTATGGTGACTGTGTATTTTTGGATTGAAGTCATATCATCTGCTGTTACTCAACTGATTGCTCTCTATAGGGGTTGTAAATGAGAATTCCATTGCCAGTCAGATTATTTCTTACTAGGCAACTTATTATTTTTTGTTTTGAAGCTTAAAAGATTATTTTCTTTTTTCTTTAAAGGTTAGGAATTTACCAGGATATGCTTAGAACTGCATCTTTTCTCATCAGTCTTGCCTGAGAATCGTCTGCTGACTCATTTTTCATCTTACAGAACACATTTGCTATTGTTTATTATTTCTCCTCCATCTGTTTCTCTTTATTCTCTCTGGAGCTTCTGTTGTTCTCATGTTAGGTCACCTAGACCATCCTCTTACTTTTATCTTTTCCCTTGTGATTTCTCTATCTTTTTATTTTCATTGTATTTCTCTCTTCACATGCACGTAACCCACATATACACACCTCAAGGTATTTCTGTTTGTTCATTTGACCTTCCAGGTTACTAATAGTTGGAAAATATTAAAGTAGCGGAAATGTGATACCTATGTATCTTACTGTTAAGAAGAAGGAATGATTTTGAAAGAGCTTCGGTGTTAGTATTGTGTAGCACAGTGTAGTCTGGTTGATTTATGAAGATGTTATAAAGCTGCCTAGAAGGAGTAAGTATAATTTACATTAATTCATATTGATTCAAGGTGTGTACTTCAGCTTTAGCTGAACCTTTGTAACACCTTTCGGAAAAACCAAAAGTTTAAGAAAAATTATAGTCTCAAGAGGCTGCAGAGTCTGTACTTAAACTGGCTGAAAATATGGCATATACATAGATGAGTTACTCTGGACAGATAATGTCAAGTCAAAGGATTCTACTCAATAAATAATGAGATACCCCTTAGCAATGAAGTTACCTTGTACTACTGTACATACCATCAAGATTTTTACATTGTGTTGCTCTTGCTTTATAACATTTTCGTGCTTCGAAAGTATTTTAATTTGCATTTATTAAAGGAAGACAACATAAGTGGTTGACAAAATGATTCATGGTCAAAATTCTTATAGCGCTCTTAATTTCATTCAGGTTATTATAAAATGTTGGATCACTCAATTCAAACAGCAATTGGCAAATTAGACAACATTAGATGATGCTATTGCTTCTATGTTTGACATTGCTATTGAAGAAAATATGTTTTCTCTCCTTAAAAGATGATTTCACATATTTTTGGAGACAGAGTCTCGTTCTGTTATCCTGGCTACAGTGCCATGTCATCGGCCTAGCTCATAGCAACCTGAAACTCCTGGGTTCAAATGATCCTCCTGCCTCAGCCTCCTGAGTAGTTGGAACTTCAGGTTCCTGCCTGACTAGTTTTTTACTTTTAGTAGAGATAGGGTCTCACTCTTGCTTAGGCTGGTCTCAAACTCCTGAACTCAAGGGATCTTCCTGCCTCAGCCTCCCAGAATGCTATGATTACAGGTGTGAGCCACGGTGCCATTCCTGATTTCTATTTCCTGTTGCTTTAAAAAAAATCTTTCCTATATGATTTTATTAAGTGCCCAAGGTCATTTCTTAGGTTGGTCATTTTTGCTTTTCCCGTCAGAAATGTGATTTTTTATTAGACACAGAAAATACAATCATTAACAATCTACAAAAGAAAGGAAACTGATTTCTTTTAGAGCACCTAGAGTTTACAAGTTTTTCCTTAGGCTGTTGGTTTGATCTGTCCTAATCCTTTTATTAATGTTCTGGAATGTTCCCCAGGAAATGAATGTTCCATTGAACAGATGGAACATGTTCGGGGAATGCAGGAGAAATTAGCCCGCTTGAATTTGGAGCTCTATGGGGAGTTAGAGGAACTTCCTGAGGATAAAAGAAAAACAGCCAGTGACGCCAATCTGGATAGACTTCTATCTGATGTAAGTATAGTTTTCTTCTTTATTCCTAAAAAATTTTTATTGCAAAAATTCACCTTTTTCTGAAAATAACAGAAGTTTCTTTTCTTACAATTCTGGAGGCTAAAAGTTGGAGATCAATGTTAAAATATGCAATTTTAAAATTGTATCTTTAGGCTCCGTGGCTGTAGCTCAATGAGTAGGGCGCCAGCCACGTTTACTGAGGCTGGCGGGTTCAAGCCCTGCCCTAGCCTGCCAAACAACAATGACAACTACAACCAAAAAATAGCCCAGTGTTGTGGCAGGCGCTTGTCGTCCCAGCCACTTGGGAGGCCAAGGCAAGAGAATCGCTTAAGTACAAGAGTTTGAGGTTGCTGTGAGCTATGATACCATTGCACTCTATTGAGGGTGACACAGTGAGACTCTATCTCAAAAAAAAAAAAATTGAATTGTATCTCCAACTAAAGTATACAATATTTAAACATATAATACAGATTTAAATACTGTATTTAAAATATACAATACAGATCATTTTAAAATATACAATTCAGTGGGTTTTGTATATATTCACAGTGATAACACTGTGCATAAGCAGACGTCATCAGTGGTTTCCCCTTCCAGAGTATTTTATCACTGAAAAGAAATCCATACCTGTTGATGTCCCTCCTGTCCCCTAGCACCCCCTAATCTACTTTCTGTCTGTACAGATTTGCCTGTTTTGGACATTTCATATAAATGAAATTATGCAACATGTGGCTAAGTGGATTCTTTCACTTAGTTTAGTGTTTTCAAGTTTCATCCACTTTGTAAAAACTACTCTTTTTATAAAGTAATATATTCTAAGGAAAGTATAATATTTACTGAGAATAAGCATGTATTCTCAGAATACAGATACTGGCAAATTGAAAGGTGAAATATAGTAGAACCTCCATAGTTGACCACCTCCCTCCACTGACCACCTCCTTAAGATGACCTAATTGTCATAGACCTGACATGTACCATGCCTGTGTATCAGTACAGTAGGCCTATTTCCTTATGCTGACTACCTCTGTGTGTTGACTAGTTTGTTACAGTCCCTTGGATGGTCAACTTACAGATACTAATTGCTTCTGTATATACAAAGGGTGACAAAAAAATGTATACGCACTTTAAGGTTACACCCCAAAAAAGGAAGGGAAAAATTATTAAAATGTAATACTAAATGTATATAGATAATGTTTGTTATCTTGTATACTATATCTTGTCTCTCTTGTCAAAAATTGCAGAAGTTCATGGCACCTGTAGCTCAGTGGGTTGGGTGCTGGCCACATATACCAAGGCTGACAGGTTCGGACCCAACCCAGGCCAGCTAAACAACAATGGCAACTACAACAAAGAAATAGCCAGGTGTTGTTGTGGGCACCTGTAGTCCCAGCTACTTGGGAGGCTGAGGCAAGAAAATCACTTTAGCCCAAGATTTGAAGTTGCTGTGAGCTGTGACACTACAGCACTCTACTGAGGGTGACAAAGTAAGACTCTGCCTCAAAAAAAAAAAAATTGCAGAAGTCAAATGTGACTTGAATATTACAATTTTTTCCTTTCTTAAAATTGGGTATACATTTTTTGGGAACCCTCTGTATATAATAAGATCTTAAGATTTAGAAAATAGTAGTCCTTTTTCTGGCTTGATTAGTAAATTTTATGTTATTTACTCAAGTGTGGTCACTTCTTTTAAAATACAGAACTGTGTTTGCTAGGGCTACCATAATAAAGTACCCAAGACTGGGTGGCTGAAATAACAGAAGTTTCTTTTCTTAGAATTCTGGAGGCTAAAAGCTGGAGATCAAAGTGTGGGTAGGCTTGATTCCTTCTGAGGCCTCTCTTGGTTCGTAGGTGGCCATCTTGATGTTCACACGGCAGTCTCCCTTTATGCACACCTGTGTCCAAATTTCTTCTTCTTACAAGGGTACCAGTCACACTGAATTGGGGCCCACCCTGACAACTTCATGTTGACTTAATTGTCTCTTTAAAGGCCTTATCGCCACATGTACTCCCATTCTCACATACTGGGGCTGAGGACTAAAACATACGAATGTGGGCAGTGGGACCCTCTGCAGTATACAACACCATGTTTTCACTCTGAAGTGTTCAATTAGCTTTACTCTTTAAACTTATGGAACAAAAATAAATAAAATTGAATTCAACACACTTTAGTTTTAGGTTCCCTATTTACCAGTGATAAAAAGGTTCATTTCTGGGTTTTTTCTCTATCTTGTGAATAAGTTAATGTGAGGGACATTGTATACCCTTTAAAAACATTTTTTTAAAAATTTCAGGTCTTCCATGTTCAGTTTTGCAAGTATTTCCTTTTATCAGTTCATGTTTTATTTCTCTTAACAAATATAAGCTTAATTTGCTGTGCATTTAGGAGAATAACTGTGGTATGGGGAAAAGAACACTGAATTTGAAACCAGAAAGCCTTTGTTTAGTCTAGGGTTTGCGTTTGGGGTGTAACAGTGCTACATTGAGCAATTTAGTTCCCATGTCTTTTATTTATTCATTTTTTTTGAGACAGAGTCTATGTCGGCCCTTGGAAGAGTGCCATGGCGTCACAGCTCATAGCAACCTCAAACTCTTGGGCTTAAGCAATTCTCTTGCCTCGGACTCCCAAGTAGCTGGGACTACAGGTGCCCGCCACACGCCTGGCTGTTTTTTGGTTGCAGTTGTCATTGTTGTTTAGCTGGCCTGGGTCAAGTTTGAATCCGCTGCCTTCGGTGTATGCGGCTGGCAATGTCACCACTGTGCTACAGGCGCTGAGCCTAGTTTTCCCATTTCTATAATTCAGAATTTTTCTTCTGTGAAGCAGGAGTGCTGTGGTCTGAATTGTTGTGTCCTCCCAGAAATCATATGTTAAAATCCTAACCTTGAAGGTAATGGTAGTAGGAAATGGAATCTTTGGGAGGTGATCAGGTTAAGAGTATGACTAGGGCTCTTATGAAGATGGCCCTAGAGAGAGCCCTTACCCCGTCTTCCCTGAAGACACAGTGAGAAGAACCATTCTAAGAATGAGGAGGTGGGCCCTCCCCACACACCAAACCTGTTGGCACCTAATCCTGGACTAACCAATCTCCATAACTGTGAGAAATAAATTTCTGTTCATAATAAGCTACCAGTTCATGATATTTTGTTATAGAAGCCCAAACAGACTAAGATAAGGGGTGATAAATTCTACCTCAGACAGAAAACTAAATGATATGTAAAACTTTTTTGTAATCCATAAAGGTTTTAAAGATTTTGTTCACTAAAATGGCAACTTTTTTCTTTGAAACTGTTACTAGAGGCTAGGTGCAATGGTTCCTGCCTGTAATCCCAACACTATGAGAACCTGGGACAGGAGAATCCCTGGAGGCCTGGAGTCTAAAACCAGCCTGGGCAACAGAGTGAGACCCCCACTTACAAAAAAAAATTTAAAAATAAATTAGCCTGGCATAATAGCACATGCCTGTAGTTCCAGCTACTTTGGAGGCTAAGGCAGGAGGACCACTGGAACCCAGAAATTTGAGGTTACACTGAGCTATGACTCGGCCACTGCACTCTAGTCTGGATGATAGAGTGGACCCTGTCTCTAAAAATACAAAACAAAAAATTGTTATTGGAGATGTTTGTAATTATGGAATACTAAAAAAATGTTAGTCTTTATCACCTGATTTCATTCTTTCCTTATATTCTTTTTTTTTTTTTTTTTTTTTGAGACAGTCTCACTTTGTCACTCTTTGGTAGAGTACTATGGTGTCATAGCTCACAGCAACCTCAAACTCTTAGGCTCAAGCAATCCTCTTGCTTCAGATTTTTTTTTTTTTCCATTTAGTGAGAACAGGGTCTCACTCTTGCATAGGCTGGTCTCTAACTAAGGAGTTGAAGTGATCCACCCGCCTTAGCCTCCCACTAAGATTACAGGCATGCACCACTGTGCCTGGCCTTCTTTCCTTGTATTCTTATTTCATAAGTGTTAAAGTTACTTTATAATTATTTTGTAAAAAGAAATTTCTTAGCCTGGAAATGTTTTGAAAATGTTTAATATTTTTCTTTTCATTTTAAAAAAGCTTATATGAAAAATAATTTATTTGAAAACATACACCTAACTCTGTATATATCTTATAAAAATTAAAATTGAATTTGTTTCTTTGTGTTACAGTTAGAAGAATTGAATTCTTCCATGTATCCTTTGCCTACTACTTTTCAGCACTGAAGTTTACAACTTACCATTTCTGGTGAAGAGTCCCAATCAAGTTTTAGAAACTAGTATTATTTAGATATAGTAAAGAAAGACATATGTAGTATTTGCTGGGGCTATAACGCCTTTCTTTTGGTTTTCAAGTACAATTTTCTCATTGTTTTGTATGCTGAAATTCTGTTTATTTCAGGTTTTTTCCTGCCTTACTTTGTATTATTTTTGGATTTTTAAAACAAATTTATTATTAATCTGAGAATTAAGGACTAAGTTGTTATACAAATTATTTTGTTATATAAATTATTTTGAATCTTAGGATTTATGTATATGATTCAGGTTAAGAGCATATATTTATTTATATACATATAAATTATACATATGTATTATTTTTTTGAGACAGAGGCTCATTTTGTTGCCCTTGGTAGAGTGCCCTGGTGTCCCAGCTTATAGCAACTTCAAACTCTGGGATTCAAGTGATTCTCTTGCCTCAGCCTCCCAAGTAGCTGGCACTATAGGCGCCTGCCTTAACGCCTGCCTGCCTATTTTTAAAGATGAAGTCTTGCTCTGGCGTAGGCTGATCTTGAACCTGTGAGCTCAGGCAGTCCACCTACCTTGGTCTCCCAAATGCTAGGATTATAGGGGTGAGCCACCACACCTGGCCAAAATCTGAGGATTTTGAGGCTAACTGGCAGTTAGATATTCAGAGATAATATGCTTAATATCATCTTATAGAATATTTTAAATGCATAAAATTAAAAATTAAACATCATTTAAATGCAGCCTTCAAAGGTAGCTTGTGAAGTGACGTTTCACACTTAAGTATACTTGGTATATTATAAGATTAGCTTAAAGGGAATTACAATGGCACATATAGAATATTCAGGTTTTGACATTTCAATTTAGAGCAATTATTTTAGTAACTTTTCAAAATGTACTTTTGCACATAATGATAGATATAATAGTGAGGTACATAAGAACAATAAAAGATAATCCTGCCTATAAAAAAATAATTTAATTTGAGAAGTAGGACATCCTCTTTGAGCCAGTTACTGAGATAGAAGGGATACTGATTATAAAGAGTCTAGAGATTAGATTTTTGATATTTGATTCTACATTTTGATAATATAACCTCGGGCAAATTTGTTTAACGTCTTGGAGTGTCCTCTGTAATATAGGGTAATTGCTATAAATAATAATGTGAATATGAAATTTTGTAAACTATACTATATATAAAAACTACTATTATTGCTATACATGTACATGCTATTGTTAATTGCTGAATTGTGCAGTAACAATAATTAAGAAATAGGGAGGCATACATAAATCCAGTAATAGCAATGAATAGCTAATCTTTAGGAATACTTACCATTTGCCAAGCACTGTGGGAAGGATAATACGTGCACTGTATATCTCATTTGATCTAACCCTGGGAAGTAGGTTGTGGTATGCTCCCTCATTTCTCAGATGAAGGAAATATATTGAGAAGCTATATAATCTGGGGAGAGATTAATGTAATATATTATTGTTAAGAAAGAAGGGGGTTAAGATTTGAGTTAATCTGGGAATTTTTCCTAGAAGTAGTTCTTGATTCTTTGTTCTTTCTGTTACATTCCTTCAATGTTTTATATTATATGCTTTATTTTCTTTCTGTTCTGTGACACATAGTATCTTCTATCTTCTTAAGTTTTGTTAAACATTAAGATTTGTTCACACTTTCCATGATTAAACCTGTGGTAGAATTTATCCACCACAAAGCAACATGGTACCCCGAAATAATGCAGGAAAGAGTGTAGGTTTTTGAATGCTTGGTTTTAAATCTTGGCAAGCAACTGTGTAACCTTGAACAAAGCCTGGCAACCCTAGTTTCCTCATCTTTAATAAATGTTCTCTCTGTACTTAAACTTTCCCCTGCTAATTTCCTTCTCGGTCATTATTGCCTCTGTTATTTCAGTCTCCAAGATTATATATAAATTCCTGCTATGACCATGGCAGACATTGCTCAGCAGTCATGGCACTTTCTGCCGTTGAGACTGGATATGGACATGAAATTTATTTTCCTTCTCCTTAGTACACTAGTCAGGCATCATCAGTTCTGCTTTTATTCTTCCTTCATTCTCTACATGATAATACAGGCCCTTGTCACCTGATTCTGTAACTTCTCAATTTTCTATTCCAGCTCTAGAGCTGTCCTGTTCAATGTAGCAGCCACTAGCCACGTGGCTACTAAGCACATGAAATGTGGCTAATCTGGAGTGTGCTATGAATGTGATAGGCACATCTGTTTCAGAGACTTAATATTAAACAAGAATGTAAAGGTAACTACCCAAGGGACTGTGACAAACTGGTCAACACACAGAGGTAGTCAACATAAGGGACTAGGCCTACTGTACTGATACGTACATGTGATGCATGTCCAGTCTCTGAAAGTTAGGTTAACTCAAGGAGGTGGTCAGTATAGGGGAGATGGTCAACTATAGAGGTTCTACCATATCTCCATTTGTATGATGAGTACATCTTAAAACGATTATTTTAAATATATTGGGTTAAATATATATTATTAATATTAGTTTTACCTCTGGCTCGGTGCCTGTGGCTCAAGTGGCTAAGGCACCAGCCACATACACCTGAGCTGGTGGGTTTGAATCCAGCCTGGGCCCGCCAAACAACGATGGCTGCAACCAAAAAATAGCTGGGCGTATGGCAGGTGCCTGTAGTCCCAGCTACTTGGGAGGCAGAGGCAGGAGAATTGCTTGAACCCAGGAGTTGGAGGTTGCTGTGAGCCGTGATGCTACGGCACTCGACCCAGGGCGACAGCTTTAGGCTCTGTCTCAAAAAAAAACACATTAGTTTCACCTCTTTTTCCTTTTTTAATGTGGCAACCAGAAATAAAAAATTCTATCTGTGGCTTGCATTATATTCCTATTAGATATATTATTCTAGACTTTAGATATTGCTACTTAATCTTCCTAAAACATCACTTTCTTCTTGCCATTCCTATTTCTTACTGATTTTTTGAATCATGTCAAACCTTTTAAAGACTCACTAATTTGGTCTCAACCTATCCATCTTGTCACAGCTTTTATTATTTCTCATTCTCCCCAGGCTGGTTTTCTAGATGCTCAAGAACATAGCACATTCATTCTCGCCTTAATGCCTTTGTTCAGGTTGTGCTTCCTCTGTAGAGTTGCTCTGCCCTCCCTCTTCTCCTTATCAAATTACACTCAAGTTGCCCACTTCCATAAAGCATTTCATTTGTACCTCAGGCTCGATCTGTTGATTTTTACGTATATTAAATTTCAGCTTTCTGACTGAGAATGTCTTTGATGGTTCCCCTTATATCTGTACATTTTTGCAACCTCTGCCATGCATGTATTGGTAGCATTTAGGTGCCATTAATGTATTTATATCATTGCTTGAATTGGGTTTTGAAAAATAGGTTACAGGTGGATAAATACAGGCGCAAGAAGAAAATGAAAGGCGTTGTTGATGGAAAAAGAAGATAATCATATATGGACAATGTCCATCTTATTGTCAGTCGCCTTGAGGAATAATTAAGATTATAGAAAAGATTTTAGAGCTGTGATGACTTTATTTTATTTTTGGACTTTTACAAAGAATCGTTTTCCCTAAGATGATAAAATTGTTATCTTCTCAAATGATTTCTTTAATCCATTCTCTTTTCATACTTGTCTCTGATCAGCTCCTTACCACGAAAATGCTTCATGGTGCATTGAAAATAACTCTGTGCTCTCTTGGAACCTCGAAAATAGTCAGTGATTTTTTAAAAAATAGTCTTTAAATTCTAGACAGTGTAATTCACTACATTTAAAAATTGTCTTCCCCCAGTCAAGCAACTCAAGCAACACAGTAGCTTTCCCTTTCAGCATAATTTTTTCCTTTTCTTTCTTTCTTTTTTTTTTTTTCATTTTTTGTTTTTTTCTTTTTTCTTTTTTAAAATACCTCCATCTCTTAGCTCCTAAGTGTGATTATTGGAAGTTTAAAGGAGTACTCCTGGCCAGGCACCATGGCTCATGCCTATAATCCCAGCATTTTAGGAGGCTGAGGTAGGAGGATCACTTGAGGCCTGAAGTTTGAGACCAGCCTAAGCAACACAGCAAGATCCTGTCTCTATAGAAAAATTTAAAAATTAGCCTGGCATGGAGGCACTTGCTGCTTGTAGTCCCAGCTACTGGGGAGGCTGAGGTTGGAGGATCACTTGAGACCAGGAGTTCAAGGTTGCAATGAGCTAGGATGATGCCACTGCACTCTAGCCTGGGCGACAGAGCAAGACCCTATCTCAAAAAAAAAAAAAAAAAAACCCCACACAAAACAAAAACAGGATAACAACAACAACAAAACAAAAACTCCTTACGGAATGAAAATTTTCTTAACCTATGAATTCAGACAGAAACTTCATTTGGCAGATGCACAAGATGTTCCAAATACTTCTACCAGCTAAAGTGAAATGCAGTTTGCCTTCTCGTGAGTTGAAGAGAAGCAGCAGTCTTTACTTCAGCCAAATCTAGTAGCAGAATCACCTTCCACAATAAGGAATTGAAGTAATTAAAGTGCAAGTGCAATGATTCTTTTCACATCCTGCTTTTAGTCAATTTGACTCGCTGTAATTTACTGTAACTGCAGGCCTTGGTCTTGTTGAAGGCTTAATCAGGAAACGTGGGCAGAGGTTGTGCTGCTATGCCTATGCTTTATATTTTGTTGCCTTACGGGGTTATACTTGAAGTGCATTGTGCTGATGTTCTTGACAGGGCTGAAGGATTTATCCTTCCTGAGCTCACCAGACGTACTCCAGTGTTGATCACAAGTCGGTGATGCACAGGCTCCTCGTGGCAGCCCAGCTTCAGTTTACGTTAGACAATCAGTACACACACCGGTGGGTTTTCCAGTGGCCAGTGACAACAAAAGGTTAAATCTGTATTTGTGAGATTTGCTATTTTTAATAAAGTAATTGTTTTAAACTAGTCTCTGTTTGTCTGTTTTGAAGAAACCCATATACAATTCAGTTTGGGAATAAAGATTCAATCATCAAAAGTAAACTTGTGCTTATAAAATTTGAAGTTCTGTAACTTTGCAAATTGTGTACCTTTTGCCCATTTACAGACTGGTATAATGAAAGGGCATGGATTTTAAAGTTTCTTAGATTTTGGTATGAATCTCCATGCTGCCCCTTGGTGTTGTCTTATGTACATTTACCCTGGTTGAGTTTAATTTTTGTTTTTAATCTAGAAAATGAGGTTAATAACCAACTTGGTAGTTGTTTCATGGGGAATCAGTGAAAAAGAGCATGAAGGATGCTCAGCATACCAGCTGACCCAGCAAACATTAGCTTCATTGCCTTCTAAAACCACCATTTGGCTCAGCACCCATAGCACAGTGGTTACGGCGCCAGCCACATACACTGAGGGTGGTGGGTTCATGCCCAGACCAGCTAAACAACTGCAACTAAAAATAGCCAGGCGTTGTGGTGGGCACCTGTAGTCCCAGCTACTCAGGAGGCTGAGGCAAGAGAATCACTTAAGCCCAAGAGTTTGAGGTTGCTGTGAGCTATGACACTACAGCACTCTACTAAGGGTGGCATAATGGGACTCTGTCTCAAAAATAAATAAATAAAAATAAAACCACCATTTATTAAGGCTAGGTGCTATGACTCACACCAGTAATTCTACCACTTTGGGAGGTTGAGGCAGGAGGTTCTCTTGAGCCCAATAATTCATATCATAAAATGTATTCTTTTAAAATATATAATTCAGGGTCAATGCCTGTAGCTCAAGTGGCTAAGGCACCAGCCACATAGACCAGAGCTGGTGGGTTTGAATCCAGCCTGGGCCTGCCAAACAATAATGACAACTACAACCCCCCCCCCCAAAAAAAAAATAGCCAGGCATGGTGGTGGGCACCTGTAATCCCAGCTACTCAGGAGGCTGAGGCAAGAGAATTGCTTAAGCCCAGGAGTTGGAAGTTGCTCTGAACAGTGATGCTACGGCACTCTACCCAGGGCGATAGCTTGAGGCTCTGTCTCAAAATAAAATAAAATAAAATATACAATTCAGTGGCTTTCAGTAAATTCATAGAGTTCTATGCCCATCACTATGATCTAATTCTAGAACATTGTCGTCACCCCCAAAAGAATCCCATTAGCAGTCACTCCTCATTCCCCAAACCTCTCACCCTTTAACAAGCATAATTTTTCTATCTTTCTGGATTTTCTATTCTAGACATTTTATTTAATTAGACTCATTCAATATGCAGCATTTTGTAACTACTTTAACTTAGCATGATGTTTTCAAAGCTTCAAGATTCATTCACACTGTTGCATGTATCACTACATTTTCTTTGTGTGTGTGTGGCTGAATCAGTTCAGCATATATACCACAGTTTGGTTATCTGTTTATACCTGAGTTAGCTGTACCTTGCAGAAGATGCCCATGCTTCTGCCTCATTGTTTTCAGGCCACTGAAATACCTAACTGGGGGAGGAGAAGGACACATTGAATGATATTTTTTAAATCTTGAATTTAAGGCTGGGGTGGCTCATGCCTGTAATCCCAGCACTCCAGGTGGCCAAGGTGGGTGGATCGCCTAAGCTCACAAGTTCAATACTAGCCTGAGCTAGAGCAAGACCTTGTCTCTAAAAATAGCTGGACATTGTGGCAGGCACCTGTAGACACAGCTACTCAGGAAGCTAAGACAGAATTGTTTGAGCCCAAGAGGCTGAGGTTGCTGTGAGCTGTGATGTCATGGCACTCTACCAAGGGTGACAAGTGAGACTGACTCTGTCTCCAAAAAAAAAAATGTTGAATTTAGTAATTTTTTGGCATTCTGAATTAAAGGTGTTTTGATCAGTTTAATTGGTTCTTTTAATACCCCTCTTTAAAAACAACACAGTCACAGAGCATTATATATATTTGAAACTTTTCATTTGTATTGAGAGATTAGGGATTTAAGGGAGAAAACAGCATGCTCCAGTCTGACAGGGCAAAATGAAACTTTGTCCTGTGACATGTTTTTCTTGGGTGGGTCCTGAGATAGAGGAAACTAAAGCAAAAGCTGCTAACTGTGGGTTAGTGACAGAAGCAGATCTTCTTTATTCACTTGGTGGATAAATACCCAAGGTGGATCCCAGGTAGCAAAATTTTAGTTTTCTAATTTGTGTATTTTCACACTCCTTAAACATGCCTTATGTTAAAGGTAGTGGGGAAAATGAGGTACCTGGGTTAGAATAAAACTTTATTAGGTTAAGCACAGTGGTGTCTGCTTATAAACCCAGCTACTTGGGAGGATTGCAGGGCTGGGGAGTTGGAGGATGAAATGTCCCATGATGACACACTCCAGCCTGGACAACATAGCAAGACCCCATCTCTTAAAAAATTATGAGAATAAACTTTATGTTTTATTTTATAGATGTTGCATATTCATTGAAAAATTTGAATTGTAGGTGATTTTTTAAAAACCTACTACCAGAGCCAACCATTTAATCGATTTGCATACACATTTCCAGACTTCTCAGATACATTTATTTACAATAAGATAGATGATACTATGCATATGGGATTCTCAGCTGCTTTTTGTATATAATGAATCGTCAGCATCTTTCCATGGCCATTAACGATTATTACAAAAGAAAAAACTTAAAGGCTTTACAACAAATAATTAAAGGCATTTTGACCAGAACCATTTAGAAACTAATTTGGAAGGGCTTTTGTGTGTTTGTTTAGCACTATCCTCCTGTATAATGCTAAATTGGCAATAATAAGGATTTGCTGCGGATGAACATGATAAAAAATAAGAAACTCGGCTCGGCGCCTATAGCTCGGCCGGCTGAGGTGCCAGCCATGTACACCTAGGGTGGCGGGTTCGAATCCCCAGCCCAGACCCGCCAAACAACAATGACGGCTGCAACCAAAAAATGGCCAGGCGTTGTGGCGGGCGCCTGTGGTCCCAGCTAC
>NW_003852437.1:9299520-9326244 GCF_000181295.1 Otolemur garnettii | reverse complement strand
AAAAAAAAAAAATAAGAAACTCAATCTCTCCCACCTCTGCTCCTTCCTTCATGAGAGGAACTAGCTTCCAACTCTCTTTGGAAGTGCCCTAAACTTCCTCTTCGTTCTTCTTAAATAAAATCTCTCTTTGTTACCCTAAAACAAACAATAAGAATGAGAAACTCCACTTTTGGCTGGCGTCTGTGGCTCAAGTGGCTAAGGCGCCAGCCATATACACCTGAGCTGGCGGGTTTGAATCCAGCCCGGCCCGCCAAACGACAATGACAGCTGCAACAAAAAATAGCCGGGCGTTGTGGCGGGTGCCTATAGTCCCAGCTACTTGGGAGGCTGAGGCAGGAGAATTGCTTGAGCCCAGGAGTTGGAGGTTGCTGTGAACTGTGATGCTACAGCACTCTACCCAGGGCGACAGCTTGAGGCTCTGTCTCAAAAAAAAAACAAAAAAAGAAAGAAACTCCACTTTTGCCATAACATGGCCTAAAAATCATTGGTTTTATTTGATATCAGACGAACTTTGTTTGAGAGTCTAAGTCTCTTCTTGGGGTCCCGCAGCCTTGCGTCTGACACCACTGCTCGGCGCCTTATAGGGCTCCGGAGACTAGCGGTGACTCCCCGGGTCCCAGGAAAACTTTCTCCCGCCGCAGGCTCCCTGGAGCCTGGAAGACAAGCCGGGACTCGCTGCCGGCGGAGAGAGGGGTCAGCACAGCGCTGGGAGCGCTGGAGCCGGGAAGGTCAGGGTCGGCCGCGGTGTGCGGCGCTGGGCGGGGCTGCAGGTCCGCGTGGTCAGGTCCCATGGAGACTGGGGCTGTCCCTGCCCCCACCTCGCTCGCCGGGCTGCTGAGAGCTCACAATCGCGTCCCAGGAGGAGACAGCCGCCCCAGACCCAGGCCTCTCCGCCACTTCCCGGAGGTAAAGCCCTCGGCATTCCGGCCGCCCGTCCTTTGCTTGGGGCCTCCCGGGGCACAGCGCCCGGGCCCCTTAGTTTCCCTTTGCGTCCCCCAGAAACCCCTTAGCAGTGCTTTTCAGAGCTCTGGGCCCTCCCTGGATGTCCCCGGAGAGCCTTCACAGCTCCATAAACAAAGGACCCTCAAGAGGCTCTGGGGACAAACAAAAACAGTCCACTCGGAGGGGCAGGTTTGACTTGGGCTGCGGCGAGGAAACTCTTACCTCCCCCCGGAGCACTCACGTGGGATAAAAGTGAAGCGAAGTTCTTGAGCATTTTGGAAAAAACTGATTTTCATGGGACTCCAAACCAGCTGCCTCCGTCCTTATGCCAGTGCTCACCCTCTTTCCTACTTTGAGGTCCAGAAATGCGGGGTGTGAGGTGGGAAGGTGAAGGAGAAATACAGGAAGTCTACTGAGAATACGGGCTGTGGTTGTAACCACAGCTCCAGGGCGCCCAGATTTGATGAACAGGACCAATCAAACGGTGGTGCTGCTGGAGATTTATCTTTTTAAAAGCATTGATGCTATGCTTATTAATAACCCTTGCCCTAAATAAATATCAGAACAGAATAGCCTGACATCATCTGTATTAAAGTTATGTGCCACCCTCGCGATGGTACCTGAGACCATTACCGTGCTCTGCAGGGACTTGGCATTTGCGCTCCATACGAACCTCAAAAATCATGTTCTAAAACACTGATTCCGTGGGAGAAAGCAAGAGGTTAAGGACTTGAACTTTCTATAACAACAATACAGCTTACTTTTCCTAAATGTATTTATTTATTTATTTATTTAGAGACGGAGCCTCAAGCTATCCCCCTGGGTAGAGTGCCATGGCATCAGGCTCACAGCAACCTCCAACTCCTGGGCTCAAGCGAGTCTCCTGCCTCCGCCTCCCAAGTGGCTGGGACTACAGGCGCCCGCCACAACGCCTGGCCATTTTTTGGTTGCAGCCATCATTGTTGTTTGGCGGCCCGGGCTGGGGATTTGAACCCGCCATCTTAGGTGTATGTGGCTGGCGCCGTAGCAGCTTGAGCCACAGGCGCCGAGCCCTTAAATGCATTTAAATACCGAAGTTACTTCTGACCTTCTGGCTTTACCTTTGCACATCAGCACATCCATCATTTAAAAACACCAGCGCAAGGGCGGTGCCTGTGGCTCAAAGGAGTAGGGTCCTGGCCCCATATACCCGGCAAAAAACAAAAAACCACTGGCGCAAGTGTGGTATTTTCTATCACCACTTAAGCTGTCAGTAGCAAAGACTTCCTCAGAATGTGCTATCACTTTTATTATCCACTGTTTATAAACACTGTGTGTTAATAAACGCTAAGTACTGGTTTACATTTTTACAGGCCCAGAGTGGGAGAGGTAAGTGGTTTTCCACTAATCGCACGCACCTTTCTTGTACTCTTTTCTGTAATCTTTAGAACCAGACAAATATACCTCTGTGAGGCATATTTAAGGGAGTAAATTTTAAATAATAAAATAAGTGAATCATTGCACAGCTTGCATTTGTGAATTGCAGAAGTACTCAAGTCTGTGCCAAGGACCAGTGTTCTCTTGTAATCTTCTAGGCCACTTTGTCTAAGGCCATGGGACAGGACCAGACTAACGGGCATTTCTCCAGCTGATAACCTTTGGCAACACAGTTGACATCATGGTTCTGATTTATCCCAGTAATGATTTACCCCCCTGTATGGACCGGCAATTGCTCAGCTATTGAATCCCCAGTCTGGTTTTGGTTGTTCTAAAGAGGAAAAAACCTTTTCTCTCTGCTCTCCCATACTCACTCAACACATTTCAACTTTGGTCACACCAGTTCTCCAGATCCACCAATTCAGTGTGGTATAATTTAAATCAGTTCTCTGTGGAGCATCAATTCCCACAGGTTAAGGAAGGACTCAGTCCCATAAGACCATCCACTGCTTCAGACACCAACCACAATGCTAGGTTGTAACGTGTGTGTCACACGAAGGAGCTATAAATCGTAGTTCTTATGTTTACCTATTTATTGTGAAGAATATTACAAAAAACACAGATGAATGGCCAGATGGAAGAGAGGCATAGGGTGAGGACTATGGGAAGGGGAGCTTCCAGGCTCACCACTATCCAGACACCTGGAGCACTATCCAGAAGCCCCCTGAACACTATTCTTTTGGGGCTTTACGGAGGATTCATTACACAGGCATCATTGGCTATTGGTTATTAAATCAACCTTCAGTTCTTCTCCCCTCCCTGAGGTCAGGGGATGGAGCTAAAACCCTCCAGTGGTTCCCCTGGCAACCAGCTTCCATCCTGAAGCTATCTAGGGGCCCATCAAGAGTCACCTCATTAGAACAAAAGATGCTGCTATCACTAAGGAAATTCCTAGGGGCTCTGTGTTAGGAACTGGGGTCAATGACTAAATATTATAAGGAGTTTCCAAGCAACCCTATCTACAAGAGTTTTAGGAGCTCTGTGTCAGGACCAGGGGCAGAGACTAATATGTTTCCTATTATTTCACAGTATCACAGGTTGTTACACAACAGACCTCTTCTCCCTCCTCCCCAAAGCATAGAAGTGCTAGTGTCAATTGCCAAGTTCCTCACCAATATGCCAGTTATAAAGGGTAGTATTTTTTCCTCAAAAAACTTTAGATACATTTAGGGCCCTTGTTTTACAAGGCAAAGTGACTAAGAGGCTTCTAGTTTGCATCACCCGCTCTGGAGTTTCAATTCAAAGCCAAAAATGGGGTGGTGAGACTGGCTGCCTGCACTTTGGCTTTTCCAGTAGTGACATGCCACTTTGTAAAGAACAGAACAATTCCTGACTGATCAAGGAAGACTGTCATGGTACAGTATTTTAGCTTTTCGAGAAAGGACACACAGGAAAGATGAAAAATGGATGAGGATTTGGTTTTATAGCTTAGGCTTTGAATCTCTCTTGGTGTTAGAGGATATTGGTGATTGCCATATTGCAAACATCATTCACAGGGAGTAGTCTTGCCCCCAGAGTGAATTCTCATCACAAATGAGTACCTTAAAGTGCTTCCTTTTAAAAAAAAATGTGCTGATAACTTGGCGCCTGTAGCACAGGGGTTACGGCACCAGCCACATGCACCGAGGCTGGAGGGTTTGTACCCAGCCCCAGCTAGCTAAACAACAATGACAACTGCAACAACAACAACAAAAAAGCCGAGCGTTGTAGTGGGCACCTGTAGTCCCAGCTACTTGGGAGGCTGAAGCAAAAGAATCACTTAAGCCCAATACTTTGAGGTTGCTGTGAGCTGTGACACCATGGCACTCTCCTGAGGGTGGCATAGCAAAACTCTGTCTCCAAAAAAAAAAAAAGTGCTGATGTCATGAAAGAATAACCGGTCACATCTACATGTTGATTCAATTCTAAGCTTATTTTACTATATGAGTCATTTAACCTAATGATGGCAATTGCTAATAAGAGGATCACACAAGTTGATAAATTTTCACAGTTGTGATATAATTGTTAAAGCCTAATAATCAGTGAAGAAATTTGTTTTTTTTTTTTCTTACTAGTAGCTAGCTTTTAGCCCTTGAATTTGGAAAACTGGTAGATGCCGTCTTTGTGCTGCTGTAACAAGATACTTGAGACTAGGTTAACAACAATAAAACAAAACAAAAAACCCAGGAGTTTATTTCTCATAGTTCTGGAAACTGAAAAGTCCAAGATCAAGGTTGGGTTGTCTAGTGAGGGCTGCCATCTGCTTCCAAGATGGCTTCCAAGATGGCCAAGATCAAGGTTGGGTTGCTGCATCCTCCAAGAGGAATACTCTGTCTTCATAGGGCAGCAGGCAGAAGGGCAAAGATATTTGAAGCTTTATAAGGGCCCAAATCTCATCACAGGGGAAGGAACCCTCATGACATAATTACCTATTATAGGCCTCCTCTTTTAATACTATTACATTGGCCATTAAATTCTAACACCTGTGTTTTGGAGGAGACACATTCAAATACTATCAGTATGAACAATTATTCATTTATTCATTCAGCAAACACTTACCAAGTGTCTAACTCTGTGGCAGATGCTATTGAGGTAGGAAGCTTCTAAAGTGGTTCCCAATGACCCCAGTTTATTGGTATTTATGTCTTTGTGAATTCCCTCTCCTTAAATCTGGGATGGACTTCTAATGCAGGAGTTGGCAAACTTTAGTAAAGGTCCAGATAATACATATTTTTGGTTTTGTTGGTCATGCTGCCTCTTTCTTTCTTTTCTTTTCTTTTCTTTTCTTTTCTTTTCTTTTCTTTTCTTTTCTTTTCTTTTGAGTCAGAGCCTCAAGCTGTCACCCTGGGTAGAGTGCCATGGCATCACAGCTCACAGCAACCTCCAACTCCTGGCTCAAGCGAGTCTCCTACCTCAGCCTCCCAAGTAGCTGGGACCACAGGTGCCCACCACAACATCCAGCTATTATTTGGTTGCAGCCATCGTTGTTGTTTGGTGGGCCCAGGCTGGATTCAAACCTGCCACCTTAGGTGTATGTGGCTGGTGCCTTAGCTGCTTGAGCCACAGGCACCAAGCCCTTCCTTCCTTTCTTTTTTTCTTTCTTTCTTTTTCTTTTCTTTTCTTTTCTTTTCTTTTCTTTTCTTTTCTTTTCTTTTCTTTTCTTTTCTTTTCTTTCTTTCCCCTCTCTCTCTCTCTTTCTTTCTCTTTCCCACACCCTGCAGAGTCCTATGGTATCATAGCTCACAGCAATATCTAACTCTTGGACGTAAGCAATCCTCTTGCCTAGACCTCCCAAGTAGCTGGGACTACAGGAGTCCACCACAGCACCTGGCTATTTTTAAAGATGGAGGTCTCATTCTTGCTCAGGTTATTCTTGAACTCCACTTGCCTTGGCCTCCCAGAGTACTAGGATTATAGGTGTGAGCCACTACACCTAATGGTCTTTCTTGCCATTACTCAATTTTGTTCTTTTTTTTTGAGACAGAGCCTCAAGCTATCCCCCTGGGTAGAGTGCCGTGGCATCACAGCTCACAACCTCCAACTCCTGGGCTCAAGTGAGTCTCCTGCCTCAGCCTCCCAAGGGGCTGGGATCACAGGTGCCTGCCACAGTGCCCAGCTATTTTTTGGTTGCAGCCATCATTGTTTGGCTGGCCCAAGCTGGATTCGAACCCACCACCTTAGGTGTATGTGGCTGGTACCTTAAACACTTGAGCCACAGTCACTGAGCCAATTTTGTTCTTATAGTAGAAAACCAATCATAGATAATACAAAAAATAAATGAGATTGTCTGTGTTATAATAAAACTTTATTTATAAAATCAAGTGGTGGGCTGGATATGGTCTGCTGACCATATATGTTTTAAGACTCCCATTCTGACTAACCAAAAAGTGATAGTATGGCTGGGTATAGTGGCTCACTCCTGGAATCTTAGCATTTGGGGAGGTCAAGGTAGGAAGATCACTTGAGGCCAGGAATTCAAGACCAGCCTGAGCAACATATGGAGACCCTGTTTCTGCAAAAAATAGAAAACTTAGGCCAGTGTGGTGGCATGTGCTTAGAGGCTGAAGCAGGATGACTGCATGAGCGTGGGAGTTTGAAGCTGCACAGACTCCGACTTCCATCTTGCCTCCCCTCTCGACTCCCTCACTTGTGCACTGGGTGGAAGGGAGCTGCCATTCTGTGAGGTAAGCCACAGAGAGGCCCACATGGGTATGGAGCCTCTGGCCAACAGCCAACAAGGAAACGAGGCCTTTGTTCCACCAGTCTGGGATGAGCTGTATTCTGCTAACAACCACTTATGTGAGCTTGAAAGTCACTGCTTCCCCCGTCCACTTGGATTGTGAGAGACCTTGAGCTGGGGGACCCAGATAGAATCTTAACTGACAGAAACTGTGAGATAATAAATGTTTGTTATTTTGAGCCACTGAGCTTTGGGACAGTTTGTTACACAGTATTAGATAAACACTATGATAACCACGTTAGATAATCAATACACACAATAAGCTCCACACAACAATGAACAAGGGAGACACTGCCTGTATTTTCTCCTCTTGGAGACCACTGTGAACATTAGCATATTAAAACTTTAAAAATATTCTATAAAAAACCCCAAGTTTAATTTTTGTACAATCAATCATTTTCCAATCATATTTGATCACAAGTCCTGTTTTTTGGAAAAATGCCTATGAATGTCTTATGAAACTACTCTTTGGAGGAATTATAAAATGCTGGAATAAGAAAAACAAGTCATTTCATTGAAGAAATGGTGATAGCTAACCTGCTGTTTCTCCCTGGGTTAAATAGCCAGAAACACTGACATTTTATGTAACGAAAATCATCTTGTGGACATGTATACATAGAGGTTTGTTCACACCCATATTCTCTTGCGCTCTGCTCACATATGGAAGCCCACCAGCAGAGACACAACTCTCCTGTCACGATCAGCTCATTATATAACTCAGTAATCCCTTCACACAGAGGATAATAACAACTTTGAGAACTTGCTAAATAAAAATGCCATATGTTGGCTCTTGGAAGAATTTCACAGAACTACAGCTGGGCATCTTATGAAACTAAGAATTTGTTTTGAGTTAATGTTGATTCAGAAGGAGGTATTTAACTTCCCACACTGCCATGCGGTTTTTTATCTGAACACCACATTATTATGATAGTGTTTTGCCAAGTCATGTCACTGCCTTGCTTTACACATGGGGAAACTGAGGCTCAGATACTAAATTACTTGTAAAGCTTCAATTTGGGGAAGTCAGAGCAGGGATCCAAATTGTAGTCAGCATGTCATGCTGTTCTTCTTCTTCTTCTTCTTCTTTTTTTTTGCAATTTTGGCCAGGCCTGGGTTTGAACCCACCACCCTCAGTGTACCGGGCCAGGGCCCCAGTCCTTGAGTCACAAACGCCACCCAATGCCACTCTTCTATAACCTTTCTAAAATTGTTCCTAATATAGGTTTGCACAGTGCCAGTATCACAGCCAATGAGGTTTATCTGAGCACGAGTATTGCTAATTGAAAACTTTTCCCAATACCCCACCCTGACAACTCGCAATATAGTTGGCACTGGCAACTTTTGACAGTCTCTATGGAGACGGAATAATTCAGTTTTTTAACAAAGGGATTCTTCTTTCTCAAAAGGATTTCCCAGTTTAAAAAAATTATATAAAAAATTGTTTCTAATATGCTACGTGCCTTTCTAATCTACTCATTTTAAAACGTGGTTCTGACTCCGTGACGTGTGATAGGAGTAGAGGCTCTGCAAGGTTTGCTTTTGGAATTCCTCCGACTCTTTAGCAAAGTTTCCTCAGCTACTCCAGGCCATTATGAACTCTCTTCTTGGAATTTATAGCAACAAAGGGCTACTTAGAAACTTAGATGCTTCTGATGCTTGAATCTCAGTTAGAGGATAACTGACCAGGGGTCATCTACCCTGGGCTTTGCTATCTCCAGTAATAAACATGATCTCCCGGGACAACCAGAGCGGTGAAGTCATTTTCCACCATTTATATTGAGTCAAAATCTTCCTCTGTGACATCATCCATTGTTCTTAATTTTGTCTTCTAGGGATCCACAAATCACGTGTAATTTATTTTATATACTGTATATGAAAAGCCGTTAGATAGAGTGTGTGTGTGTAGTGTAAGAAAGGGGTCCAATTTCTTTTCTATTTTTTTTTCCAAGACAGAGTCTCACTTTACCACCCTCAATAGAGTGCTATGGCATCACAGCTCACAGCAACCTCCAACTCCTGGGTTTAGGCGATTCTCTTGCCTCAGCCTCCTGAGTGCTGGGACTACACAAAGTCTGGCTATTTTTTGTTGCGGTTTGGCCGGGGCTAGGTTCAAACCCGCCACCCTGGGTATATGGGGCCGGCACCCTACCCACCGAGCCACAGGCGGTGCCCTCTTCTATTTTTTTAAACAGATAATCTGTTATCTGTAAATGGGAAAATTCCTCTCTTGTGTCTTTGATTTGTCATCTAACAAGTGCCCATGTGTACCTGAGTCTGTCTGGGTAATTTCAGTTTGGTTCCTGGTTGTCGTCTATCCCCAAACTGATAACCGCATCATCTTATCACTACAGCTTTACAGTCAATCTCAGTGTCTAGAGACGTGTCTCCTTTCCCGTTCTTCCTGATTGTCTGGACTGTTTTTGGCCCTTTTTACACTTCCATGACTATTTTAAAATCATGTAAAAGCTTTGAAGCTTTAACACACACACACCCCTCACAATATCTGCTGAGACTTTTCTAACTGAGATTGCATTGAATCTGTAGATCAAGATTAGTCTCTCACTCTCAGTCCTCTAATCCACAAATAAGACATATCTCCCCTTTATTTATGTCTTTAAAAAATACTTTTTACTGAAGTTTTCTAATGTTCTTCAGAAAGCTTACACTTTTTATAGGTACTTAATGCTGTTTGATATTATCATAAATGATAGAATTTTACAAACCTCTTGATTGAAATAGAGGCTATAGAAAAATTTGCAAATCATGAGTGGAGAGGGAAGGATGGACTCCCATATCTAGGTCAGAACAAGTGCCCAGAATCACATCTCAGGTCCTCTTCAGATCACTGTTCTCTCTTTCCTTCCAAAGGTAAACTCTATCCTGACTTCTAACACCACAGTATAGAACTTTATGCAAAAGAAACCATGTGAAATGTATTTTGTTTCCAGCTTCTTTTCTTTAACGTGGTGTGTGTGCCATTTATCCATATTGTTGTATGGCCACAGGTTATTCCTCTCACCCATGTACAGTAGTCCATTCCATGGACATACGGCCGTATGTTTATCTGTCCGACTATTGATGGACACGTGGGTTGTTTCCACTTTGGAGCTGTACAATGCAGCTGTAAATATACTTGTTGATATATTTTAGTCCACTAACTGGGCAGTTGTTCTACTTAATATGTTACCAACTTGTGTTATCCTTTTCAGAGAAGGCCTTCAAACCCAGGAATCTGTAAAACTGGAAGGAACAATTGATTCATGTCTTCAGCTAGTAATGGAAAAGCTGAGAAAGCCCTTGAGCAAAATATGCTGCTTAAAACTCTGCCTAGTGACAGGGACCAACTCAAAAGGATGGTTGTCACACTGTTGTTAGCATCTCTGAATGGAATAAAGTGGTGCCCAGCAAATACTTTTAGTTGAAAAAAAAAATCTCAGGGAAGGGAGACTTAGTGTTTGGCTCTTCCTATGGAAGCCTGATAGGCTCAAAATACCTGCAAGTAACTGTATATGGAGAAAAGAAATGTCTCTAAAGAACTGGAGCACATAACACAGCGTAGACTCAAAAAAATAATTTGAGATAGATTATGAGAAATTGGCATTGTCAAGGGAATCACTGGGATGCTCCAAGAGAGAACATGAAGATTATAATGGGGTCTTTGCCCTCTATAGCAGGATTCAGCCTTTATCTATTGCAGTCCTCCTTTTTCTGTTATATCATTGCACATATTGTATGGACGGGCAAGAACCAGGTAACTTCTTTTCTTAGTTCAAAGGTCTCTGAAACAAGAGAAGTTATATGCAACTCTCCAGATCAGCAGTTCTCAACACCACAGGAACTGTATTAAGGGGTTGCAGCCTCAGGAAGATTGAGAACCACTGCTCTAGATGGTGTTGTGATTATTCACATCTCCTGGACTCTGAGTTGAAAGTGGAACTTTTGGGTTGTCTCTCTTAAAAAGTGGGTGAGTGTGGCTCGGCGACTGTAGCTCAGGGAGTAGGGCGCTGGCCACATACACCGAATGTGGCAGGTTCGAGCCCAGCCCAGGCCTGCTAAACGCCAATGACAACTGCAACCCAAAGCTGGGCATTGTGGTGGGCACCTGTAGTCCCAGCTACTTGGGAGGCTGAGGCAAGAGAATCGCTTAAGCCCAAGAGTTTGAGGTTGCTGTGAGCTGCGATACCACAGCCTCTACCAAGGGCAACATAGTGAGACTCTGTCTTTTAAAAGAAAAAAAAAGTGGGTGTGTTGTGCATGTAGAAAAGGAAGGAAAGTGACCCCCAGATCATTGTTTATCACAGATCAACTGTATTACTGTTTGTGCTTTTGTATATAATCCTCTCCCCTTGAGTGTGGGCTGGACCTAGTGACTAGCTTTCAAACAACAGAAGGTAGCAACAGTGACGGGATATTGCTTCTGAGGTTAGGTTACAAAGAGACTGTGGCTTCCCTCACCTGCCCTCTTTTGCTTTCTCATGTGCTCACTGTGACAGAAGCCAGCTGCCATGTGAGCTCCCTATGGGAGAAGCCTCCTGGGGTACGAAGGGAAGGGAGGCCTCCAGCCAATGGCGAGAGGGAGCCCAGTTCTGCCGTAACATGAATGGGCTTCAGAGCCTTCAAATGAGACTGCAGTCCTGGCTAACACCTGCAAGCCTTATAAAGAGACCTTGACAAAGAGAGACACTGGTTGTGGACTGAAATGTATTTTCCCCTAAATTCACATGTAGAAGCTCTACCCACCTCCCCACCCCCAAGCAACTGTATCTGCAATAGACCTCATGAGGAGGTAATAAAGATTAAATGAAGTCATGGGGGTCTTGATCCCTTAATCTAATTGGACGGGCGTCCTTATAAGAAGAGACAGCAGTGAGCTCTCTTCCTGCCTTCACACTGGCCACCACGAGAAGTGGCCGTCTACCAGCCAGGACAACAGGCCTCCTGATGACACCTTTGGCTTGGACTTCAAGCCTCCACAATTGTGGGAAAATAAATTTCTGTGGTTCAGGCCCCCCAGTCTGTGGTAATTAGTTATGGTGGCCCTAGCAGATAAATATGGTACTTAGAGTCTTGATTTGCAGAAACTTGAGATAATAAGTGATGTTTTGAGCTCTTAAATTTTGGAGTAATTTGTTATGCAGCAATAGATAACTAATACATTAACCAAATTATTTTCTCTATATCCTTTTTACTTTCTGTTCTCAAAAGACGGACAGATAGAATGTCCTCTTCCAGGGCTTCAAATTCTTGCTTTCTGGAAAAAGAAAAAGTCAATCTTCCTGGCAAGAATCATGCCAGTTTCTGAGTCATGAATAGCATTTCCTGAAACTTTTTATTTACTGCCATTTTCTCTGAAAAGTAACAAAGAACTTTTCTTTAGATTCAGATTTGAATGTAAGTATATAAGGACAGAATAATTGCAATGATTCAGTGATCATGGGCGTATACACATATACTCACTTTTGTGATCCTATATTATTTCTATGAATTACTGTAACTATATAATTCTTGTAAGGACAACTTCAATGGGATGTTTCTAGGTTATCTTAATTACATGTCTATTGAAATAAACTTATAGTTGCTACAAGTGGAAGAAAATAATTTGCTGAGATGTCAGCCGGGGATTCTTTTCGGAAAGCCCTGGAAGTGGAGAGCTACCACACGAGGTTCAGTGCCTGGACACCTTTCAGCAACGCATCGTTAAATAGACAGGTGAGTTGCACATTCCAGAATAAAACTAGTTTAATTTGCAAGGTTAATTTTATTGTGATATACCGGGTCTCCCATTGCCATAGTTTTAAAGAAAATCCCTCTAAAGAATTTAGTTTTTGAGTCAGTTTAAACAAAAACAAACCCAGCTTTGTCTGTCCCAGAGACAGTCTCTCCTCAGCCCAGTCCCCCGCTCCATGTCTGCCTCGCTTTTCCTCTGTACATCCAGGGACAAAATAGAGCAGTAGTTTTCAACCTGTGGGTCACGACCCCTTTGGGGGTCGAACGACCCTTTCACAGGGGTCATCTAAGACCATCCTGCATATCGTATATTTACATTATGATTCATAACAGTAGCAAAATTACAGTTATGAAGTAGCAACAAAAATAATTTTATGGTTGGGGGGGGTCACCACAACATGAGGAACTGCATTAAAGGGTCGCAGCAGCAGGAAGGTTGAGAACCACTAAGATAGAGCCTTTGGAGACACACATGGGTTGCTGTAGTGGGGAAAAAAATGAAAGGAAGGTGCTTTTATTTTTTTTTTCAGTTTTTGGCCTGGGCCGGGTTTGAACCCACCACCTCCAGTATATGGGGCCGGCACCCTACTCCTTTGAGCCACAGTCACCACCCAAAAGGAAAGTGCTTTTAATGGTAGAGGTGATGTGGGAGTGTTCATGCCTATTTCTCTGTGTGTTTCTATAATGTTCTCTTCCCTCCTGTGCCAACCATGTGGTTCCACATGGCCTGGAGATGCCCACTGCTATGTTAAGGTAACGCAGGAAGCCATCGTTGAACGGCTTAGGGCAGCTCTGGTAATGGAGAAGGCGAGCTGGGTTCTCAGAGCTTTCGTGGATTCAACCTTGTTCACAGGGAAGAAAACTAGACAGGCTGGGGCTCAAGCCAGGCTTATAATAAGACAGTGAGTTTGTCTATGTCTATGTGAGCAAAGCTGGACTGAAACCCAGGTTTGGGGACGCTGGTCCTTGGTATTGTCCTCCCTGGACACCCTACTAACAGTGGCTATTTACCAATGCTGATTAACTTCCAGCATGGTGAGTGCTAAGAAGATCCAAGGCTGTGGGTCAGTGAACTCACACCTACTTCAAAAGGTCCTGTTTCCACAATTAAAGGAGTGTTTCCTGCACGTATTTTCAAGACAAAATGTCTGGACTCTGTTTCCCTAGGCCTCCTTAGCCTAGGAGGAAACAAGAGCCAGCAAAAAACCTCTTTGTTTTTCAGAAGCCCTGGGTAATTATATCCCCGCCAGTATTTTCCACCAGCCCACCCAACAAGCCTGGGCTTGTTGGTATCCCTGGGTAAAAACAGTTTAAACTGAAAGAAGAGGCCCCTGCTACACATGTGAAAATGCTTTGCAAAGTGTAATACTCTACGCAAATATTTGTCGTGAAGCTGCTGGTAGATTGTCCTTAGATTGTTTAGCGACTAAGAACGTGCTGAACTGTAAACTGTAGTGTGATATGTCGTTTCCCCCCCCTTACAGCTCTTTCAGGAAAGAGTTGCTCTTATAAGTCATTGGTTTGACCTCTGGACTAACAAGCAACGTCAAGAATTCTTATTCACAATTTTTTTACGATGCAGTAAATCACAATTAAGGTAAATGTAGCCTAATGATGTAATTACATATCATGGGTTCTTAAAGAAAACAAAATATATAATAGTAAAATATGTTTATATAACCCGGAAAGCTTTACTTTTTTTCCTAGGAAAGAAAGCCATGGATATTTTAAGATTTATAAGCAGACTCTGCTTCCTCCTGGAGGCTGAAATGAAGCCACTCGTGGAGGGCTTGAATACCTTCATACATTGCCAGACTTTCCTTTCGGCAAAAACTTGTCAAGGCCTCAGTCAGTAAATTTTTCACATCCTCTTAGGATATTAAAGGCTCTTGGGAACTATAAGGTAGACAATATGTTCCAAGTGGATATCTGGGACTGGTAGGCACTCTAAATAATCGTTACATACATGGATGGATCTGGAAACTGCATGACAAGTGACAACGGCGACAACATTGAGGAACATGGGCGAGACTTGTGGCGAGGTGGTCTAGGATTGCCAGGGGGTTCTTGTTCTTATTCTTCCCCTTCCCTTACTTTATGTCTGTAATTTACTTTCAAATACTCAGCATTGACGATGCGACTTCTGCTAGCTGGAATTATACCCAGGGGTAGCTAGTATTCTGATCAGGAATTAATGGATTAACGACTCTAGGGATATTAGTAAGCTATAGGTTGGGAAGGTCACAAAACCCCAGTTTATCCAATACTTTCAGTTGTTATCAGAACATCCAGTGGCTTACTAACAAGCCGATGGATATTAGTAACCTAGGCCGGTTGGTGAAGTTCAAGGTATTCGCAATGTGTGGAATGAACAAAATATTCTAGAGAGCCCTCTAGCCATGCCTGGTCCTGGTGGCAGGTGCCTGGAAGAATCATTCCCCAGGGGTCATCCCCAAATAAGTGCCTTGGGTCAGTCTAGGGGATTTCTAGTATCCTGAGGCCACCAAGAGGGTAATAACAGAATGCGAGTGCATTGTCCTTTTCCAATGGGAGAAAACCTAGAGCAGAGAGAGCTGGGACCTCACCAAGCTTACAGAGCAGACTATATGAAGTGCTTGGGCTTATTTATTAGTGTCTGTTCAGGGAAATTCTATAATAGGTATTCACTAGAACCTGGAGGAGAGGTATCTAACCTTTGGAGTTCTTAGAAAGCTACCAAAGAGGATACAAGAATTGTGCATGACCAAATTGGCTTGTTTTCACTTATAATACCTGCCTCCCACTGACTGTCAAAGCAGATTGCCCATCCCTGATAGAGTCACTGGCAGGAGGCAGGACCTTTCCTGGCTCTGTTGAAAGAGGTTACACAGGCCACAGAAAAATAAATGCTTCAGTCAATGTTTAAAAATCCATAGGAAGAGAATTTTATAATAGTCACTTGCTACATTGCCTTTTACTCCAGCCTTGCAGCTTTCAAGATAAAAATAATAGACCAACCCTCATATTGATAACCGCTTCGTGCATCATATTCTAGGCTCATGTACCAGAAACCTGGCAATTTTCGCTGTGACCACTGGAGGTCATTAGAGATCTTGTGGTTTATTTTGAGGCAGCTTAACATCAGGCCTGACATTTTGTTCTTAGAAATTGCATCCTTTGTCTCATACTGAATTCTTCTTTCTGTGGGACAAAAATATGGCGCTAACCTAGTCCGTGAAATGACTTTGCTTTTTGTTGATAGCTGTGTTTCTGCAGAGAGCAGTCCGTATTTCATAGTTCCATGAAAATTAATGCAATCGGTGTTCCTTTAACCATCTTTATCAAGATATAATTCATGAACAATAAAAGTCACCCATTTCAGGGTACAATTCAGGGGGTTTAGTATATTCACAGAGTTGTGTAAACATCACAACAATCTAAATTTAGAACACTTGCATCACCCTCCAAATAACTTCCCTACCCATTATCATAACTCCCCATCTGCACACCCCTAGGTCTGAGAAAACACTGAGCTATTTTCTGTCTCTCTATATTGTCCTGTTCTGAACTCTTCATGTAAATAGACTCATACAGTATGTGGTCTTTTGTGACTGTTTTCTTTCATGTATTATAATGTTCCCAAGGTTCATCCATTTTGTGGCCTGTATCAATATTTTTTCCTTTTAATTGCCAAATAATATTCCATTGCATAGATGTGCCATATTTTATCCATTTATCAGTTGATGGCCATTTGGGCTGTTTCCCCATTTTGGCTATTATAAATAATGCTGCCATGAATATTTCTGTACACAGTTTTTGTATGTGGATGTTTTTATTTCTCTTAGGTGTATACAGGATTCAGGAGTGCAATCAACTTTTAATTATTATGAAGTTCTTTTTTCTTTTCTTTCTTTTTTTTTTTTTTGTTTCACTGTGTCGCCCTTGGTAGAGTGCTGTGGCATGACAGCTCACAGCAACCTCAAATTCTTGGGGTTAAGAGATTCTCTTGCCTCAGCCTCCCAAGTAGCTGAGACTACAGGGGCCCACCACAATGCCTAGCTATTTTTTTGTTGTAATTGTCATTGTTGTTTGGCAGGCTCCGGGCTGGGTTTGAACCCGCCAGCCCTGGTGTATGTGTCTGGCACCCTAGCTGCTGAGCTACAGACACCAACCTATGAATTTCTTTTGAACCATATTTATTTCTGTCATCTCTCTTTCCCCATAACTATGATTAAGCTTATTAATACATGAGAGAAATTAGTAGTATTTGAATGCCTGAAATCTTTATAGGTAAGCTAGGCTGTATTTGTGCAATACCTTTCTCAAGGCAGAGAGGCCATTGTTTTAGTTGTTATGCTTTATGTTATGCTTACCAAACAATTTTGTTTTAATTCAGGCAGTTAAGGTTATAAACAGGGTATTGCCATATTGGTGGGAAATGTGTCATCACAACTTTTTAAAAAAGTTTCTGCTTAATCTGTGTAAGAGATAGTCCAATATCTAAGAGTTTTCTGTCCTGATAAACATTCTGTATTGTTGAGTTTTAAGGTGATTTCTTAAATGAAATTTTATGATATTTAAGGTTTTTTTAAAGGTTCAGCTTCTTAAACCATCCTTCTGGCAAATTCTCCTTCTCACCCCAACTGAAACGCCACCTCTCTCTGCTCATCTCTGACATGCAGCGGCGTTTATATACCACAGTCACAGCTTTTCCCCAGCACTCTAAGCTTCTCTGTCCACAGCTAGTGGTTCCAGTGCTGTCTTTCCCCTGTCACTTGACTAGTTTGACCTTTCCTGTGACTTCTTAAAGGAAACTGGGCTGTTTGTGTCTGTCACACTTGGAAAAACACAGGAGGAGTTTGAATCAGTGTCCTTGCCCTACTGGTGAGACCAGTTTCAAATTGCCTGCACTCAGCAGCCAGGGGCAATGCCTTGTACAAAGGCCTTTCATTCCGAGGCTGGAGCTGCTCAAACTTGTAGCTTTCCTGGGTGGGTGGGGCAACACCCTGCAACTGAATTCCTAAGAGGGGGCTGGATTGACCCTGGGTGTGTGTGCATGAGTGTATGCACTGGGGGAGAGGGACATCACGACCAGCCCATGCGGGGTTAGCTCCTGTCACTTGTCTCCATCAGAACAGACTCGAAATGGGGTGGGAGGGCAGAAAAATGTACCAACCAACATGTATTTCAGAGAGCACAGCCCCTACTTCCAATTCAGGGCTCCCCTCACCCACATCCAGCTCTTTCCAAGCAGCCACTGGCAGGGCTCAGTTGAGGACCCGTCTCAGCTGTGATTTGTGAAAAGATCAGGTATGCGGTTTTTCAGAGACAAAATACTTCCAGGTTAACTTTGAAAATAGAACAGCTTTATGCCTCTGAGTCCATTTAAATGTCCATATGAGAATATTTTTGGGTGGAGGTAGTGGAAGTGTTAAACAAAAAAATAATCATTCATTGACATTGTTAAAGCACAGTAAGCTGGATGTGGTCCAGGACCATCGTGGTGGGTACAGGGGCCACTGCCATGAGGCCTTGCTGTAGGGGGATGACATCAGGCTCTGTTCCAAAGATGGAGCCAGCAAGTGGGAATTTATAGCCAACGTGCTGGGTAGGGGTCAAGGGATGGAAGATTAATTACTAAGAGGCCACATCTGGGGGACAGGGGATTCTGGCTACACTGACTCATAGGACTCTCGCTGAAGACAGCCTGGGGTGACCAGACCTCGCCTGCCTTGGGGAGGGCTCAGGAGGAGGAACCTGATCACTACTGGGGGAGTGGGGGAGGGAGTTCTTGCTAAACTGACTGAGCAGGGTTCTTTACAAAACTGGATTTTACAAGGAAGTGCCCAGCTGGGCCAAGGTGATTTGGTCAAGCACAGAATCTTTGTCAGAGAAGACAGGGGAGTATTCAGAGATAAACTCTGTATACTTGTTCTAAAATTACTGCTGATTAAATATCCAAGGCAAGTCTGGAAATATGGGTCATTCATTCTCCTAAGCCCAGTGTTCTGGACATGGGCTTGTCCTACCACTCAGGTTGGTTGGTTCCGGACAACTATATTAAATGTTAGCAATTTGTATTGATATGGTTTTTAGGGGTGGATGAAGTTAAAAAAGAAAATTCCTGAATTTTAAAGGAAAGGAGAAATCCCAAACCCAAATCTGTGTTCTAGGATAGGGGATGGAGCCAGCATGGATGGACGGAAGGGTCCTGGCTTCTTTAGGCCAAGTCCGTGCACTTGAAGTTCTCACTTCCATTCTGTGAGTAAGTGGTGCTGCTCTCCCTTTATCATGTTTAACTTCTCTGTACAGCACTTAGCGCCACCTGACATTTTGTGACATACAGTCCTGGCCTATTTATTAACTGTCTGCCGGCTCCACTAGAACAGAAGCTGGGTGGTGACCCCTCTGTCTGTAGCACTTAGAGCAAAACTAGGCAGGTGGTAGCCACTCAATAAATGCTGGCTGAATGAGGTCCAATATCTAAAACACTCCCAATTACAAAGATAACAAAAAGATAATCAGAAAAAAATTTTTTTCATATGATATTTCTCTAGGAAGGAGAACTTTTTCAAGATAAGTTTTAGAATATTCGAAATTATTAATATTTTGTTTTATTCAAGACTCTTTATTATTTTACTAATTCAAGGTAACTGGATAGATTTCCCTCTTATCTTTCTCCAATTCCTGTTTGGTAGATTAGACATGGTTAATTAGCTGCCCACCCAAGCCATTCCGTATTTTTCTCCTTCCTGATAGAAGCTGTTTTTTCTCCCCAGGTATGTATGCTTCAAGGGTGGCTGGTAACCGCACCCCACCAAGGGTGGGTCAGGGTTGGACGGGATTAATCATGCAGACACTGATGGCGTCTGGTTTGGGAAAGGGTGTGTAGATATTAATTCAGCCCACAAAGGGGTAGCTGCTGGAGAGCTTCTGGAGAGTTCTCTCTTAAAGGACCTTAAAAAGGGATGTGAGGAAGGAACAGGCGCTCTTCCTTCCAGCTAGCCTGTGATTGCTGTTGTCTGAGGATTGATGTTCAAAGCAGCTAGTTATTTGGGAACCATTTCTGGGGACAAACCTGAGAACCAAAGCTAGCTGTTGAGAATGCCAACGTGAAAATATGAAAACGTGGCTCGGCTCCTGTGGTTCAAGTGGCTAAGGCGCCAGCCACATATACCTAAGGTGGTAGGTTCGAATCCAGCCTGGGCCCGCCAAACAACAATGACAGCTGCAACCAAAAAATAGCTAGGCATTGTGGTGGGTGCCAGTGGTCCCAGCTACTTGGGAGGCTGAGGAAGGAGACTCATTTGAGTCCAGGAGTTGGAGGTTGCTGTGAGCTGTGATGCCATGGCACTCTACCCAGGGTGACAGCTTGAGGCTCTGTCTCAAAAACAAAAAAGAAAATGTGAAAACTTGTCTGGTGCCTATACCCCAGTGAGTAGGGCACTGGCTGCATACACCAAGGCTGGCGGGTTCGAGCTTGGCCTGGGCCTGCTAAACAACGACAACCAAAAAATAGCTGGGTGTTGTGGCAGACGCTTGTAGTCCCAGCTACTCTGGAGGCTGAAGCAAGAGAATCACTTAAGGTTGCTGTGAGCTGTGATGCCACAGCACTCTACCCAGGGTGACATAGTGAGACTCTGTCTCAACCAAAAAAAAAAAAGAAAGAAAGAAAGAAAGAAAATGTGAAAACTCCTTGGTCCTTGATAACATCATTGGCTCCTTGAACTCACTAACCTTGAAGTTTAGTTTAAAAACACCCTCATTGTTTAAGAACAGTGAACAGGAGATAAATGGGTTTAAAACTGGTCTGTCATCATCCATTTGTCTAGTTGTCACTTCCCTGGTCATCTGAACTCCTCAGACTGTATCTGAGAATCAGGGAGGAAAAGCCATCAGCATTTAGCAGTCAAACAGATGCTTTTCACAGATAGGAGTGAGCCCCGTGACTCTCATGCACAGTCCACGTATTTATTTATTCTGGGACTTCTATGAAGAGATTCGAAAAGAAATTATCCATAGTCTGAAGGCTGCAGAACATATATTCTGAGCTTTGTACTTGACTTCAGCATTATTGCTAAGATCCTCTATGCTGCCTCTTCTTTCTACCAATGGGAGGTCAAGTTCACAGAAGTTGAGAAGAGACAGCCCATCAGAATCACCTGGAGTTGGTAAAACAGACAGTGAGCTTCAAGCATAGAGATTTTGATTTAATATAATGGAGCAGAGTGGAGGAAGCTGTTTTTACCAAGTTCCCGGGTGATCTGGGATACTGCCAAGGGCAAGACACAGCTGTGAATGCCTGAGGGCCCCAAGGCTGCTTCTGCCTCTTGAGTAGGCAGATGCCCAGATGATGTGAGCTGTCTTGTCTCTTCTATTCTCAGTGCAATGAAACAAAATGATTTGGGGGGGTGGGGAGCAGAGTTTCACTTTGTCACTCTCGGTAGAGTGCTGTGGCATCACAGCTCACAGAAACCTCCAGCTCTTGGGCTGAGGCGATTTTCTTGCCTTAGCCTCCTGAGGAGCTGGGACTACAGGCACCCGCCACAACACCCAGCTGTTTTTTTGTTGCATTTTGGCTGAGGCCGGGTTTCAACCTGCCACCCTTGGTATATGGGGCAAGCACCCTACTCACTGAGCCACAGGCGCCACCAGAAACAAAATGATTTGTGCACTTCTGTGGATACCTTTTTATCTTACACTTACAATGCTACTTCGTGGTTTTAGGATGTATTTCATTTTAGGGAGCTCCAAACTTGACATGAATAATAAAGGAAATATTTTACTATCGCAGAGACGTAGAGGCAGGTCTGGCCGCAGCTGACGCTTACTCCAGGGGTGCAGAAAGAAAAGCCAGGACTTGTCGCTTTCTGTCCCTCTGCCTTTGGACTCACAGCTCCGGTCTCACATTCCCTCCATTGTGCCCAGAAGAAAAATACGTTCCTTTGGGCTTCACTCTGATTTTGTGCTCGTTCAGGTCTGTGCCCACTTATGACCAAGTGCTGTTGCCAGGAGATTAACCTATGTGCGTTTTAGAGCTACAGAGTCAGCCTCTGAGGAATTATGTGGACCACCAAATAGAAATTGAGGTTATTTTACTTAAAAAAGGCTAAGTAAATGAGGCGTGACAAAAGCTAAAGTTTCTTTCTGATTCAACAAATACTGAGCGCGTACTACAGACCAAGCGCAGCTCTGGGCGGACAGAGTGTCAAAGTCCTGCTTGATGTATGTCGTTTCCGTTCTAGTAAAATGAAACTAACACGGGAAAGGGAGACAATCAGGCCTCTCACTGCATACAACAGTCCTCCCTTTATCCAGTATTCCAAGGTTTTAGTTACCTATGGTCAGTCATGGTTCGAAAATACCAAGGAAACTTCCAGAACTAAATAATTTTTAAGTGGTGGGCTACTGAGTAGCATGATGAAATCTGGCGCTGTCCTGCTCTGTCCCAAGTAAACCATTCCTTGGACCAGTGGATCCACGCTGTAGACGCTGCCCACCCATCATCACTCAGTAGCCATCGGGTGCTCAGATCCTCAGCAGTACTGCAGTGCTGATGTCCAAGTCAACCTTATTTGACTTCATGATGGCCCTAAAGCACAAGAGCAGTGATGCTGACCACTGAGATGGGCCAGAGAGAAGCCCATCAAGTGCTTCCTTGAAGTGCAAAGGGGAAAGCTTTTGACTTAATAAGGAAAGAAAAAGATCTATGGGAAGAATGAATCCTCTATCTGCGAAACTGTAAAGAAGGAAAAAGAAATGCACGTGTCGTTCTCACAGGGTGTGTTGCTATCCGTGGTTTGGAGCCTCATAGTAAACATTTTGGGGGTGCCTCACACGTCTCAGCCACTAGGAGCAGGGAAGGGCGAGGAACTAGTGAGGTCAACACCCTGACTACAGCTTCACTGAACTGACTTAAAATTTCTGACCTCCAGAACCCTAAGAGGAGAAATTTGTGCTTTTTTTAAGCCACTAAGTTTGTGGCAATTTGTTACAACAGCAGCAGGAAACTACTATAGGTGGCAATTTTCTTTTTCTATTTTCCAACTTTCATTCTGTTTTCATTCTTTATTTTAATTGAGTTAGCCCCAGCCCAGCTGCAGGCACTCTGTCAGCTGCTGGGGACTGTCAGGGAGTGAGACCGCTGGGGGACAGGCATTAAATCGTGAAGGGGCCCGAGAAAACGCAAAAGCAGCGCTTAGATTTCACTCTCGTGCACATCAAGTGTGAGGGACGCAGGCTTCAGCAGAGGCTCTGGGGTGGCCATGAGCAGGAGCTCAGAGAGTGACAGTCAGCCTCTCCCAGAGATGTGTTTGGCAGTAGGAATTGTCAGCCTGCTGGTGGCCTGTAGGGTGGCCTAAATAGTTTTTCACTGGCCACAGGACCTGGACCTTCTGTACTGGTTGCAGTTAGGATTTCTTTCTCTACCCCTCCACCACACTGCCCAGAAGTTACTACCGAGTCTCACACACAGGAAAGCAAACTGCACTTAGGTAATGACTACGTGTCTGTATGAGTGTATCAGCCTTTACGCCCTGCAAGCCAAGGCGGGTCTGGCAAGCCTGACACGTATCAGATCGATAACTGTGACTGTGCTAAGTGACAATGTAATAAGACCTCACCTGGTTCAGGGGATCAGGGAAGGCTGCCTTGTGGTTGTGACATTTGTGCTGGTGTCTAAAGGGTAAGTAGGACTGGGACAAAGACTTGGAGGATGACTGTTCCATTTGGAGGAGACAACACATGTCAAAGCCTTGGGACGTCTTTGCTCAGTAGTAGGCTTTGAAAGAAGCATTAGAAAATAAAGATAAACAAAAAGTGGAAAATACCAGTTGACAATAATCCCACTGCCCGTATATAACCTTCTAACTTTATAAGTTCACGGGCATCTCTATAACTATATTTGGATCAAATTAAACAAATTATCCAAAAAAAAATGTTTTTTTAAATACTGTTCAGTTACCCTTATTCTTGCTTTGCCCAGACCCAGCGTTGCTCTCTCCTTCTCTTAACTCTTTATCACGTGATTCTTCACTTCCTTTGTATCCCAAAGCCAGTCATTCTTCTGGATGACACTGGCATTCACGGAAACCACACCTAATGCCCTGTGTCCTCAGTTGAGCCTCTGACCCACTCAGGGGCCATAGCCTGTCCTTTCAGGAATTCACGTTCCAGTTCTCTCAACTCCTTTGCTCAAGCTTTTCATCATATTTATCTTACAAAATCCAGTCTTTGATTGAACCAATTTCTTCCTTTCTCCCCTACCCACACCAGCCAATTAGAGTTACTGGAGAAATCCACCAGCAGGGTAGATTGCTTACTAGAAATTTTTTCTTCATTTTGGAAATTTTCAAGCTTAATCAAAGCCATATAAACAAAATAGTTTGCACAGGTAATCCTCCCACTTCAGCCTCCCATCTGAGACTATTGGTGTGTATCACCATGCACAGCTAATTTTGTAAAATTTTTTATTTTGTAGAGATGGGTTCTCAAAATGTTGCCCAGACTAGTCTCAAACTCCTGGTCACAAGTGATCCACCCATCTTGGCCTCCCAAAATACAGGGATTATAAGCATGATCTACTGTGCCTGGCTCTAACTTTTTTTAATATATAGATTCCCTTCCCTTACTCTCTTTTTTCTAGGAAATAATTTTTTTAAAGTTACAATGCATCATGAGTTCAGATCCATACTCCCAATTCAAGTTCAAGCTGGCAGGATTTTTATTTAGCCTTTCTATATTGTATCTGTGTGCCCTCTCTCTCAATAGGAAATCTTGGTTCCCTACAACATTAACATAATCACTCACTTTCTTTGTGCCACAATAGTACATGCATAACACTCCCAGAATAACAAAACTATCATCACCACTCACGGTGTAATTACTGAAATCAGTTAAAAAAATTTTTTGGCAATTCTTTTTGTCCTTTGGTCTATGACATTTAGGGATGGACAGTTAAATTCCAGTGCTTCAAAATAAAATGGTTCCTATCTGTGTGGTTATGCAAATAATTCATACAATTAGAAATTTTTGAAATTTTATTTTTGAGTTTTAGAGATTGTTGTTATCAAATACAATTTTGTTTGGGCTCGGCTCCTGTAGCTCAGCAGCTAGGGTGCCAGTCACATACACTGGAGCTGGCGGGTTTGAATCCAGCCCGGGCCTGCCAAACAACAACAACTACAACCAAAAAATAGCTGGGCGCTGTGGTGGGCACCTGTAGTCCCAGTTACTTGGAAGGCTGAGGCAAGAGACATGCTTACGCCCAGTAGTTTGAGGTTGCTGTGAGCTATGACACCATGGCACTCTACTGAGGGTGACATAGTGAGACTCTGTCTCACACACACACACACACACAATACAATTTTGTTTGATAATAATTATGTAAAAGACTTTCAAACCTAGAAAACAGGGCACATTCTGAAAAATCCAGCTTCTACCCATGTTCTCTGCTGTATTCTTTCCCTCCAAATCTCTTTACAACAAAAGTAAGCAGAATATTTCTGTAAAGGGTCAGATAGTAAATATCTTAGGCTGTGTAGGCTGAAGGATCTCTGTTGTAACTATTAACCTCTACCCCGCTTAGTGTGAAAGCTCCATAGGTGTGACTGTGTTCTAATAAAATTTTGCAAAAACAAGTCTCAGAAAAACATGGGTATAGTCCACAGACCATATCCCTGCCCTAGAGTCATCTGCAGTGACTGTCCCAAGATCTTCAGTTCCAGCTCACTGTTTATCTCAACTGGTTCCCGCCGTCTTACATCCACAGGGCTGAATCTAAAGGACAGCTTTTCAGCTCTTATCTCCTTTAATCTCTTTACAGAAGCATCACGTACTTGCTCCTCACACTGCTGTCTTCCCATGGCGTCCACCGTACGGCGTTTATCTGGCTTTACTCTGCCCCTTGGTCCTGTCCCTCCTGTGCTCTTTGTCTAATGATGAGTCATTTCTTTGTCATTTGATGTGGGCTCCTTCAGCCAGTTTGAACCCTGCCTCTTTTTAAAATCTAAATTCTTGTTCTAGGCCACTAATCCATACCCAGGATTTTATTTAACATATTCTGTACCAGTGATAAAGCAATTTTAATCTCTGGCCCAGACAGCTCCTTTGAGTATCTTATCCTATATCTAGCAGCTTAGTTGATTTATTTTTGGATGTCTTAGTTGATTTATTTATTTTGGATGTCTTGAAGACACCTCCAAACCACCATGTCACGTCCAAGTATACATAGTTGTCTCCGGTAAAACTTGACCATTTTCTCTAGTTTAATAAATGGCACCACCAGCTGCTCAGCTTTAAAACTTAGAAACTCAAGAGTCTTCTAATCATTACCTATTGAATTACACTCATTATATTTTATATCTGTTCAACTCTCTACATCTGTATTGATACTGTCTCAGGCCAAGCCACCATTCTCTCTTGCCTGGGCTGCAACCACAGCCTCTGTCTCTCTGTCATTCTGGACTCCCTCACCCCTCACTGTGCCATCTGTATTGCCTATTCAGACTGTACTGGGACCACGTCATCACATCTCGGCTTAGCATATTTAATTTAAGAGATTATAACCCTTAACATGGCATCCAAGACCTTGCCAGGATATGGCTCCTCCCACCCCTTCAGGGTGACCTGTTCCTACTTTCTCCAAAGTTCTTTCTGCTTTGACCATACTCATTGTCTTTCACCTCCCCCATGGTGCCATGTTGCCTTTGCCCTTGAAGTTGACCTCTACCTAGGAGGTTCTTTCATCTCTACTGCCTGCCTCTCCCAGTTGCCTCTAAGCCCCTCAGCCTTAGTAGGGAAGTCTCCCCAGTGCTCTCTGGCTGCCTGGTTCGATTCTATACTAGCATAGCACTGTGGATGTTTTCTTCAGAAGATTTACTACAGCTGTAATTTCACATTTATCTGTTGGATTTTTAAAACTGATGCTTTCTTCCAAACCAGACTGTAGGGGCCATAAAGATAAGAATTGTGTCATTTTTGTTTTTGTTTTCTTGTCCTTTTTTGTGTGTGTGTCATTGTTATAACCCAAGACTATAAAAAGGGATCCAAAAAATAATTGATTTAATAGGTGACTCAGTGAATTGTACAACCACAGCAAATGTTCACAGGACAATATAGTTTCTAAGTCATTGTGGATCATGTACTCCTTTGAGAAGGGGAGTTCAAACCATACCTAAAAACTATGAATCTGGCGATGCCCATAGTTCAGTGAGTAGGGCACTGGCCACATATACCGAGGCTGGTGGTTTTGAACCTGGCCTGGGTCTGCTAAAACAACAATGACAACCACAACAACAATAATAACAAAAAATAGGCTCGGCGCCTATAGCTCAACCGGCTAAGGCGCCAGCCACGTACACCTAAGGTGGCGGGTTCGAATC
>NW_003852437.1:9296399-9299330 GCF_000181295.1 Otolemur garnettii | reverse complement strand
AAAAAAAAAAAAAAAAAAATAGCCAGGCGTTGTGGTGGGCGCCTATAGTCCCAGCTACTTAGGAGGTGAAGCGAGAGAATCGCTTAGGCCTAGGAGTCTGAGGTTGCTGTGAGCTGTGACACCACGGCACTCTACCCAAGGCTATAGCTTGAGACTCTGTCTCAAAAACCAAAAACCAAAAAACAAATGAACAAACAATCTGCTCCATAGAAAAAGCACACTGTACCTATATACAAAATTTGCCTGACATTTCAAGAAGTTTGTATGCTTCCTGAAGCTCGCATATGGATAAATAGTGCATGGAACCAAATTAAATGTCTTCAACCTTTATCATCATTTAAAATGACTTTATAGTATTCCATAGTCCAGACTTTGCTTAAGATTCTCTATTTCTCTCTTTTTTTTTGAGGCAGAGTCTCACTTCCCTGGGTAGAGTGCAATGGCATCCTAGCTCACAGCAACCTCAAACTCTTGGGCTTGAGCAACCCTCTTACATCAGCATCCCGAGAAGCTGGGACTACAGGGGTACACTACTATGTCTGGCTAGTTTTTCTATTTTTAATAGCGATGGGGTCTCACTTTTTGCTCAGGCTGGTCACAAACACCTGAGCTCAATCAAGCTATTATCTAACTCGTCCAAGTAGTTTTCGCTTAATTTTGAAAACTAATTTTTTTATTTCTAGAATGTCTGCTTTTTTTTTTTTAACCCAAATGAACATTTAAAAAATTCACTCTTGTTTTTACCTTGATTACTCCTTAAATATTTTAAAGCATGCTTGTGTTAAAATCCTTTGTACTGTTTCATTACTTGCAGTTCTTGGGGTGACAAATCTTTTGTTTCATTTGCTGACCTTCCCTCGTGGTGTTTTAGTTTGGAGGTTATTTTCCACGGAGAGCGGCTCTGGTTTGTGTGAACACACAGGGCGAGTGTGTTCAGGTTTATGTCTGCCTCACCGGGTATCATTTTGTCACCTGCTTTTATGTGTATACGGCAGCCTGGGGTCTCTAACCGTGCTAGGAGATTTAATACAGACCTTGTGCCCGTAGAAGGCACATTTTCTTGTCTCTTCCCCCAGGTTTGTGCTCTTCTTACTAGGAAAACACCGCCGACTCAGTAAGACTGGGCCCAGCTCTCTTGTGGGGGTTAGCTCCCACTTACTGTCTTTGTGTGTGCTCGCGTTTTAATTTCTATAACTGGCTGTTTCCTTTCTCATGACTTTTCTTTTTGAAGAGATAATGCTTCATCATCTTGCAGTTATGTTCCCTGGCATGTCTAGGTTTCTGAAAATAGTGCATAGTTTCCCTTTTCAACTCAGTCTACTAATTTCTAGGAAGATTTGTTAGGTTTCCTAGACATACCATGACTTGGCTCAGACATTTAGTTTTTTCCCCCTGGCTTTTGCTATTATTAACAACACTTCGAAGATCGTCCTTTAGGATGAAGAACAACAACCACAGAACGAAGAACATTCTGTAGTCAAATCCTAGGCTTAGTCATATCCTGAATCACGTTTTGGGATAAACCCCTAGAAGATAAATTGTTGGATCCAAAGGCACATTGATATGGCCACTGGTATTTGTCACTTGTCAACTTTCTTCCTTTTCCATGCAACTCAGGGGTTGCACAAACCCTGACACGGTTCTAGATGTACATGTTCCAATTACCCATGTCATCTCCTTAAAGCCCCATTAGAACATTCAGTGGGGACTAAAACGGGGGCATGAACCGCACTGCAGACCTTACCATGCCATAAAGCGTTTGTAAAGAAGCCCGCAGACAAGACTTAGAGGTGCTCCCTAGGCAACTAGGAAACAGGGACGCCTGCCAAGTCCCCTCTCTCCTCTCCAGGCCTCTCCAAGCTGTTCTCCCAGTCATTTGCATCACGATTTTGGCAGCTTCTCTCTACTTCTTATCAGAAATTTAAGAACAGGGAATTAAATTCAAGTCCTGTCTTACTAAGCTTTGTTATTTTTGCTAAGTACACGTTGTACATTCGGTGGCATGCTGCAAGGCATTATCATGAATTATTTAAATGAAACGATCCCTGTCACAGTCATGAGCAAAGCACATTGTGTTCGTTGTTGTCTCCTTCCACGTTGTTACTTCTCTTCAGACTTCTTACTCTGCAGCGTTAACTAAGATGCAACGAGCTGCGGGGTCATTCCTGCCAAGCACCCCGTTCTGCGGCCCATGCACAGACTTTTCCTTTCATATGATGGAGGCATTTTCCTTTCTTCCTGCTTAAGATTCATTATACTTGAATGTGCCCTTGTAGCAGCGTAGACTAGGAACAAATTTAAAACACATGTAATTGAGGTTTCCTTTCTAAAGTAACTTAAATTTAGTTCTTTTCTTTGCTCTGCTGGGATGGAACAATAGATGCTGAGAGGTGATGGGGGCGGGGCGGAGGGAGAGGAAAATCCACAGGTACTGAGACCCTTCTTCAGAAGGGAGGAGAGGAGGCTGAACACATTTCTGTTTTGCCTCTTTTTTTTCTTTTTTGGAGACAGAGTCCTACTCTTTTGCCAGGCTAGAGAGCAGCGGTGTCATTATAACTCACTGTAACCTCCAACTCCTGGGTTCAAATGACCATCCTGCCTCCTACCTCAGCCTCTTAAGTAGCAAGGACTATAGTTGTGTGCTATCATGCCTGTCTAATTTTTTATTTTTTAGTAGACGGGGTCTCGCTCTTGCTCCAGCTGGTCTTGAACTCTTGAGCTCATGCAATCTTCCCACGTTGGCCTCCCAGAATGCTAGGATTGCCTCTTATTTTATTAATCTGTTTCATAAAACCAAGTAAATGAAAGTAAATTTTATCTCAAAGAATAGCAAGATGACTCTGAAGCCCACCTCAGACAGTGAGGAGTGTGGATAGTTGTGGACTCTGAAGCCTACCTCAGACAGTGAGGAGTGTGGATAGTTGTGGACTC
>NW_003852437.1:9283644-9296379 GCF_000181295.1 Otolemur garnettii | reverse complement strand
ACCTCAGACAGTGAGGAGTGTGGATAGTTGTGGACTCTGAAGCCCACCTCAGACAGTGAGGAGTGTGGATAGGTGATTAGCTGTTCTTATTGTCACAGTCTCATTCAGCTTGAAGGCTGATCTCTAACCGAGGAAGTTACCCAGTTATTACATGTGCTTTGTCACCGACACCAGGGAGATTCCCCAAGTGCTCCTTTTGTCTGTGGAGACTCCACACTACCAGCACAGGTACAGCCCCCCTTCTCTGCCCCTCTGATCACAGACACATGCACACACACACTTTCCTCAAACTGGAATGCCAACCTGTTTTTTCCCAGGATGTGACAAGTCTATAAGGACAGGGATCAAGAAAGAGCAGTGGGCCAGGTGCGGTGGCTCACACCTGTAATCCCAGCACTCTGGGAGGCCGAGGAGGGAGGATCATTTGAGCTCAGGAGTTTGTGACCAGCCTGAGCTGGTCTCTACTAAATTACAGAAATAAATGAATAAGCTGGGCATTGTGGTTGGTGCCTATAGTCCCAGCCATTTGGGAGACTGAGTCAGGGGAATAGCCTGAACCCAGGAGTTTGAGGTGTCTGTGCGCTAGGCTAAGGCCATGGCACTCAAGCTTGGGCAACAGATTGAGACTCTGTCTCACAAAAAAAAAAAAAAAGGAAGAAGAAGAAGAAGAAAAAAAGAAAGGAAGGAAAGAAAGAAGGAAGGAAGAGAAGAGAGGAGAGAAAGAAAAAGGTAAGCAAAGAAAAGAGAAGAAAAGAAAAGAACAATGACTTAAAGCAAGGCCAGAGGAATAGGAATTCACAGATAAGTCAGCCATCACTAAACCTTGGAGGACATGGGGATAGCTGCTGCTGCTTCCTGTTTTTCCAATCTTTGTATTTTGCAAAGATGTCTAACTTACAGAAAAGTTGCAAGAATAGTACCAATAATTCCTTAGTACTTTTTGCCTGAATTCCTCTTTGTAATATTTCAATAGTTAACAGCTAACTAGTTAACATTTTGCCATCTTTGGGCTTATTATTCTGAATCATTTGAGAATAAACTGCAAACATGATGATGCCTGTTACTCTAAGCACGTTGATATGTGTTTCCTAAAAATCCAGGCACTCTGTTGAAAAAACAAAGTGCATCCATCCACATCAGGAAGTCACTACTGATACAATATTACCGTCCAATTCAGGGACTCCATTCAGGTATTCCTGCTTGTTCCAACGATGTCCTTTATAATCACCCTTTCCTTCTTGGTCCATAGTCTAGTCCAAGGTCATCTATTGTATTTAGTTTTCATGCCCCTAAATCCACTTTCAATGTGGAGTAATGCTCAGTTTTTCCCTGGCTTTTATTGACAGTTTTGAAGAGCACATGGCCCTTGACTTATGGTTGGCTGTTGTTTCCTTGAGATGTTCAGGTTATATGTTCTTGACAAAAATGACACAGAAGTGATGCTGTGCTCTTCTCGGAAAATCATGGTGGGAGCCATAGCAATGTCCCGTCATTGTCGTTGCTGTTGATGACTTCATCACTTGGTTAAGATGGTTACTTATTAAGTATTTAGTATTTATTAAAAAATAAGTAAAAAGTGAGTAATTACTCACAACTTAATTAAAAAGTATTTGAATCTATGGAAACATCCTGTTGCTCATCACACTTCCCCCACTAGTTGTAGCATTCCTGATGCGTCTCATCTGAAACAGTCATTACTGTGGTGGCCTCCCAGTGCTGATTTCCCAGTCTCTTAATTCCTTCTATGTGTATTAGTTGGTAAATTGGCATTCTGTTGCAAGGCAGTTTTCCTGCTTATTTATTTATTCATGTAGATATTTATATCAGTATGGACTCGGGACTCCTGTTTTATTTAACAGGCTATAATACATTACATTAATTATGTATTTTAATGCTCAAACTATTTTGTGTTTTTGGCCAGTGGGAGCCCCTTTAAATTGGCTTCTGTGTTCTTTTGACATCTCCATCATTCTTTAAGTACTTTGTTACTATCTGGAGTCACAAGGTGTTCTAGGCCCATCTTAGGCCTATACTTTCCTTGCCCCCTTTCTGGTATCAGCCATTTCTCTAATAAGTCCTGGTCTATTTTATTGGAAAATAGAATTGAGAAACCAAGGTCTGGGTTCATTGTATGATCATGGCTTCTGGGATGTCATTGCTCCTAGGTGCCCTAAGTGAACAGTAAATGTTTGTAGGCTCAGCACCTGTGGCTCAAGTGGCTAAGGTGCCAGCCATATACACCAAAGGTGGTGGGTTCGAATCCAGCCCGGGCCCGCCAAACAACAATGATGGCTGCAACCAAAAAATAGCCGGGCATTGTGGCGGGCGCCTGTGGTCCCAGTTACTTGGGAGGCTGAGGCAGGAGACTCACTTGAGCCCAGGATTTGGAGGTTGCTGTGAGCTGTGATGCCACAGCACTCTACCCAGGGGCATAGCTTGAGGCTCTGTCTCAAAAAAAAAAAAAGTTTGTATACACAGACATACACTCACCTGTCTCTATCTGTACATCATCCATGTCACACATACACACACACACGTATAAAACCATGAGACTTTACACTGATAGCTCCAATTTCATTTCACCTCCCCATGGATCATTCTAGCCTTCTTCCTTTACATATTTGTATATTCTTTTTCCAAAAGTCAGAAACCTGACTCCTATAATCTTTAATAGATTTATTTTCTCCTTGGCTAGGAGTTGCCAAGTGAAGGGGGTACAGACACACACAGTTCTGTTCGATGCAGGTATGGAATAAGCACATCCTAATAAAACCCTAAGAACAGAGAAGTGGCAGAGCTCATGACCTCTTCAAATTTCATCATCCTGCAGGCAGGCAGCTGGGAGACAAACCTTGGCTAATGCGTGAGTGAGAGTAGAGACTATCTACCCATATTGGTATCTACACAGAGGGTGCCTAAAACAGTATACACATTTTAAGGAAGAAAAAAATCCATATAAAATTTGTAATACTCGAATCACATTTGATTTCTGCAATTATAAAAGGTGCCCAATGCGACTCATGTTCATCTTTCATTATTGGTATATGTCAAATATTACACCTTTAATAGTTTTTTCCTTTCTTAATATGTGTCTACATTTTGAAGGGACCCTCTGTATTTATAGGGTATGAGAGGGTTGCAGAGAACATTACAGGGCTAGCTAACAATGGTAGTTCTTAATCAAGGATGCTGCCTTGTCATAAGGGAGTCTTTGACTTCAGCACTTGTTCCTTCATTGAGCATGGGAACTTTCTACCACGCCTACAGAAGGGGCCATCTGAATATATCTCTTCCCAGTCCAGTTCCTGACATTTGACAGCAAGAATAATTAAGGAAAAAAGAGAGAGAAAACATATATGATCAGTATGAGGAATGAAAAAGAAGATGTGCTATGGATCCTATAGACATTAAAAGATAATAAAAGAGAATCGAACTATTTATTTTTTATTTTTGAATCAAGTAATTTAAATAGTTGTTTTGCAGATTCCTCAGTTGTTTGGAATAGCTGCTTTGAAGAGTCTGCATATATTAATACATGAACTGAGACAGTTTTACTCCTTTCTTTCCAACATTAACGCATTGGAAACCCCTTGCTTTGTTGAGCTGGCTAGGACCTCTAGTTGTTAAATTGAAGTATACAGAGTGGACAGTCTTGTTTTGTTCTGATGTTGGGGGAAGGCATTTAATATTTTACACCTATGATATAGCTATAGGTTTCTTTATTCTCTTTTCTTTTGTTTTTTTCTTATTTCCTCCCTCCCTCCCTTTCTTTCTTTTTTTTTTTTCTTTTTGAGACAACCTCACTCTGTCGCCCAGTCTACAGTGCCATGGCCTCAGCTTAGCTCCTAGCAACCTTACACTTCTGAGCTCAAGCAATCAATCCTCTTGTCTCAGCCTCTCAAGCAGTTGGGACTAGAGGTGCCTATCACCACACCCAGCTCATTTTTCTAGTCTTGCTCTTGCTCACATTGATCTCAGATGACCTTGGGAAGTCACTGTAGTGTTTTACTTTTAACATTATCTAATTTACATTTTTTAAAAAATTCCTTGGGCTGCTGTGTGGAGACTGAACTCAAGGAAGACTAGAACCTGGACTCTTCTTAGGGGGACAAATCCCCAGGCTGCTGCGGTGCTGTAAGAGAGAGGGATAAGGGCCTTGGACCAGAGTGACCGCAGCGGAAACGGAGAGAACAGTTGAATCGGGGGATGTATTTCTGAGGTAGAGCTGACAGGACTTGCTGGTTTATTGATTTGGGATAAGGAAAAAAGGGAAACAAAAACAGTTTCATGGCTTACACGATTCGATTTATTCTAGATTTTTTTATTCCTATTAATTTTACATATTCTTATTATCTTCCTTTTTAGAATGGATTAGTGAAAGTAGACACAGTATTTTTTTTATCTACCCTTATATTATATAGTATTTTATTATTTTTTATAGATAGGACATTAGAGAAAGAATAAGGACTGGTCATAAGGAATATTTATATTGGATTTTTAATCAGCTTTGGAAATTAGTGTTCTGAACTAAATTTCTGTGTCTTTTTTTTTAGGTTCGTCCAAGACTGGTTTTCAGAAAGGATGCAAGTAGCCCGAGCGGATTTCTGTGCGGTGTTACCACGCGTCCTTTCTCTGCACATCTTTTCCTTTCTGAATCCAAAAGATTTGTGTGCAGCTGCGCAAGTCAGCTGGTTCTGGAAGTTTTTAACGGAACAGGTTTATTACTTGTCACTTCCTAGTAACAGGGCACAAATACAACTGTCATCTGTAATGAGACACTGGGGTAGCGACCTTCCCGTCAAACAAGAGCGGAGGGTACCTGAACAATGATTAACTTCCCCTTCAGAGCAAAAAATGGGGATCAGTGAAACAGAGTAATTTATTTCTCTATTTCATTGGACTAGTGTACAACCCCTTATTTATTTATCAATGTGATAAATATAAATATTTATCATGTGATCATTTGAATCTCTGATAAACAAGGGGCTGTACACTATTCCAATAATTCATGTAAATAGTCAACGTAATTATTTAGAAAACATTTTATTTTGGCTAACGAGGTTCATTTTTCTTCATGAAAAATCACTTAGGCTTCGGGTTTTGTATGATATTATTTTATTTACAATAACTCAGATTTAGGAAATTGCTGCACAACCACAGCCCCAAGAGATTCCTCTTTGGCTACTGTTTGTTGAAGAATACGTATCTGAGTCTTTCAGCTGCAGTTGGAAAGCGGTTAACAGCAGCCGCTGTTTAAAACCAACATCCTCTGCCATTAATTCTGCTGCTGGCCTATTTGTCTCTTTATTATCTTTTAAAAGAGTTAATAAAATGTAACATAATGACAGACATACTTTAAATATAAGTCACTAATTTGGCTTACAAAATGATACACAATTTTTGGCTGGGTGAGGTGATTCATACCTATAATGCCAGCACTTTGGGAAGCCAAAGTGGGAGGATTGCTTGAGGCCAGGAGTTTAAGACCAGCCTGGACAACACAGCAAGCCTCCCATCTGTACAAAAAATATTTAAAAATCAGCTGGTGTGGTGGTTCCTGACTATAGTCCCAGGTACTTGGGACACTGACGCAGGAGGATCACTTGAGCAATATCAAAATAGCCCATTGTCTTCTGGTTTCCATAACCTTTTCTTAAGAAGCCAGAAGCTCTATTGTTGTTCTTTAAAACATAATATTTCTAGTGGCTCTAGTTACTTTTTGAACTTTTTTCTTTGTGTTTTATTTTCAGCAACTTTATTATGAGGTACCCAGGTGTGTGTCTGTGTGTGAAAGTTCTATAAAAATTTAACCATCAATCTAGAAATTAAATTCTCAATGAAAATATCCTTCAAATATTAAGGTGAAATAAAGCTATTTTCAGACAAACAAAAACTCAGAGAATTTATATGCAACAGATTTTTATCTGATTTATCTTTCAGTTCACCAATTATTTTTCTAGCTAGATTGTACTCCTTAAACTTGTCTATTGAGTTTTAAGTTTTAGTTATCATATTTTTCAGTTCTAGAATGCTGATTTGATTCTTTTGCCAAAATTTTCCACCTACTTATTTAATTTCTTAAACGTATTCGTTATAGGATTTTTTCTTCCCCCAAAGTTCATGCCTGATGATTATAATGTTTTTATCTCCAGAGGCTCTCTCCATAGTTACTAAAAACTAAAAATGGAAACAAACAATTCTTGTCCAGGGTGTTTTCATGCTAATTTTGATTGATTTTAATTGAGTACCGGATACTAAGCATAAAAAATTGATGTGATAATTTGAGTCTCTGGATAATGTTATCTTCTTCCAGGGAGAATTTACTTTTGCTCCTGGCATGTGCTCAGGCTAGGAATAGATCATGGAAATCCAATCAGGGAATGAAGTGTTTCAAAGCAGGCTTCAGCCCTTGCAATAGTCTGTCTAACTCAGTATCCTCCTTGAAAAGGATCTCATCTGAAAGCTGGGCATGATTACCAGGGCGCTTCCTCTTTGTGGGCTCTGAATTTCAATTTGTGTCCTTTCTTCCATGTAACAATGCCTGATTTTTTTTTTAACTCCTTAGTCTTTTTGTCACAGCTTTCTGCTCTGCTTCTCAGCCTACTAAGCTTTACTTCAGAACTGGCGAATGCTTTCAAGCAAAAGGCAATGCTGAACATCAGGCTGACCTCTCTGGGTTTCCCTTCTCCCTGGGGCTTTGGTTGTATAAGTCCTTGTTGCATTGACAGCCACATAATATAGCTTTCAAATAATGGTTTTTGTAATATCGGGTCTACATATTTGATTAGATTGAACCACATGAAATTTGCTGTTTTCATATGTTTGAATGGTTGCAGATTGGCAATATCATGTGGTTCAATCCAAATTATTCTCATTGAAACGAACTATTACATTATTGCTAAAAGCTGACTTCTCAGAATCTAGGGTTAATATAACCAAATCCTACAGGATATTGAATAAGTCTCACAAAGATAACATATTCATATATAATGTACATATTCATCAATGAATATTTTTCCTATGGAGTAAGGTATGCTTCTTATTACTGAGTCACATTTAGATGGCACGTCAATGGCACCAGAAATCTCAATGTAATAAATAAAAGTATCTGTGTATCTGAAAACATTATTGCTAAAAATCTGTCCTAAAAGATTTCGCAACTCAAATAGGCATCTTCAATGGATTACTTAAAAATATTTTTTCATGAAAATTACAATTCTGTATTTAACCAAAATATCAAATAAATTGAAATAAAATAAAATAATAATTAAAAAATTTGCAACTCATCTGCTTCTTTTCCTTTTTTCTGAAGGATTGCTTATGGATGCCCAAATGCATTAAGTTTGGATGGTTTTTGCCCTATACTCCAACAGATAATGAGTTTGGGGCTTGGAAGCACCATTATATTGCCTGTGTGTCCACCTTAGATTGGCTGACACCTAGGGAAGCTGAGGCTATTTATGGGACACTGAATGAACCCAAAACAGAAGATGAAGAGCTAGCCGAGAGACAACGAGAAAAGTGCCTTAGAAGAATAATTTGGGGAGAAATTGTACTATGTAAGAGTGAGTACCATTTAAAAACATTTCTAAGTATTATAGAAACAGACTTAGAAATTCCCACAGATGATGATAGCCCTGCCTTTCTAGAATAGAGTGTGGGTGGCACTCTTTAAAGTATGTTCAAGATGACCTCCGTTTTACTTTATTGTGTATTTCTTGGGGTTTTTTTGTTTGTTTGTTTGACTGTTTTGTTTTTTTGAGACAGAGTGAGACTCCGTTATTAGGCCTAGACTAAGGTGGAAAAAATATCAGGTAACTCCTGGCAAATTTCTGGGCCACAAGCCCTCAACAAAATGGAATAAGTCTGGTTCACTCCCAAGATAGATGGGAAAGTACTCACTGACTTCCTGCTTGAATAACTCCCTGAGAAATGGACTGGGAGGTACCAACTATCCTTGGACTAACCTTTAAGAAATACCAGGTGGGAAAATACTGAAACAAAGATGTATGACTAACTAACCCCAAAATTCTGCTTCTGTACAATGCTTGCTACCTGGATGAACCTGGGCAGCCTGCGTGCCAACCAGGATGCAGACCAAGCCTTAAAAATCCGACCCCTTAAGTACTCAGGTCTGCTCTCAGAAACCCCATGGTGGGACACTGAGGCAGTTGCCAGCCGGCTCTTTAATAAAAGGACTCCTCTTTAGATTTGACTTGTTTGGCAGTGTGGTCTTTGACTGCTGGGCATAACACTGTCATCCTGGGTAGAGTGTGATGGCGTCATAGTTCACAGCAACCTCAAACTCCTGGGCTCAAATGATCCTCTTGTCTCAGCCTCCTGAGTAGCTAGGATTACAGACAGGCATGCACCACTATGCCCAGCTAGTTTTTCTTTCTTTTTTTTTTTTTTTTTTGTAGAGACAGAGTCTCACTTTATCGCCCTTGATAGAGTGCCATAGCGTCACACAGCTCACAGCAACCACCAACTCCTAGGAGGGAGGTGGGACTACAGGTGCCCGCCGCAAAACCCAGCTATTTTTTTTGTTGCAATTTGGCTGAGGCCAGGTTTGAACCCACCACCCTCAGTACATGGGGCCGTCACCCTACCCACTGAGTCACAGGCACCGCCCTAGGTTTTCTATTTTTAATAGAGACAGAGTTTCACTCTTGCTCAGGCTGATCTTGAATTCCTGAGCTCAAGCAATCCACCTGCCTCAGCCTCAAGGAGTGCTAGGATTACAGGTGTGAGCCACTTCGCCCAGCCTTTTGTATTGTGTATTTCAAATTAATTGATAAGAAAAACACAAAGATTTCAGATGACATACATAAGGTTAAACATCAGTGCCTCTATTGCCCTCCTAGTTCTTTTCAGCTTTATAAGACCAAACACAAGGAGGAGGAAGAAATATGAACATAGGTAAAAGCAAGTAAATAGATTCAGGTCCGAAGAATTAGGACTGGTGGAAAAGGAGGAGAAATAAAAGTGAGAACAGAAGCAGAAAGGAGAAGGAAAGGGAGGAGAGACAGGACATGCCTTCGGCTAAGTTTTCTGATTTACACGATGTATAAAAGAAAACAGTAAAACTGATCTGAGTTCTGCCATCTTTTTTCCCCTCCTGACTCACTCTCTGGTGAGATCGTAAAATATAGGAAATCACTTGAAGCCGCGAGGAAGGGCACAAATGAACGTGAAGCCTGTGACTGATTAACCAGCCTTCACGAGAAAGGAATTGCTTATTCTCTGAGCTTTGTTTCTTGACCCGAGATGACTGGTACCTCGCAGCCACAGTGCTGAGAGGATAAGAAATCCAAACAAAGTGTGTGAAAATGGCTATAATTGTTGTCATTTGGAACATTGCCCTGGTGCAGTTTTATTTTTGACGCTTTTATCTATGTAGACTTGGCTGGGAGAAGCATGAAGTAATCAGCCCAGCCTGCTGCTGTTTGTTTTTCAGAGGAGTTATTCAAAGTTCGACCCCCTTGGGTGAGTGGAACATGCTGCTCTAGTTTGTTAAAACCCAAATGCCAGCCTCGCCTCGCCCAGACTGTGAGAGAACGAGTGGGATTACACGAAGCTTTGGAGAAACAGCTTGTTTTGGCATCGTTAGAAGCCTTGCCCAAGCAGTAAGCAAACTTCCATCCACTAAAGGCTCAAGATCATCTTGTGATTCCAAGATTCATTCTGGAATAATTTAGTTAACATGCAGAAATCTTGCATACTTATATGGCTTCTGTCCTATGAAATATCAATAGAAATAATTGTTTGATTTTCAGAAACAGTGGTCTTAAAATTTCTTTCTGAAGAGGGAAATATAGAATGTTCAAAACCTATATTTTAAATATTATTTTTTTCTGAGATGGGGTCTTGCTATTGTTGTGCCCACCCCGGGGGTCGCCTACCCAAAGACCACTCACTATCACAAATCGATGCAAAAAGCAAGAGGCAGGTTTATTGCTGGCGCGTCAGGGTTCCTCAGCCACAAGGGGGAAGGAACCCCCTGAGGCTGTTACAGGCTGCTTTTAAGGCGAAAAACTACATGCAGGGGGGGTGAGGGGGCGTTAGGTATTAGGTTGGTGATTGGGGAATTCATAACTTGCAGGGTTGCTGGGCAGTTTTGCTCTGGGGGTTTTTGCGACGGTTATTTTTAGCACGGGTATGAGGGAGTAGGGAGGGAGTAGGGTGTTGCCTCCAGGTGCAAGAGTCTGATATGCGGGTAGAATGTTTTCATTGTTTTAGGACCTCCTTACTGCCTTGTGGCCTAACACTATGTTACCCAGGCTGGTCTCGAACTTATAGGTTCAAGTAATCCTCCCGTTTGTAGCTGAGTCTACAGGCACATGCTACTGAGCCTGGCTTTAAATATTCTTAACCAAACAATGAGGCTATATTATGGATGTACTATAGTTTCTGTATAAAGTTGTTGTTCAAAAATTATATTAAAAAAAAAGTTTTCCACAAGTATTTTATGGAGTAAGAGTATCCAAATGATATCCAGATATATCTTAATTTAACTCCCCTTTATATTTCTATGTACACATGTAATTCTCTTTTATTGCCTAAAATAGAGAAGCCTTGGCTGTACTCTTTTTTTTTTTTTTGAGACAGAGTCTCACTTTGTCACCCTCGATAGAGTGCTGTAGCATCATAGCTCACAGCAACTTCAAACTTTGGGGCTTAAGAGAGCCTCTTGTCTCAACTTCTCAAGTAGTTGGGATTATAGGTGCCCACCACAATGCCCAGCTATTTTTTTAAAATTATTATTATATTTGAGACAGAATCTCACTTTGTCACCTTCACGGTAGAGTGCTGTTGTGTCACAGCTCACAGCAACCTCAAACTCTTGGGCTTAAGCCAGGCATCCTCAAACTACGGCCTGTGGGCCACATGCAGCCTGCTGAGGACATTTATCTGGCCCACCAGGTGTTTTTGCCGCCATTGCCTGTCCTGCTTAGCAGCTGACTCATCCTGGGGCCTGTAGTCCGGCCCACCAACAGTTCGAGGGACCCCCTGTTGACCTCAGTGCCTTGTCTCTCCCTGGAGTTAGGGACAGCAGCAAATGGGGCTCCTGGGCAGGGTGGGGCCAAATCTGCACCCTGTTTAAAAAGTTTGAGGACCCCTGAAGCAATTCTCTTCCCTCAGCCTACCAAGTAGCTGGGACTACAGGTGTCTGCCACAATGCCTGGCTATTTTGTTGTTGTTGTTGTAGTTGTCATTGTTGTTTAGCAGGCCTGGGCCAGGTTTGGACCCACCAGCCTCTGTGTATGTGGCCAGCACCCAAACCACTGAGCTACGGGCACCGAGCCCCAACTATTTTTTAAGAGATGGGGCCTTGCTCTTGCTCAGGCTGATTTCTAACTCCTGAGCGCAGGCAATCCACCCGCCTTGGCCTCCCAAAGTGATGGGATTACAGGTGTGAGCCCAATGACCAAAGTCATACTATACAATGAAATTGCCAAAAATTAAATCCTTACCTATTCATCCATTCTGTCTACTATTAGTAATCATCACAATTTGTGCAGCTACTTAGAAATTTAATAAATAACCTGTATACTCTGGATTCTAGAGATCAGGTAATCTTACTCCCCTATATTTCAAATGAGGAAACCGAGACCCAGGGAGGTGATATAACTTACCCAAGTGTCAAAATGTCAAACACTAGAACCTAAAATCCTCAAAATTCCAACGTACTTTCAACATTACTCCCTGATGCTATGTGCACATGTCTCTGGGTCTGAACATTTGTGTGAGCGTGGGCATTTGCATTTGCTTGTTTAAGGAACATCAAGAATTTTAAGAAGCACAGGTCAGCTCCTGTTCTTGGTAATGTGGGGTTGGGGGTGGCTGTGGAAAGAGCAAAGCCATCACTCCGAAACCCCTGAGCCTAGATGGAGATTCAGAATCTCGCAGCTGCTCTGTTTTAAATGTTGTGTGGAGCCCGTACATATGTTGTTACATTCATCTTAAGTGCCAAATAAGAGCTAACTTCCAGGAGAACTTTCCAGCATCCCACATGAGGAGGAGAAGCTCAGGGGGCAGATTTGGCCCCACCCTGCCCAGGAGCCCCATTTGCTGCTGTCCCCAACTGCAGGGAGAGTCTAAGGCACTGAGGTCACGTCTCTTATACAGGACAGATGCCCAGAGGACATATGGTACCCACTTACCAAAAATCAAGGCCAGAGAAAATGAAAACTTCACCTATTCCTTTTTTCTTATAGAAGCAATATTTTTGGAAGACATTCCTACCCTATGTTATCAAAGAAAAATTGGTGTGGAGTTTATAAAAATGATGATGGCTCTTCATATGCTTTCCAGCCTCATGTCATATTAATATCATCTCACATTCCTGCATATGAGGTAACAAGCCTGTTCTGAGGCCAGCCTTTTCCTGAGTTGATTTTTTAAAATCTAGACTAGAGGGCATATGGCAATCTTTTGGCCACCATGTGTATGAAAATGATTCCTGTCCTAAAAGGAAAACTAAGTGAAAATTTGCAGGCGCAAAACAGTTTTCAAAATCACAAGCAATAAATTAAAATTATTTTGAAAAAGGCCCAAACTGCCTTGCAGTGAATAGGTGTTCAATAAATTCTTATTGACTTGAATTGGTGGCGCTTAATCACAGAGCTCTTTTTCTGGATTAAGAATTATTTTAGGCTCGGCGCCTATAGCTCAACTGGCTAAGGCGCCAGCCACGTACACCTAAGGTGGCGGGTTCGAATCCCCAGCCCGGAC
>NW_003852437.1:9227130-9282639 GCF_000181295.1 Otolemur garnettii | reverse complement strand
CACAACGCCCGGCTATTTTTTGGTTGCAGCCATCATTGTTGTTTGGCGGGCCCGGGCTGGGGATTTGAACCTGCCACCTTAGGTGTATGTAGCTGGTGCCTTAGCCAGTTGAGCTACAGGCGCCGAGCCAGATACTTATTTTCAAAAATGTTCCTACTTGTAACCAAGGAGCTGCTTTCAGGATATGAAATATCTTCTCCTTCTGGGCATCTAGTAATTGGCTCTAATCACTGACCATTGGTGAGCTTAATGGATCAGAGCTTTGATTGCCCTGTGAGTCGTGGCATTGTTCCCCTAATGTTTAAATATACATCATGCTGGGCACAGAGAATAATTAGTGACAGAGTGTGGGTGAATAAACCCGTTAAGTTCATTCCCTATTTTCCACTTGATACAAAACTATGACGTAAGAGCTCATTGGATTATGAATGTGATGGGGGTTTAGGTATAAAATAGGACATCACCATGTTAGCTCTTGATTCAGTTGAACAGTTACCTTCAGAAAGTGGCATGAGGCTTTGAAAAAATCAACTTCTCCCATGACTTCCAACCTGTCTTCTGCTATGAATTAACTTTTTCACAATGAAACATTTACTGGATTATTGATTTTGAAGAACAGTGGGGTTTTGTTGTTGTTGTTGTTGTTTTAGAGATAAGAGTCTCACTTTGTCACACTCAGTAGAGTGCCCTGGCATCACAGCTCATAGCAACCTCTAGCTCTTAGGCTTAGGTGATTCTCTTGCCTCAGCCTCCCAAGTAGCTGGGACTTCAGGCGCCCACCACAACGCCCAGCTATTTTTTTGTTGCATTTTGGCCAGGGCTGGTGCCCTACTCACTGAGCCACAGGCGCCATCCCAAGAACAGTCGTTTTTTTATTTAAATATGGGAAATATTTATTCATCCATATCAATAATTCAAAAATTCATAATAATGAAAAATAATGTGATGTCAATTTTATAACTTTTTAAAAGTTGTTTATATAAAAGGCTGGAAGAAAATAACCAAATTGTTAACAGTATTTATTTCTGAGTGATAGTGTTACAAGTATACTGAATTTTCTCCTCTTAGAAAATAAATTAAATAATTTAATAAAGAAACAAATGAAGGATGAAGCTTATCTTCTTTCTATAATTTCTGAAAAGATAATAGTTTAGAAATCTCAGCATATACATGTCTATTATATGTCTTCTATTATAAATGTTCTAAAATAACCATGGCTTTGGTTTCATTTTCCAGATGGTGGTAGAAAGCGTTAAGCCAGGCGTCATCTCTGTGGTGTACGAACACAGTGGCACAACCTTGGAGAGCCTGCTTTATCTCCTAGAAAAAGCTCTGGATGGGCAGAAGGCACAGAGCATGGGAATATTTAGCGATGGAGATAGCAGGGACATCAATTTACTCCAAGGTAGTACTGGAGGGGATTAGCAATGAACCAAACAACTCTGTGCTTATGCAGGGTTTGCCCCTGTGTGACCTTCAGAGTACAATTTCAGTTCTGATTTGCAAGAAGTATTGATTTTGGAACTTTTATGAAGCAAGAGAAGCAATTTCTTTGAAGATCCTTTTGTAAATGTAATTAAAGAAACACATAACATAAAAGTTACCATCTTACCCATTTTGTAAGTATGCAATTCAATACCGTTAAGGGTGTTCACACTGTGGTCAAACAGACTCTGTAGAAGTTTTTCATTTGGCGAAACTGAAACTCTTTCCCCACATAAAAACAACTTCCTTTCCCCCGACCCCTACTGCGCACAACCCTTGGCAATCACAATTCTGTTTCTATGAATTTGAGTACTAGACACTTTGTGGAAATTCACAGTATTTGTCTTTCTGTGATTGGTTTTCTTCACTTAACATAATGTCCACAAGTTTCATCCGTGTTGCGGTAGGTGACAGAATTTCCTCCCTTTTCCCGGTGACTAATATCAATTGTATTCACATCCACATCTCGTTTATCCACTCACCTGCTCAGAGACACATGGCGGGCTTCCACCTCTTGGCTGCCGTAAACTGTGCTGCTATGAACATGGATGTGCTGCTATGAACATGGATGTGCGAGCATCTCTTTGTCGTCCTGCTTGCCGTCCTTTGGACACAGACCAGTGGTATTCCTGGATCATATGTGACTTCATTTTTTATTCTCTGAGAACCCCCCCACACTGTTTTCCATAGCAGTTATATCATTTCATAGTCCCACCAACAAGGCACAAAGGTTCAGGTTTCTCTGCATCCTCGGCAATCCTTGTTATTGTCTGTTTGCTTGTTTTTTACGAGTAGCCGTTCTAATGCATGTGAGGTATTAAGTTCTTTGTACATTTTTAAAGTTGGATTGTCTGATTTTTTCGTTATTGAATTGTAGGAGTTTATATTTATATTCTGGATGTTAACCTTGAATTCGATATATTATTTGCAAATATTTTCACCCATTCCACAGGTTTCCTTTTCCCTATGTTGATCATGTCCTTTGACGCACGAAAGTTTTAAGTTTGACGAAAGTGAAGCAATTGTAATAGAAAATGCTGAGATCTATAAAGTAGTGAGCTCTGATAGCATTTGTTACACTGCAGAGGGAAAAAAATCGCTGATATCATTTGCCTGTTATTTTTGAAATGATTTCCTTTATGGCAAGGAAGGCGATAATGAAAGGTTTTAGAAGTAAACTTCTAGTTTCTACTTTTCCTTATAACTTGGATCTTTTCTTGGTTATATTTAAAGTAGAATTGTTTTTAATTTTACTAACATGAAATCTTCCATCTGTGTGGGACTACGGAAGGAGGGAACAAGATGGTCCAGGATATAACTGGCAGGAAACCAACAAAAGGGCAAGAGGAGTCCCTGAAGCGTCCATCAAAATGCCGTCTCTGAGTCTAGAACTCAGCTTTCGTGGAAGTTTCCACAAAATTTATATCGGCAAAAATTAATTGCTTTTTTGGTTTAGCTTTACATTGGTTTTAGCTTTCTTTGTTTAGTTTAACTATACCTAGACCAAATTATGCTCCACATAAATTTTAGACATTTCCCTATAGTAGAACACAGATACTATTTGGGGGGGTAAATTTATAATTAATTACCTGGTGATTCTCTAAATGGTAGAGAGGTGTCAGTGGTATGTGGAGTGGCCTATGAGAGTTTCCTGATCTCAGCCGTTGTGTTCTACAGTTAAGAAAGGTTTATAAACTCTGGCTTGCCCCTGCTTTTCCCTCTTTCTTTCTTTCTCTTCTCTCTCTCTCTCTGTCTTTCTCCTCGCTCCCTCTCTCTCCTCCTTCCTTCCCTCCCTCTTTCCTTCCACTTCTTTTTTTTTTTTTTTTTGTCACCCAGGGTGGAGTGGGATGTTACAGTGGTTTACACTGTAGCCTTGAACTCCTGGGCTCAAAGGATCTTCCTGCCTCAGCCTCCTGAGTAGCTGGGACTGTAGGCATATTCCACTATGCCCTACTAATTTTTTTATTTTTCTGTAGACACATGGCCTTGCACAGGCTGGTCTTGAACTCCTAGCCTCAAGCGATCCTCCTACCTTGGCCACCCAAAGTGCTGGGATTACAGTGTGAGCCACTGTCCCTAGCCCCTTTCTTTAAAAAATTAATAATAACAATAACAAAATACCACCAAAGAAAACCTACTTTTCTTGTAAATAACTAGTGGTTTGCCAACAGTTTTTTCTTTAAACACGATATCCAAACAAATTTCTTACCCCATCACATGACGAGATTTTTCCATGGTGAAGGTAGACCTGTGGATGGAATGCAGTCAGAAGGCAGAGTTCTTGTGCCCGACTTTGTTTTCATTTCATTCCTGGGGCGCAGAGGGGCAGAGCATCTAGGACTCCTCTGGAAATAGGTCCAGACCCGGACTGCTTAGTGGAGTTATCACACTGAATTCCTAGGAAGTGAGGGGAAAGGAGAGTTCAGCCGTGTTCACCATCTCTGGGAGCCTTATTTCTGCTCTGAACTACTTGTTTTTTGACTGATGATGGTGGGAAACATTTCTACTTTGGAACTTGGTTCCAAAATCCAAGGACTTCACTAGCCATCCACCCCAAACCCTACGGATCCTGGTAATTCACATCACTGCACAGCAGAGGCAGAAATGCAGTGTCCTAAACGTAGCTGCATAGTGTCCAGGTAATCCAGCTCGTGAAGGGGACCGTGGTCATAGTGTGGCCCTGACATGGTACAGGGTGACGCAGAGGTGCCTTAGAGCTCTTGGTCTTACAGGCCGATGTTGCCTTTTTGAATTTGTGGTTGCATTTTCACAAATGGCTAATAGTTTCCATTTTGATAATATGACAAACTAATATGACATTTTAATATTTTTCCCCTCAGGCTATAAAATTGGTATTAAAAATTTGCTGAGGCCTGAAGTGAGAAACTTCTGGGAGAAATTAGGAAGCTTTGTGGCTACTGAAGAGGAAGGGGGTCATGTGGACATCTTTGTGCCCCTTGGAGCATCAGGTCAGCTTGAAGCACACTTTACGGTGACATGCTGTGAATTTGTGACACGCCTCCAAGTCCCATGACTCAGTCACATATTACTCTTTATTTTTTCTGTCCTCATATCTCACACAGCCCGATATTCTGGGGAAGTCAGGGTTAGGGATGGTGTTTAGAGTAACCTATCTCTGCAGAGATAAAGTCACTAATGGCAACACTCAGCGGCATTATTTATATTTAGTCTGGAAAACACAATAAAATCAGCCTCCATAATAGAGGGGAAGGTGCCTGACCAGCATAGGAACCACGATCACTCAATCTGAGAAAAACCCCCAGGCTGAGTTCTGAACCTGGAGAGACTATGAATTTGGTGACCACCAAGGACCTGGGCCTGAGTCAACCTGTGCCACTTCTCAGCTGCTGTCCTTAGGCAAGCTTGTGGAACTCCATATCCTCATAGGGAAGCTAGGATAATAGCAGCTTACCTTACTTTAAGGACTTGTGAATATCAAGATAATGTAAATATTTAAGTAATAAAAAGAAATAATACTGGAAACACTTCAGGTAATATTAGAAACAGTGCTTTGTTTGGGGGGGTTTTTTGAGACAGAGTCTCACCATGTTGCTCTGGGTAGAGTGCTGTTGCATCACAGCTCACAGCAACCTCAAACTCTTGTGCTTAAGTGATTCTCTTGTTTCAGCCTCCCAAGTAGCTGGGACTACAGGCTTCTGCCACAATGTCCGGCTATTTTTTGTTGCAGTTGTTGTTGTTAGGCTGGCCTGGGCTGGGTTCAAACTTGCCACCCTTGGTGTATGTGGCTGGCACCATAACCACTGTGCTATGGGTGCCAAGCTCAGTGAAGTGTTTTGTAAAGATGAGTATGATTGACAATCACTGAGGTTGTTGTGATTTCACGTCAAGTGTCTGCCCGTGATTCAAAGTGGATTTCAGTGCTGGAAGAGAAACTTCAGAAACATTAAGTCAAATTTAGTCTTTGGGTATCTGTTAAATAAAATCTCTGCATTCGTGGGCTATGTTGTTTTCCCAAGCAGAGCAGGGGAGAAGGAGTGTGAAATTAAATTATTCATTCCTAGGGAATTGTGAGTTTTAAAGTTCTTGCTAATTCTCAAGTTTCACAGGTCTGGTCAGCATATGTGAAGCACGTCCCTGGCAGCCTTCACCAGGGAAAAGGAAAAATAAAAAGGATGGGAAGGAGTTTAAAGGAACCAAAATATAAAATATTACAAAAAATATTTTGTAAAATAATTTTACAGTTATTCTAATGATATTATATACGTGTATAAATGTGCAGTGTATACATACACATATGTGTCATCTCAGCTATGTGGAAAATGTGCATAGAAGAATCTGGAAGGAAATGTACCAAAATATTTAAAAAGACTTATTTTTACAATTTTTTTAACTTTTGAAATCAGGTTGAAAAGACTAGGTTACTAAGACTATGGATGTGTGATCCACTGTTAAAAACACGTATGTGTGCAGCGGCATATACATGTGTAGAAAAGGGTTCGGAAGGATGTATACCAAGGGCTTAACACTAGTTGGATAGGATGATGAGTTTTCATTTCTCTTTTCTTTCTCTTTAAAAATTTCCTTTTGTGGGTTGGCTCCTGTAGCACAGCGGTTACAGCACCAGCCACATACACCAAGGGTGGCAGGTTTGAACCTGGGCCAGCTAAACAACTGCAACAACAAAAAATACACAGGTGTTGTGGCAGCAACTGTAGTCCCAGCTACTTGGGAGGCTGAGGCAAGAGAATTGCCTAAGCCCAAGAGTTTGAGGTTGCTGTGAGCTGTGATGCTATGGCATCTACCGAGGGTGACATAGTGAGACTCTGTCTCAAAAAAAAGAAAAAGAAATTTCTTTTTGTTTGCCTCTATTTTCTGTAATGAACTAATATTACTTTTATAATGAGAGCAAAGCAACTTTTTAAAGTGGAATAGAAGAGAATATGAGAAAGTAAAGTATTGAAAGGCAGGATAAGAGCAAAGGGGAAAAGCACAGTGGATTTGGTGACATACAAATTACATCATGTGAAACATAATGGCAGCCCCCCCAATAGATTTCCTACCACCATCATGAGCCCCAACACTATCCCTAAAATTCTCATCAAATGTAATATCCACCTGGATGAATCATCCAAGACACTCAACTTCTCAGTCTAAGTCTCTGTCTCTCTCTCTCTCTCTTTTTTTTTTTTAGAGACAGAGTGTCACTTTATTGCCTTTGGTAGAGTGCTGTGGTGTCACAGCTCACAGCAACCTCCAACTCCTGGGCTTAGGCGATTCTCTTGCCTTAGCCTTCCAAGTAGCTGGGACTATAGGCGCCCGCCATAATGCCTGGCTATTTTTGTGTTGCAGTTTGGCTGGGCTGGGTTCCAACCCACCACCCTTGGTATATGGGGCCGGCACCCTACCCACTGAGCCACAGGTGCTGCCTTAAATCTCTGTCTCTTTTTCTACCACCTCAGCACTGGTCTTGTGCTGGTCAGCTGTATCACCCCTGAAATCTTGATCTCAAGCATTTGTCTCTGAGCACCTCTTCCAAATCATGTACTCAAATATCCCCCCTCAAACAATTCTTTGCCTAAGACCTCCAGTCTACACACTTCCACTTTCCAGTCCCTCTCACTGTGCCTTCACCCCCTTGCTTCCTTCCTTGTTAAACTTGGACTTAATAGTCCGACATTATCATCACTCCTTTGCGAAGAATTTGAACTTCCTTGTCTCTTTCACCTGGCCAATTCCAACTCATTTGGCTAAACCCCAAGGCTGGTTGAAGCATAGTTCTCTGCACACCTATTCCTGCCTTCAGCAGAGCAGCTGAAGACTGCTGGAGAAAGTCACACAGCTATGTTGATTGGTCTAACTTTACTTTGATGATGCAGTCCTCAAATGAGATTGCAACTCCAATGAGCAAGCCTTCCACATTTCCTTGTTAAATTCTTTGAGGTGACAATTTTATCTCTTCTCTTTAGCCAATCTTTCAATAACCCAGTTTCTCAGCTCTTGACCTTATCTTTTACTTCCCTGAGAAAATTGAGTCAGATGATAACTCCCTGATTCTCCCCCACCCTCAAATCCACCACTGTTCCCACCTCATACTCGTCATTCTCTGTCCTCCCTTCTGTTCTGATGGATGAAGCATCTCGGCTCAGACAAGACCAGCTCCCCACGTGGACTCTGTCCCTCCACCGTCCCCTCCTCAGGACTTCACTCCTGCACGCCAGTGCTCGCCCGGGGTCTCCTTCCCTTCTCTTTATTGGATCATTCCCATCAAATCAGGAGCACCTGTAGTATCTCCTGCCCTAAAAAAAAAAAGACAATAAGCTTTCCCTCACCCCTCTTTAAATTGATAGACAGGTGGTTCTCTAACTTTAGTGGGCATTTGAATCATCTTCAGGCCTATTATAATACAAATTGCCAGACCTCCCCCGCCTTGAGTTTCAGACTCAGGTGTAGGCTGGGGCTGGAGAATTTTCATTCCTAACCAGTTCGCAGGTGGTGGTGATGCTGCTGGTTCATGGCCACGCTCTGGACACACTGGTCTATACTCACTGCCTCTTCCCCCTCATCTCTCACCCTCTCAAGCTCTTTTTCTCATCTCCACTGAAACTGCTTTTGGAAGACTAAATGACTTCCATATCATCAAGTCCACTGGTCCCTGCTCCAGCCTCACCTTGCTTTGATTTCTTAAAAGCATCTGAGACGATGAACACCTTGTACCGCTCCTCCTCTTTGTGTCCCCTCTCCTTGCTTCCTCCCACCTCAGTGTCCCCTTCTCAGTCTCCTTTGCAGGCTCCTCTTTCTCTCCAAGACCCTTAGACCCTGTGCCCCAGGACCTGATCCTAGATTCTCTCCTTTTCCACATACAAGGTCTGACAATTAAGTTTGCACACTTGCCACTGTGCGCTTATGTTGGCAGCACTATACCAACAACTCGGGAAGGTTCCATAACCTTGGTATATGTGTCTCACAACTGTGTCTGTGTCAATGTGTGAGTGGTGCACAATGTTGGCATGTTTCTGTGCCATATAACAGCAGCTCTGATGGCCATTCCAGAAAAAGAGATCCAAAATTGCTTTGAAAAGGTGGAGGAGAGTGAGGCTTGGAGGACAAGCCTTCATCTCAGTTCCTCTGCCCAAAAAAACAAACAAAAAAAATTGCTTGGAAGGGTGGACTAGGTGCTGGTGTCAGTGTCTTGCTTCCCAGGGGGACTTTGAAGGTGACTGTGTAGTGAACGAGCCACGAGGTATGGAGCACTTTCCTAGGATGAGTTCTTGACCTAATTGCCTGATCTCATGTGTGTGTGTGTGTGTGTGCGTGTGTGTGTGTGTATGTGTGTATATATTTATATGTTCTCTTCCTGGGCGCTCTCATCTAAATTCCATCTAAATGCTAAAGACGCCCCCAATTTATGTCTCCAGCTCTGAATTCTCTGAGCTGCAGGCTCATATCTAATTCCCACTTGACATCTTCTATGGATGTTTAATTTGCACGTCTCATCGATATCTCAAAGTTAACACACCCCAAACAAACTCTTGATTACCTGCCTAGCACTAAAACAACTCTTTCCCCAGATTCCTCAGTAAAAACATCATCATTCACCAGTCACTGCACAAGCCCAAAATTTAAGGCTCATCTTTTGGGGGGCATTATTTTAAAAATTTTAAACCAATTTATTTGGGTATAATTAAAATATAATTGGCGTGCATACAGTGTGCAAATGGATAAATACTGACATACATATACCTACGCTAAGAAACCATAAAATAATCAAGAAAATGAACACCTTCGTTACCCCCAAAGTTCCCTCCCGCCACTCCGTAGTACCTCTCTCCTGCTTCTCCCCATCCCCAACCTGAGGCAACCACTGGCCTCCTCCCCCTCACATGATCCATTTGCATCTTCCGTAGCTTCTAGGAGGGAGTCGTACAATATGTCCTCTTTGTTGTCAGCCTTCTCTCACTCTGAGTCCTTAGTTTAGATTCTTCCATTTGATGCATGTATCAACGTTTCCTTCCTCTTGACAGCTGAGAGTTATTACATCGTACAGACGCACCACAAATTGTTTACTCATTCATCTGTTAACAGATTTTTGAGTTCTTTCTGGTTTCTGCTGTTACAAATAAAACAGCTATGAACATGTGTGTGAGCATACACTTTCGTTTCTCTTACTTCAATACCTAAGAGTAGAATGGTGAGGTCATATGATGGGTATATATGTTTAACTTGTAAAAAATCAGCTAAACTGTTTTCCAAAATGGTTGTACCATTTGACATTTCTACTAGAAGCATCTGAGAACTCCATCTGGCTAGCACTCCAACACATGGTATGATCCATCTTCTTAATTTTAGCCATTCAAAGGGGTAGCTCATTGTGGCATTAATTTGCATTTTTCTAATGACTAATGATGCTCAGCATCTTCTCGTGTGCTTGTTTGTCATTCATACATCTTCCATGGTGAAATGTCTGTCTTAATCTTTTGCTCATTTTAAAAACTAGGTTATATTCTTATTAAGTTTTGAGAGCTCTTTGTACATTCTGGATAAGTGACTTGCAAATGTTTTCTCCAATCTGTGACTTATATTTTCCTTCTCTGAACAATTTCTTTTGAAGAGAAGTTCTTAATTTTGATGAAATCAAATATATGAAGATTTTGTTGTATAGATCACGTTTTTGGTGTCATAGCTAAAAACTCTTCTAGCGCTGGACGCGGTGGCTTATGCCTGTAATCCTAGCACTCTGGGAGGCAAGGTGGATATATGGCCTGAGCTCAAGAGTTTGAGACCAGCCTGAGTAGAAGCAAGACCCCTCTACTAAAGATAGAAAAACTAGCCTGGTATTGTGGTGGGCGCCTGTAGTCTTAGCTATTCGGGAGGCTGAAGCAAGGGAATCGCTTGAGTTTGAAGTTGCTGTGAGGTAGGATGCCACAGCACTCTACCCAGAGCACAGAGTGAGACACTACCCCTCACCCCCAAATAAAAACTCTCTACCTAGCCAAAGATCACAAAGATTGTCTAAATTAGTTATAGTTTCAAGTTCGACATCTAGATTTGTGATCCATTTGATTCATTTCTTTTTAGAACATGAGGTGTGGATTAAGTTAACATTTTTTTTAACATGGATATCTAATTATCCTATCACTATATTGTAACTACTATCCTTTTGTCAATGAATTTCATTTGTACCTTTGTTCAAAGAAATTGAATATGTACATGCAGGCTCATTTGTGGACTCTGTTTTATTTCATTGCTCTATTTGTCAATAAAAATATTAGATGCCAGTGAGAAACATTCCAACCTTTCAGCTACTGTCATCTTGTTTCCAGGAGTAATTATTTATTCTTGGACTACACACAATTAAATTATCCATTATATTAGTTTCATTCCAAGTAATTCAATCTGTATGCTGAATTCAATAATTCAATTTATATGTTGTGTCTCTGAAGAAAGGGCAAAATTAATGCCCCACTCAAATCTAACCATCACATTCCATCCTGTATTTAACTGTTTTAAATCTGTCCTCTTACAATGAGATGTTTCCTTTGAGTCAGAAACATATTAGAAAATATATGTAGATTTTTCTCTGTCTTTGGGCTGAGGATCCAGATTTGAAAATAAGCTCTAGGTCAAACTTTATGCCATCTTTCTCAACTCTATTGCTTAACTGTCATGATTAAGTGCTCAGCTTTAGTATTTAGGGGTGAACTATAAAGTGTTTTTGGACTGTTCACTGGAGGGGTTTGAATGGAGTATGAGAACTCCTAGGGCCTTTCTCAGCCAGTGTAGTGCTCCTGAATCTTACTTACTTGTTTCATGGCAAAACCTGTGAGTAAACTAATGAAAGTGTTTTACTATGCAGAGGCAGGAATGGAAGTTCTTTCTCAGCTGACTCAGCTAACTGGCACATTCTTTACCGCCCCCACTGGGATTGCAACTGGCTCTTACCAACACAGTAAGTGTATAATGGGAGCTGACCACCAAACCCAATAATATACATCATCTCCAGGATTGCCAGAAGACAAAGTACAGTTAATAGTACTGTATGGCTGGGTGTGGTGGCTCGTGCCTGTAATCCTAGTTCTGGGAGACCAAGGCAGGTGGATTGCTTAAGCTCAGGAGTTTGAGACCAGCATGAAGAGTGGGACTCTGTCTCAATTAAAAATAGAAAAACAAGCCGAGCATTGTGGTGGGTGCCTATAGTCCCAGCTACTTGGGAGGCCGAGGCAAGAGGATTGCTATGATGATGCCATGGCACTCTAACTAATCTGGGTGACAGAGTGAGACCTTGTCTAAAAAAAAAAACGCACTGTATGGTCAATGTCAATGACTATCTTTAATTCCTTCCCTGAAGAAGGAATACTGTTACCTCCCAAACTAGGTAATCTCATGCCACTCAGTAATTTGCTTAGAATGGGATTATTTGTTGCAAATAGTTTGCCTCAAATCATCATTTGTGAAACTATTGAGAATGGTTTGGCGAGGTTCTATTTCTGTAGCGTTATCTGAGAAGATGAGAATACACCTGAAAGCAAACTTTAATGTAGATATTAATCAAAGCATAAATCAAAATGTAACATTGGCTGGCCAAGAAGAGAACCAAATTGCTTTGTTACAGTAATGCCAATCACTCCCGTTTAAAACACCCTGGATTCCTCTCAGGCAGGGCTTGGAGCGATGTAGAAACTACACAAAGCACGACTTCTCTACTCTCAAAGGCCAAGGGCCTTTCAGGACTGGGGAGAGCTGGCATGGCTGGGAACTTGTAAGGGAAGAGATTCTATGTAGATGTAACAAAAGCACATTGACCTAATCCAGTTTTGGAGCAAATGCCACTGGTTAATTTTAGTCAATACAGCAACATCACCAAACGACAGCATATTTGGCCCTGCAGAGAGAAGAATTGGCCTAAAAGAGCACAACAGGTGTCACTCATACAAAATAGATTTTCTGCCTTTTCTCCTCCACTGCCCCCCCTTCCTGCTGCTCACCCTCTTTCCCCTCCTTTTTCTCATTCTCCTTATAAAAGAAAATGTTGTAAATCTTCTCACACGTCTGTCAATAAGCATAGAGGAAACAGCACTCAGGACAGAAAATCAAATTTAACAAGCCATTGCTTTTCAAGGAGAGAAACTTTCTTAAGTACCTGCTAGGGTCACATAGAGATATTTGCAGAGAGAGGTGGCAGTTTGACATAGTGTAAGAAGGACATGGGTTACAGTGGAGCTGACCTTCAATGGCCTGATGGGGAAACCAGGAGGTGTGGGATTCTCTTATATTTTCACTTTTAGACTGGAAAGATGAAGCACTATACTCTTACTTAGGAGACTTTTCTGCTTCCTGATGCAAAAATCAGAAGCTATTTAATTTTTTTTACTTCAAATAGAATATGTCCTTTGTCTAGCAAAGAGCAGATAGGCATTGGAAATGATTTGTTGAGTTTCTAAATTTACCTCTGGAAACAGACTTTGGGTGTTTATTGGTCTTCTAATGAGAAAGGGGAATAGTAAACCTGACAGAAATACAACCAAGTGTTTGTTGTACTTGAAACATGAAGTAGAATTTTGTCATCTAAGTTCAAGTCTGCAAGAATAAAAGGAGAAAATAATGTCAGTTCTCAGTGACTGGCTGGGACCCCCGTGGGGAAGGGCACCCCCTTCTCTCTACTTCACCCAGCCGAAGCTGCAGACGTGGTCCAGCCTCACGGACTTTCTGGAAGACACCTTGCGATCGGTAAGGAAACAGCTTCGTCCTCTCTTCAAGGAGCTGCGGGAGAGCATCAGCGGCAGGGTGATAGGTGAGAACTCTCGCTGCTTCAGTCTCAGGTTGGGCAAGGCTGAGGAATGGTGCAAGTGCATTCCAACTCTTAAACATCATCAATAAAACTTTATCCCCTATGTTTTTCACATTGCCTTTCAAATATAATGAATACCCACTAAGAACAAATATATTCATGCTAAAAATGCTGAAGCTAGTTCCTATTTTAAAATTTCACCATCTTAAAAAATAAAATAAAATTTCACCATCTTATTAATCCCTATTTATGTCCTAGACAAAATTTGTGTTTGCTAAGCCAGAAAGCTGTGTCCTTTTCCAGTTGAATTTGCACGAGAAGTTGAGTACCTCTTAGACCACAGCACCTGTTACCTAAGTTGTTCTGTAATTTAAGTTCTATTTATTTTGTATCTAAAATATGTTATTTGGTGATGGGCTCCATGGGCCTTTGCTGAGGCTATGGGACATCACTGAATTTATTTCCCGCCTCATGCTCCATACCCATGATACAATCAATGGTCAACTTTGCATCTTCACCTAAATTAGTATGTTTTTATTTATTTTTATTTATTATTATTTTTTTGAGACAGAGTCTCACCACATCACCCTTAGTAGAATGCCTTGGCATCATGGCTCACAGCAACCTCAAACTCTTGGGCTTAAGCAATTCTCTTGCCTCAGCATCCCAAGTAGCTGAGACTACAGGCGCCCCCACCACAATGCCCGGCTACTTTTTTTTGAGACAGAGCCTTAAGCTGTCACCCTGGCTAGAGTGCTGTGGCATCAGAGCTCACAGCACCCTCCAACTCCTAGGCTTAAGCAATTCTCTTGCCTCAGACTATCAAGTAGCTGGGACTACAGGTGCCTGCTGCAACACCCAGCTATTTTTGGTTGTAGTTGTCATTGTTGTTCGGCAGGCCTGGGCTGGATTCGAACCCACCAGCTCTGGTGTATGTGGCTGGTGCCCTAGCTGCTGAGCTACAGGCACCGAGCCAATTAGTCTATTTTTAAAAATGAAATATTTTTGTCCATCTGGGTAGAGACAGGTTTTTTCTCACCTGTAACTACCTATTCCATTTTTTACTAATGCTTTCCAGCCAACTAAAATGCCATTTATAATGCAAGTCATTCTTTATCTATGCTTTGCTTTTCATCCTCAGCTCAACTCCTTATTTAAGGTCAGTTTACATAGTTACTGACAATACAATACCTGTGCATACAGATATTTTATCTTTCCATATATATCCTGTATTTCTTTACATAAACACCTCCCAAACAGTGATCTGTCTTCTTGTGTTTTTGTATGACACATTGCACCACATTTAGGAAGGACTCAGCCAATCCTTCCTATAGTGATCTGTCTTCTTGTGTTTTTGTATGACACATTGCATTTAGGAAGGACTCAACCAATCCTTCCTATAGTTTTGAAGCTATAAATAGGGAGAAATTAATTCTCTCTGTTCATTCACAGATACACGCATTAAGGACTAGAAAGAAAAGCAGAGATATGTAGGCAATGAGCAGTCAAGGGGGAAATTGTTTTCAAATAATTCCATGCTGTTCAAAGTGTTTAAAAAATTACAAGATGTCTGTGTATGTTTGTGTATTATTCTCTATGAATTTAAAATGCAAAGGGTGCCCAGAAAATGTATACACATTTAAAGAGATCTTGTTGGAAGGAAAGTTGATCGTTTCCAAAATGCGTGTGAATTGCAGGTAAAATGGATGTGTGTAGCAGGTCTAGGTGCACTTGACCAGTCACGAGACCTTCAATTCTACTTCGAAAAGTAATACATAGATAACATTTCTTAAAATGTATATACATTTTTTGGGCATGCTCTGTATTTATGTATTTCAGCCCAAAGATAAAGGGAACGTAGAAGAATTTTTGGTAGAATCGAAAGTCTAACATTTAAAATTTTAGGGTTGTCTGGGCATGGTGGCTCATTCCTGTAATCCTAGCATTCTGGGAGGCTGAGGGTGGATTGCTCGAGCTTAGGAATTTGAGACCAGCCTAAGCAAGAGCAAGACCCCATTCCTACTAAAAATAGAAAAACTAGCAGGGCATTATGGCTGGCACCTGTAGTCCCAGCTAGTTGGTATGCTGAGGCAAGAGGCTTGCTCGAGCCCAGGAATTTGAGGTTGCTGTGAGCTACAAATGATGCCATGGCACTCTACCCAGGGCCTGGAGTGAGACTGTCTCAAAAAAACAAAAACAAAAACAAATAACGCTTAAACTTGTCCGGTTATTTTTCATGTGTTCTCTCCTTATTGTCCAATTTAGAGATTTCATGTCAATATCAACTTTGCCAGGGAGGGTACTGCACATTTAAATTGCTTTGGCTCACTTTATATTTCAGCATAATAGACATCCTCATAGTGTAAGACATTTTTACGTCTATTTTTTGCATTTTTTTTACACTGAAAAGCAAGTGTGAGGAGAGAGTTGCTTTCCTTTTGAGTGCGTCACTTATATAAACTAACGACAGGGCACATGGCCTTCTATCCACAGGGCAGTTTGTGTTTGACACCATGAGTATGGCCCACATTCTGAATAACCGAGAAATTGTACAAGCTCTGGCAGATGGTCTGATGGAGCTGTCCACAGAAGATTCTGTAAGTGATTCTTTGATGAAAGAAGAATATAAACCCCCAACATTTAAATAACTTCTTAGTTTGTCTTTATCCTTTTTTTTTTTTTAACTAGTTTATCCCTTTCAGAATGCAATTCTCAGAGAAATGACATCAGTGTACAAAAACAGCCACTGGGGGATTCTGGGCCCAAGAGGTACCAGGGGCACAAACCAGACGTGACATAGTAGGGCAGTCTCGTCAGGTCTGTTACATCGTGCACCTTTATCTGCCTCTCCTTCATGTCAGTCAGTAGTGACTTCTTTAAAAAATGTGTTCGTGGTTTTATATTTCACATGAACAGTACTCACCAGTGAAACCAATTACTACTCGTATGAGGAAAGCGTGAGCTCAGGTGTAATAAGATGAAGGGAAAGGGGCCAGATGACTGAAGGAGAAAGGGACGAAAGAACAGAACGAAGCAAATCAGGAGTTGGGTTGGGGACGGGGTGGGAGTGGGGAAGCCTGAAGCAGCATTTCCATCAGAAATGAATCCCGGATACTCTCCCAGAAAAGTTATGGACGTTCCAGAAAACAGTGAGGAGAGGCCAGCCTCCAGACGCAAGGGGAGAGGAAAGTGGGGACGGGGGCCTAGGTTGGGAATCGGGATGATGTGAACATGCTGGAGACATAAGGCCTTCAGTTTCCCCAGGAAAGCTTCTCACAGCCTTCTCTACTTTGTGGGTCCACTCACCACACCTCCACTCTCGGGCTCGCTCCTGGTTATCGTGGATCTGCTCTGATGGCAACTTGGCTCCCCAGGTCAGCACCAGCAGCTTCTCCTCCGAAACTCAGCTCAGCAGACTGGCCAAGGCTCAGGCAGCCCAAGTGAGGAAAGGCCTGGGCGAGCTTTGCTGAGAGAGTGAGCAGGGATGTTCCCAGAGGTGACCCTACACGGCTCCTAAACACCAAAGAATGACTGAACATATTTGGTGTAGGCTCAGTGTACTTCTTCTCACCTCATTGTTGAAAAGTAACCATGTATAACATGATTTTGATAGTGCTCAAATCTATAACCTGAGAGGGAGCCGAATCGGAGAACCTCAGGTGTTTCCCATCAGTTAGGACGCTGTCGCCTCTCCTTAGCCTTCTTTCCCTGGAAAACAAGGCCCTTCTTGTCCCCTTTCCTCAACTGGCTGAGAGGGAGGTGTGGACCACTTTGATCTAAAGATCTTAAGAGACTCTCTGATAAGACTTTGGGATCCTAACTGGACTGGAACGAAAAGTTGAAACCTAGAGCAATTGGAATATAAGACTAACTAGAAAAGTCCCGTTTACTAACTAACTGAGTCACAGTCACTTTGTTTTCTGGACACGTAAATTAAGTAGGTAAAAAGCTGAAAGCACTACTCAAAATGTGTTATCTTTTCTGCTGCACTTTCGATGAACTGTATTTCAGATGAAAGTCTTAAATAGGAATTTTGGGGGGTATATTTTTTAGGAAAGACCTCTGGAATTTTTGTCATATTTTCTGCTGAAGAAATGTGATAAAAAGAGCAAAGGTTTGGAAGGAAATGTTATTCCGACAAAATGTGAACCAAAGGCAACATTCAATCTATTCACGAAGGTAAAGTTGCTGCTGTATTTTTATGCCTGTGTTTTACTGTAGAATTAGGCAGATATGGTGAAGAAATTTATAAACAATAATGTTAGTATTCACCGAAAAAGCTTTCAACTTGTTATTTCTTCTAAGAACTTCATTTTCATGAACTATTATAGAAAAGGTTGTGTTGTAGTTTCATAATGTGGGTACCATTTAAGCCATGTAAAAGCATGAACTGTACCATGCTGGTGTGAAGAACACTATTTGGTTGTGGGGGAAGAATTAGAAATTTGCATTTTGCTTTGCTACTTAGTTGAGTCTTAAGATGTGTGTGTGTGTGTGAGAGAGAGAGAGAGAGAGAGAGAAACTAAGAATAGCTCTTTTTTTTTTTTTTTTTTTGGTGACTGGGGCTGGGTTTGAACCCGCCACCTCCCGTATATGGAGCCAGCACACTACTCCTTGAGCCACAGGCACCGCCTTAAGAATGGCTCTTTTTTATTTGGCATTCAAATTCACAAAGGAAAAAAAGTAGGGTTGAAGCTAGTTTTTTAGATAAAAAAGAATAATTTTGCTATTACTATATTCAGAATCCATGCATTCTTGGTTACCTGAAATAAACAGGATTCAGGAAATGCTGGGAACTGTATCGCTATTCAGAGGGCTAATTTCTATGTATAGGGAAAATGTCATTTTAGAAGCACTTTATGTTCATAGACAAGTCACCTTTGATGTTTGAAGTTGTGAAATGCCAGTTCCTGACACCAACTCACCATGAAGACTGTTGGCAGGGGTGCACTTGCTGGTTCCCCTTGCTGATGAACCCCCCTAGCAGATGAACCGTTGGCTGCCTTATTAACCTGACAGTTTGGGGGTCTTATTCAGGCTCCTGTGAAGGACAATACAGGGCAGGACAAGGGCAGACACAGGCTGCTGGTGGCAGTGACCCTTCTGTCAAGATTCCCCTAACACTCTCAGCAACATAAAAGTCCTGTTCTTCAGAACTGCTCTTTGTTGTTTTTTTCGGAGACAGGGTCTTGCTCTTTTGCTCAGGCTGGAGTGCAGTGGCCTCATCATAACTACAACCTCAAGCTCATGAGCTCAAGTGATGCTCCTGCCTCAGCCTCCTGAGTAGCTGGGACTGCTGGCACCATCCTGGCTAATGTTTTTTCCATTTGTGGAGATGGGGTCTCGCTATGTTGCCCCAGCTGGTCTCAAACTTCTGGCCTTAAGCAATACTCCACCTTGGCCTCCCAGAGTGCTGGTATTATAGGTGTTCACCATTGCACACACCTAGGCCCACCATTCTGCTGTACCACAGCACGACCTTTAGTCTAATTCTTTCCAACCACAGACATATCCCCGAGAGGGCCCTTAAAAAAGACCTTTCTGGGGTGCCTCAGCCCTTTCTAGAGTAGAACCCTTCTTCCTGCTGCCCCATCCTGAAATTTATCTTTAGTCCCGATTTAATTCTTCCCAGAAATTCTCACAGGCCTCTTCTCAGGGAGGGGGTGGTCCTCCGCCTTTCAGTTCAGTTCCCTCGGTGCTGGCAGGAGCTGACCCGGTGCCGGGCACTGTGCTCAACCCTGAGGGGAGGCCCAGAGTCCGTCCCCGTCTTCGTTATAGATGAGACCTGCACGGAAACGGATGGCAGGGTGTGAGGAGTTTCTGTCCGCAGAATACACAGGCAGGGTAGGGACGCTGGGGTGGGAGTTTAATCCCGATTCCTTCCCTTTTCCGTTCCTCAGATGCTGCTGCTTTTATGGTAGCTGCCATTTTTGTTTTTTTGAGTTTCTCCAGGATTATTCTCCCACCGAGTAGATTTAGTCTCCATCCATCCTTTAGCTCATGAAAGCCTTTGAAAAATAGCACCCGGGCCTCAATATCACTCTTTTCTCCCTGGTTCAGCAAAGGGAAGGATCAGCCTGGAACCACGTTACACAGGTTCCAAATTCTTCCAGAGTCTTTCTCAACATCAGCTGAGTCCTGCCTCCCTGGAAACCTCACTGGAGATTTTTCCTCCACATTTATTCTAAATCTGTCACCCCAAGCCCCGGACATATAGACCCCAGAAATGCCCCTCTTTGGAGCAGCTTGAAAAAGCAGTAAGGGCAGAAGTATAGATGGTTCCTCCTCTGAAGCATCACAGGTACATTGGAAACGTTGAACTTGGAGAGAACCATTTCTGAGACTTTGGTGCCTAAGGGAAACGGTCACTTGGAGAAGTTCCTCTCGGTCACTTTCACTCTTAGACTTTCTTAGATTTCCTCTGCCAAATAAAATTCACACCGAATCAAATCTTTTCAACCTGCTGCTGACTTAAACATCTAATCATGCTAATAACATAATGCATGAAATTTGGGCTTAAAATTGCCTCATTGTTGGAAATCGGGCCTGCTATTTTTACATTGTCTGCCTGGAGAAATGCAAAACTCGTCAATGCCTAGAAATTGCTTTGATTTTTTTTTTTTTTAAATCAAATTAGAAAAAAATGTGTGTTAGATTGTCATTTGGTTTTCTATTATTTAACACTAAGAGCTTTTGCACAAAGCTCACAAAACAAATGTGGGGAATCTCTAGGAAGAAGAACTACAGTTTAAATGTAAGTACTGAATCAGGATAAAATTGAAAAGCTGATTTTCTGCTCACATTAGGGTTTATTTTGAAAAGTGTGGATATTCGTTCAGAAGCCTCAGGAGCCCTGGCAGAGGAAAGTGGAAGCTCCTCTGAGATATTTGTTTTAAAGACTGTTCCATAGGGGCTTGTGAAATAGGCCTGTCTGTCAAATCTAGGACTCTGCGTCTATATATCTAGCTATCTCTCCTTCTCTTTCTTTCTCTCTTGCGCCCAATCGCTAGTCACTCCTGGTTTCTGTCTGCCGGTGGTGGTTGTGCTGATACCACGCTACCATGGTGATGGGTGGCAGCTAGAATCATAGTTCCTGGGCTCTACCTGTCATTTGCACAACTATTTCTGGCCCCTAATCCAGGCAGCTGAATGTATTCTGGCAGAAGCATCAACAATGACTAGAATGTCTCTGGAAAAATGCAGCGTCTGCCCGCACTCAGTCTTAGAGGAAAATTCCTTCTATGTGATCAAAGCCTATTTCTGTAAGCTTATTTCTTATGGTCTTCCTTGTGTATGTCATGGAGAGAGCTGAGGAAAGACTCACCAACTCAAATCAATAGTTTTTCTTATAAATGTACAAAGCTCATTGCCCCTCTTACTCCTCCAGGTTTATCCCTAAAAAGTAACCGATGGCCTCTTAATCTTATAGAAGCTCAACAAATTCTAGCAATTAAGTGTATAATATAAAATGAACAAAGTTGCCAATTCTAGATTCAAACAAAATTGCTATGCCCAATTAATTTCCTAACCACAAAGAGAAATTTACATCTTAAAACACTGCTGCCAGCCAGGCATGATGGTTCACTCCTGTAAATCCTAGTACTCTGGGAGGACAAAGTGGGAGGATCACTTGAAGTCAGGAGTTCAAGACTAGCCTGAGCAAGAGCGAGATTTGCCCGTACCATGCTACTATGAGGAAGACAAAAGAAATGATTGAAGAACTCCCTGGAGCAGACACAGGAGTTTAGACTCCAGCAGGTCCTCCTGGTATCCAGGACTTGCCTGCAGCTCATGGACCAGGGCTCCCACACAAAGGCTTCAGGCTGCCAATAAGGATCACAGCAGCTACAGAATATACTCATTTTTGTGTGAGTAGAGTAAGGCAAAGGAATCATAGGTTTACATTTATGTTTCTTTTCCAGCCTTGCCCCAAGACAGCTAGGGACTACCACTGGTAGTTTTGTCTTTGGTTAGGAAGGCAGCCCCAATGACCATCACTCACCTTCATCTCTTTGTCTAAACGTGGAGATCTCTGTTTGTTGCTAGGAAGATGCCGGATGCTGCAGGCAGTAGAAGTGGGGGTGTGGGCTAAATTATCTGAAGCCCACAATAAGAACAAATGACAAGTTAAAGTGATGAAAGAAGCAGCCAGATTCAAAGGTGTAGGCCCGCAAGGGTACTTTGGATTGTTAATGACACATTTTCATCAGGTGAAAAAAGGGATGAATTTCACAAAATGTTATTAGCTTTTTCTTCTGGCATCCTAGAAATAAAATAGCCTATTTACCTTCAACTGAGAAGCTACAGAGCTGAAGTGAAGCCTGTTTTCTCAAGAATAGGTGTGATTCTTTACACCTAGGGGGAGCCCCTACAGAGCTATCCCTCCCCCTCTCCCAGGGAAAAGGGAGCTTCAGTGAATTCAGTTTCCCAAGTACAATGTAGTTTGAAGGAAGAAAAAGGTTACTCTTTTAAACAAAATTTAATTTAAAAGCAGCATCACATTTGTGAAGCATTGAATTCACTGTGTCTGGGAACAAGTGGTCAGGGTTGGAAGCAGACAGCTTCCAAGGGCCTCCTGTGGCCGCAGGACCTACTGGGCTTGCAGAGATCCTCCAAATAACTCTCTATTTAATCTTCAGCAAAGAAATGTTACAGAAGACAATTCTCAGGACACAAAGTCAAGTCTTAGCAAAAATGATCTAAATCTGGAAGTGCTGGTGAAACTGGTAAGCCAATTATCACATCACATCACATGAACTTGCCATTTGTTCTGCTCCTGACCGTGAAGCTTCAGCCTTTATGCCAGTTAGTTCTTCATTTTCTTTCCCTTTCCTTCTTCTTCTTTTTTTTAGAGACAGAGTCTTACTTTATCACCCTCGGTAGAGTGCTGTGGCATCACAGCTCACAGCAACCTCCAACTCCAATATTCAAACATACATACATACACAGAAAAAATACAGGTTTGGACTGTTGGCCAACTTCCAAAAGGGATGCAGATGTAATTTTTAACTCATATGTCTGTATTACATACAGATTATGCATTTGGAAAATAAAACCTGAGTCACCAAGAACAGTGTGTTTATAGTATTTCAGAGTAAGTTTTCTCATTTTTTTTCTTAAATTACTTTTTATGTTTTAATTTTAGTTTGACAGATTACCCTAACTGTAAGAGCTACATACAAGAATGTTATAAAATTGTCTGTAGTTATACAATCATAAATAAAAATGTCAAAATTGTCCAACTGAACAAGATATGCAAGGATGTAGATACGCACATCCATAGGAAAACATTGTTAAATTTGTAACACGATACTCAGTGTGTGCCGGTAACAAAGGTGAGTGCGAGTCACATCGAGCAGCTCTTATGACTGCCCAAGTCAATCGAAACTTGAGTATTACAAATTTAATACAGTCTTTTCCTTTCTTAAAATGTGAAGATGTGTTTTTGGCACTTTCTGTATACATGTGAAAGCAAAAAACCCATTAGGATATAAAGATAAAGACTGAATAAAGAAGCCACCGAGGGAGAAAGGAGCCTTTTCACTAAACCAGTATTGTTCCCCACCCCCACCATCATTTGACGATTGGCCATTAATTGAAAAAAACCTCATTCACATACACCACTTCCTTTATGTACAATAAGGGAATGGGGGAGGGAAAAATGAAAGAATAGAGAGAACTGTACTATTCTATTTGATGGAACCCAGTTGTGGTTTTCTAACTGAGAATGTATTCTTGGTCTGTAAGGACAGTCTTCTAGAGTAAATGCCAGGTTCCCTTTGCAGTGGACACCCCTTACACCCCTTGTATGCTGCTGGAACATGTCAACTGTATCATCCAGCTCCATCTCCAGCAGTTCTGGTGCGCTTGTTTCATTGATCAGGTGCCTATCAAATTGGAATCTGATCTGCCTCATCAACAAGCCCTGTCATTCTCAATAGACTTTCATTAGTTTATTCTTTTTTCTTTTTTTTGAGACAGACTCTCACTATATCACCCTGGGTAGAGTGCCATGGAGTCACAGCTCATAGTAACCTCAAACTCTTGGACTTGTGATTCTCTTGCCTCATCCTCCCAAGTAGCTGAGACTACAGGCACCTGCCACAATGCCAATTTTTTTGGTAGTTGTCATTGTTGTTTGGCAGGCCTGGGCTGGGTTCAAACCTGCCAGCTCTGGTGTATGTGGCTGGTGCCCTAGCCGCTAAGCTACAGGCGCTGAGCCTCATTAGTTTACTCTTAATCTTAAACTGCACCGCCCTCCAATTAACACCATCCATCTTGATTCCTTTCTTGGGCCTTTCGTAGGTAATGGTAGATGCTGGACTCTCCTTAGCTGCCACTTCACCAAAGAGGTACCCACCTACAGAGCACGCAGACATAGGCAGCAACAGGAATAGCAGAAGCAGGGTTGTCTTATTTGGGGCAGGGTAGGGTATGCTCAGGGCTGGAGAGAAAAAGGAAATTGTGTTCTAAGAGTATTAAGAGTTCTAAGCTCAAATACCAGGGCATTACATTTTAAAAAATCAAATGCTGTAATTGTTTTTCTATTATAAAAATGCTGATCTTATAACTTTTGAAATATACATATGAAAGGGGAAAAATGCCTAGTTCCAGCAAAATAAAAGAAAACTTGGAAATATAGAAAACATAGGACATCTGGCAACCTAGCTAGCCAGAGAGGTGGGCCCACACCTCCCAAGTTGGATACTTTTTCCTAAGTATGCTAAAAGAAGAGCATATGTTTGAGTTTTTCATCTTATGCCAGTAGGAAGCAAATTAGTTGAGAGGGTGTCTTAGTCTGTTTGTGTTGCTATAATAGAATACCTGGTACTGGGTAGTTTATAAAGAACAGAAATGCATTTCTCACTGTCTGGGGGCTGAGAGGCTCAAGATCAAGTTGCAGTACCCTTGAGATTTTCTTTTCTTTCTTTCTTTCTTTTTTTTTTTTTTTGAGAAAAATTCTCACTGTGTCACCCTCAGTAAAGTGCTATGACGTCACAGCTCACAGCAACCTTCAACTCTTGGGCTTAAGCTATTTTCTTGCCTCAGCCTCCCAAATAGCTGAGACTACAGGTGCCTGCCACAATGCTCAGCTATTTTGTTGTTGACAGGCCCAGGCTGGATTCAAACCTGCCAGCTCTGGTGTATGTGGCTGGCGCCCTAGCTCACTGAGCTACAGGCACCGAGCTCGGAGTTTTCTTGCTGCGTCCTCCCATGGAGAAAGAAGGAAGGGCCAGAGAGGACTAACTGCCTCACCCAGCCCTTTATGAGGGAGGAGCCCTCATGGCCAGTCATCTTTTAAAGGCCCCACCTCTTAATGCTATCACTTTGGTGACACCTGAATTTTGGAAGGGACACATTCAAACTATAGTAGAGGGCTGGCTCATTTCACTTCTTCTCTGCAGGAGAAGAAATAAAATCAATAAAATACTACTAGGAAAAAGAAATAGGAAAATAGAAGTGGAGGATCCCATGCTTCACCACTAGACTGTGACCTCCATACGGCAGGACTGTCGTATTTCATCAGTACATAGCGAGCACCCAGCATAAAGACACCTACCATGTTCGTTTGGATGGACAGATGGATAAAAGTAAAGTTTCCATGTGCCCTGCTCCAGACCCAAGATTAAAAGTCCCCTCCCCACAAAGGCATAAGTCTCTGATGTGAGGGGCTATTTGGTGTTGCTTGGGATCAGCCGTGGCCAGCAGGTCCTTCACAGCCCCCTCTCAAGGTTCCCTGCAACCCTGCACATCTCCAACCGTGGACTTCCTCTTCTCTAACTGCATAGACTGCCAGGCTCCTTGAGCCTGTAAGCCTGGAAAGAGTCTTTATGCTTTTCTGTATGAGTTCTTACTGCTTTTTATAGGAGAGGAAACTCCAGATGGACTCAGCAGAAAAGCGAACTAGCGTCGTCAGGGAGCTCTTACAGAGTGAAAGGAAATACGTGCAGATGCTGGGAATTGTGCGAGATGTTTATGTGATGCCACTGAAAGCAGCACTGTCATCAAACAGAGCAATTCTGAGTGCTGTAAATATCCAGATCATTTTCTCTGATGTTCTGCAGATTTTAAGTCTCAACAGGTAAACCCTGAACATATATTATTAAAAAGATTCATTGTTGCAGTGGGAGGAGCCCACACTTTGTTGTTTTTAAAGCTGTATGGAGGCTCAGTCCTTCTCTGACACTTGTGGGGGCCCTGGCTGGGAGTGGGGACTCCCAGGGCCACACCTTCCCCAGTTCACAACCCTGGGGCCAGGGTGGAGTCAGTGCCTGCTCTTGCAGGAGACAATGGGAAGGAGAGCTGCGGGGGGTGGCGGGGGGCTGTTTATTATCAGTAGTGGTAGTTGAACAGTAGGAAAGGAATTGAAGGATTTGATGGGAGTGAGCCTGGGGATCCTTTGCTTAGCGAGCACAAGGCTGTAGGTAACAGCATATTTTCAAGTATATAATATGGGAGAGAAAAATGATCATTTCTAGCTGAGGTTAAGGAAAACAAACCAATCATGTGCTGCTCTCACAGTAACTCTAGGTAACTTGGCCTCAGTAACTAGGTTCCTGACCCTGAGGGGCCACAGCTTCTATGAAGTGAAGAGGTTGAACCAGGCTGCTCAGTTCTCAAGGCCTGTGATAGCCGTCTGAGGGGTTTCCTTTGATCCAGGGTTCTGGCATTTGGGTGTAGACATGAGTGGATCACTGTCCTCTGAGCACTGTGAACCATCAAGGTTGCCTGTCTGGTGACACGGGAATGGGATGGCTGGGGCAGCACTATGGAGGCCAGAGTGGGGTTCTGACTCAAGGAACTGAGGAGGAGAGATGGGGTTCCCTACAGCTGACCTGTGCCCCTGTACAGCAGGTCTGGGCTACTTTGTGTTAAGAACAGCCTGAGCAAGAGCGAGACCTTGTCTCTACTAAAAATAAAAAAAGTAGCTAGGCGTTATGGCTGGTGACAGTAGTCCTAGCTACTCAGGAGGCTCAGGTAAGGGGATCTCTTCACCCCAAGAGTTTGAAGTTGCTGTGAGCTATGACACCATGGCACTCTACCCAGGGTAACAGAGTGAGACTCTGTCTCAAAGAAATAAAACAAACAAAAAAACAAGAATGGAATACTTGAGCAAAGCCCTGCTATAAAGCACTAGGCCAAAAAGGCTGCACTCCTGACAATGAATCACTTGTTTGAGTTTGTAGGTTCCCCTGAGCTGATATTTCTTGGTCCTGCTTTTCTTATATTGCAGGTGGTTTCTAGATAACCTGAGAGACAGACTGCAGGAGTGGGGCCCTGCTCACTGCGTGGGAGACATAGTGCTAAAGTTCGGAAGCCAGTTGAACACATACACCAATTTCTTCAACAATTACCCGGTTGTTCTGAAAACTATACAGAAGGTAAATGGTTGAGTTGCAATCTGTCATTTTGTTAGACCTTCTGAGCCTGAAAGGAAGCTGTGAGTGCAGCCCGAAGGACAGGCATTAATAGGCAAGCCGCTCTCTGCTCTCGGCTTCCAGCTCTCCTCCTGTGCACTGGGAACTCTTTGAGGACAGGGACTCCCATTCGGGGTCCAACACTGTGCTTGTCACATGGCAGTGCCTGGGAACGAGTTGTTGAACTAAACACATCTTCATGAAAACTGCCAGACTTTCACCTGCCCCAGACACCCTGTGGTCCAGTTCCAGGAAAAGCTGCAATTGGGTAGAAGCAAGACTGCGTCTCGATCCCAGTCTGCCACTGTGATCCTGTGTGGCCTTGACAAGTTCCGCTCTCTTATCTAGAAAGTGAACTGATAATCCATAGACGAGGGCTCTCCAGAAAGTATCCAGCCTTTGGCAATCTTATTTTCTAAATTATGCGGCTGGATAATTTTCAGATAGCCCTCATATTTCTTGAAATGAGAACATTTGATATATGAAATCTCATGAAGAAATAAGGAACTTTTGGGCCTTGCATTCGGCTTTACATTTCCTGGACAGCTCACTGTAAACAGTGCTCCCTGTTGTGATGTATGCCATTATTTAATCCGAGCAGGAATATCCAATTTTCTTCTCAGCCACTTGCTGCTTTTGTTGGGATCTGTTCTGATGGGAATCAGGTCCCTCTCTCGTACCTCCTCAGTTTGTAGCAAAAGTGTGGTGGCAGAGGCTACTTTGTCCCATGGCAGCCACAGGGCGTTGTGATCTACCAGTGTCCACCGTGCCTGTGTCTTCACTGAGGTCCTGCAGGGAAGGCCTGTGAACTGGGAGGCCTCTGGGTGGTTCCCGCCCTGGACAGCTTCCTCTGTGGTGTTCTTTCCACCCCACCCAGGGAGGTTAGTCTCTGCTGGACAACTTGATGAGGCAACTGACTTGAGCATGAGACTTGCAGCAAAGCAACATATGGTATGAGAAATAAATTGGTGCCAAAAATTTTATAGCAATGGATAATAATACTTATTTCACTAGCATAGTGTGTGTATATAAGCACTTGATTAATGGTAGTATTAATATTATTGAAATCAGCAAATATTTGATTTAGAAATTAGCATTACTGACCTCTTTTAGGCATGTTAAAGGATGTAACTTCACAGGTGCTGTACTGTGATGAATATGAAGTACAGTGGAACAGCCATGTAATATTACTATGGAAAACATGATTTACAGCAGTATTAAAGGTGAATACCCTTCATAGTCAAGATCTTGCTATTATGAAATAACATTTACTACATGATGGGCACTTTATCAATAGAATCACTTTTTCCCCATACTCCAGAATTTTTTGAGACAGAGTCTCACTCAGTTGCCCTGGGTAGAGTGCCATGATATCAGCCTAGTTCACAGCAACCTCAAATTCCTGAGCTCAAGTGATCTTCCTTCCTCAGCCTCCCAAATAGGTGGGACTGCAGGAGCTAGCCCCAACAGCTAACTAGTTTTTCTATTTTCAGTAGAGATGGGGACTCTCTTGCTCAAGCTGGTCTTGAACTCCTAAGTTCAAGCAATCTTCCCGCCTTACCAGCCGCACACCCCAGAATTTTACAGATGAGAAAACTAAGGCTTAGAGAAATTAAGTAACTTTGCTAGGTCAGGTATTCAACTTACTCTAATATAAATCCAAGCCCAGAAGGTTGCAAATTAAGGTCCATGAAGAGAGTCGGTCTGTAGAGTAATGAATACAGCACAGTGAACGTATCAGGAAGACAGCATGGCACTGGTAAGACTCTGGTCACATGCAGACGATGTCCTTCTGCTTCGAGTGTCCCCTCATGCTTGCTTGGTGGAACGGAAGGCTGTGCCATGGGCACACAGAGCAAAGTTTTGACAATATAATTCTCACCTTTTAGTGCAGAGAAATGACACCAGCGTTCCGAGCTTTCCTGAAGAGGCATGATAAGACTATTGTTACCCAAATGCTGAGGTATGCTCTGAGGGAGAGCATAGCTGGAGCCCCCCAACGACAGAGCAGGTAGAGACCAGAGTTGCCTTCCCTCTGCCCGTACAGCCTGCCGGAGCTGCTTTTGTACCCATCCCGAAGATTTGAAGAATATATTAGTCTTCTCTATGCCCTGAGGCTCCACACTCCTGCAGAACATGTGGACCGTGGGGACCTGACCACCGCAGTTAACCAAATCAAAAACTACAAAGGTTATATAGATCAGGTGGGTTCCTGATAAGAATGTGCGTCCTTTAAAAATGTTACAATGCTTTTGCTGTACTCTCACTCAAAGACCCTGAGACATTTTATCTTTTTGTAGTGTTCTTTCCTTCAAATCGTTCATTATTTTAGAGCTAAATCGGTAGTTGTGTTCAGTGATTCTGAACCCTGAAGCCATCTACTTTAAGCCAAACACTCCAAGACAATGTTTTCAGATATGTACAAATACAGTAAGACTTTTATGAAAGTTTAAAGAGTGGGGTATTTGGATTGATTTATCTGGATAACTATTAATAAAGGGAAAAATATCCAAACTGTAAACTCCTAATTTCTGAAAGTATTTTCTAACATATTAATTAGTAAGTATAATGATCATGATTACTCTCTGGAGAAGTAGTTTTAGACATATTGGAGTACAGGCCTACCATTCTGAAAACACCGTCATATAGTGCATACTGTACAGAAGTCTGGGCTGAATGTAAACCGCTAACACGATATCCCTAGAGATGATATTTGAGATGGTACTGGCTCAGCACCCGTAGTCCAGTGGTTACAGTGTTGGCCACATACACTGGGACTGATGGGTTTGAACCCCACCTGGACATGCTAAACAATGACAACAACAACGACAGAATTAGCTGGGTGTTCTGGCAGGTACCTGTAGTGCCAGCTACTCAGGAGGCTGAGGCAAGAGAAGTGCTTAAGTCCAAGAGTTTGAGATTGCTATGAGGTTGGTGGAAAAAAAAAAAAAAAAGAAAACATTAGGTACAGAAAACTGAATTTTTTTACTATAACATGAAATTCTAAGCTCTGTGTCAAGTGCCATAGAATATTTTGCATCTATTTCTTTTTCTTTTTTTTTTTTTTGGAGACAGTCTATGTCACCCTTGGTAGAATGCTGTGGCGTCACAGCTCACAGCAACCTCAAACTCCTGGGCTTAAGCGATTCTCTTGCCTCAGCTTCCCAAGTAGCTGGTGTATCTATTTCTTTTATAAATAAAAATGTCACAGTTTTAGTTTTCCGAAAATCACTTTTCTCCTAGATGAAGCAAAACATCAGTATGAAGGATCAGCTGCTGGATGTGCAGAGAATCATCAGGGGGTGCCCCGTACGTATTCTGACACTTGCTATATTTCATGCTTATGAACGTATCCTCCAGCCATTGGCAAAAGGACATACAGATCCGATGCAGCTAACATTTCTGGCGTCCCCACTGGGTGTCAAATACTGTCAAGGTCTCCAATCCCGAACCCTTGTTACCTCTAAGGGTGCTCTGTAAGAAGAAGCACAAGGAGGGCTTGTACTTACCCCCCAATTTTTTTGCTGTCTTTGCTCCTTTATTGGTATTCCTGTAGTTATGACTCGCTTTGAGACCAGGGCTATGTGTCCTCTTTGTTTTCTGTCTCCCTGCGTGTAGCAGTACCTGATTCTGCACACTAAAGATATCTGAAAAAGTTTCACAAGTTCTCTGTTAGCTGTTACCTATGCAGTGTCGCCTCGCCCACCCGCCTTCTCTCCTACAGCTTTCCCTATCATCATAGGCTCATCTCTAAGAATGGCAGCCCCTCTTGATGCAGCTGTGTTTTGCACAGATTCTTCCTTCCTTTCGTATTCCACTGGATAATCTCCTATTTGTCTTTTAAAACTCTAATTCAATTATCTTCTTTGCCAAGTTTTTCCTAGTATCTTCAGCTGTGAGTTGCTCCTTCCTAAAAACTTTGTATTCTGAACATGTTACATTTTATTGCAAGCCATTATTCACAAAATTAGGAGCTCCATCATGTGTGAGCCTCAATTTATGTGTCTTCTAGTGCCTGGCACACAGTAGGAACTCAATATAGGAATTGTGTTGAATTAAAAAACCAAGTAAAAATAAAATAAAAATTTTAGTAATTTAAAAAAATCGACAACATCCTCAAATACAGTTGCATTTATCAATACTGTAGTCTTTCTAAGGAAAGCTTATTTATAAACAATGAAAACATACATTTTTTCATACTTGAACTGAGTTTTAGTTAACATTTCCATATTCTGGAATATCAAATGGTTCTGTAGTAGTGAAAAAATTGCACTACTGGGGGGAGGAGCAAGATGGTGGCCGAGTAACAGCTTCTTTGCAACTGGGCACGGTGGGACTGGGGAGAGAAGACTCCAGGCATCTCTGGCTGGAGAAACATCCCTTTGGGGACACAAGAAGTCAGTGAGAGACTTCTGGACCCCACGAGGAGGACAGAAGCAGTGCACAACTGGCAAGTGTTTGTGTGTGTTTGTTCCATCTAATCCTGCTGGTAGCTATAAGTACAGCAGCAGTGAGATTACAAACTGGAAAGGCCTTACCTGTGAGCTGTTTTGTTTTTTTGGACTTGGCACTCAGTTGAACTACCTTGGGAGAACTTGGGCAAGAGTCCAGAGGATTTTAAGCATTGTCTAGGGCCCCAGACTGAGCTGCTGAGTTGGACAGAGCTAATAGTGTTCGGCTGTGGGCAGTGTGGAGACGTTGTGGGAGAACTGCCCCGGCAAGCTCTACCCTTAGGGTCACTGAGCAAGGACTGGGCAGGAGAACTTGGGCAAGTAATCTGGTGACTGAGCAGCCTAAAGGTGGGGACTGAGACACCTAACAGCCTTGTCCCTCAGGGGCATAGAGTGAGACAGGTTTTGGCACACTGGGTTAAGTGGACAGCCACTTCAGGAGTGATCCCAGCAACAAGTGCTTTTCTGGGAAAGCTTCTGCTTAGCCAAGGTTAGCAGTTTAAAGTGCCTTTTAAGCAGGCTGAGGAGAAAGTTAGGCTCTCCACCCTGCAAGGTTTGGGAAATCCGCAGAGGCCTCCAGTCTCCATCTCGTACAACCATACCAGCATTGTGATTAACATCTCATACCCCAGATCACCTGTTGCCCTGACCATATTCAGCAAGATATATATACTGCTTTGGTTTTTGTTTTTGCAGTTCTTGGCCAGGGCTGGGTTTGAACCCACCACCTCCAGCATATGGAGCCGGTGCCCTACTCCTTTGAGCCATAGGCGCCACCCTGTTTTTGTTTTTTTAATTTCAACATTTTCCCTCTACATTTTCTTTCTTTCTTTTCTTTCTTCATTTTTCTAGTTTAAATATAATTTTCCATTGTTGCCTTCTTTAACAATTAGAACTTCATTTTTGCTAGTGTTTCTACCCCTATTATTTGGTTTTTACCCTAATTTTATCCCGTAAAGTTTTCTGTTTGCTTGTTTTGGTTTAATTTATAGCATTTTTCTTCCCTCTCTACTTGGTAGAGGTGGGGTATTGTGTCCAAATAGGCTAGCAAAGAGCTGCTGACCTCAACAGAACCACCCAACCCGGCACCACCCAACCTGGAACCCAACCTGGAAGGTTTTTAAGGTTAAGGTTGGGTCACAGTACTCTACTGTACACCTGTATTGCTCTTGTCTCCCTCTTTCTGTGCCTGTCTTCTTTTTGTCAATATTCCATTTTACTCACCCCCTCTCCTTTCTCTTTTTTCTTTTCTTTTTTCCCTTCTTTCTCTTCAATCTTGTCATCCTTCTGGTCCTGTACAAAAAGGACTCATTGAAACCCTAGTCCAGAGGCACGGTAACTTAAAGAGCAATAGGAAGTGAAAGGAAAGTTAGGGCAAGGAAACAGATAAAAGAAAACACTTATGAGGAAGAATCAGCAGAAAAATACTGGTAACATGAAAAACCAGTCTAGAGCAACTCTTCCCCAAGGGACCATGAAGTAGCTACTGCAGAGGATTCCACCTCTAAAGAAATGTTAGAAATGATAGAAAGGGAATTTAGAATACAGATGATGAAAACAATGAAGGAATGATGGAAACAATGAAGGAAACTGCAGATAAAGTGGAAAATAACCAAAAGGAAATCTAAAACAGAATCAAATAAGAGATGAATGATATGAAGAATTTAGAAAGGATATAGCATAGTTAAAGGAACTGAAGCAGTCAATTAGGGAACTTAAAGATGCAATACGAAGTATCAATATTAGAGTAGACCATGCAGAAGAAAGAATCTCAGAGGTAGAGGACAAAGCTCTTGAGATAACTCGGATAGTTAAAGAAGCAGAAAAGAAGAGAGAGAAAGCAGAATATTCACTGACAGAATTATGGGACTTTATGAAGTATTCAAACATATGACTTCTAGGTATCCCAGAAGGGAAAGAAGAATGCCCCAAGGGAATGAAAGCCATACTAGAGAATATTATAATTGAAAATTTCCCAAATATCACCAAAGATTCTGACAAAGATTGGACCCCAGGTTGCCTCAACTCTAACCAAGCTTCTCCAAGACACATTGTGATGAACCTGTCCAAAGTCAAGATAAAAGAAAAGATTCTTCAAGCTGCCAGGAGTAAGTGCCAGTTGACCTACAGGGGCAAATCCATCAGGGTGACTGCAGACTTCTCTAATGAAACTTTTCAAGCAAGAAGACAATGTTCATATACTTTCAATCTACTTAAACAAAACAATTTCCAGCCCAGAATTCTATATCCTGCTAAGCTAAGCTTTAAAATTGACAGAGAAGGGTAGCACTTGTGGCTCAGTGGGTAGGGTGCTGTCCCCATATAGCAAGGGTGGTGGGTCAAGACAGCACAGTACTGGCACAAAAATAGAGACATAGACATTTGGAATCAAATAGAAAACCAGGAAATGAAGCTAACATCTTCCAACCACCTAATCTTCCATAAACCAAACAAGAACATACCTTGGGGGAAAGACTCCCTATTCAATAAATGGTGCTGGGAGAACTGGATAGCCACATGTAAAAGACTGAAACTGGACCCACACCTTTCTCCACTCACAAAAATTAATTCAAGTTGGAGAAAGGACTTAAATTTAAGGCATGAAATAATAAAAATCCTCAAAGAAAGCGTAGGAAAAACACTGGAAGATATTGGCCTGGGGAAAGACTTCATGAAGAAGACTGCTATGGCTATTGCAACAACAACAAAAATAAACAAATGGGACTTAATTAAACTGAAAAGCTTCCGTACAGCCAAGGAGATAAGAAGCAAAGCAAATAGACAACTTACACAATGGGAAAGGATGTTTGCATATTTTGTATCAAACAAAAGCTTGATAACTAGGATCTATAAAGAACTCAATCCACAAGAAAAAAACCCAACAATCCCTTATATCAATGGGCAAGAGACATGAATAGAACCTTCTCTAAAGAAGATAGACAAATGGCTAACATATGAAAAAATGCTCATCATCCCTAATTATTAGAGAAATGCAAATCAAAATCACCCTGAGATACCATCTAACCCTACCGAGAATGGCCCACATACAAAATCTCAAAACTGCAGATGCTGGCGTGGACATGGAGAGAAGAGAACACCTTTACACTGCTGGTGGGACTGCAAACTAATACAACCTTTTTGGAAGGAAGTATAAGAACCCTCAATGAGAACGCAAGCTAGATCTCCCATTTGATCCTGCAATACCATTACTGGGCATCTACCCAGAAAGAAAACATCATTTTATCATAAGGACACTTGCACTAGACTGTTTATTAAAACTTAATTTATAATCGTCAAAATGTGGAAACAGCCTAAATGCCCACCAACCCAGGAATGGATTAATAAGCTGTGGTATATGTATACCACGGAATACTATTCAGTCATTTAAAAAATGGAGACTTTACAGCCTTTGTATTAACCTGGAGGGAAGTGGAACATATGATTCTTAGTAAAGCATCACAAGAATGGAGAAGCATGAATCCTATGTACTCAATTTTAATATGAGGACAATTAATGACAATTAATGACACGGTGGGGGTGGTGGAAGGGGAGAGCAGAGAGAGAAAGAAAGAGGGAGGGGTGGAGGAAAGGAAGAGCAGAGAGATGGAAGGAACGAGGGGGTGGGGTCTTGGTGTGTGCTACACCTTTGGGGGGCAAGACACGATTGTAAGAGGGACTTTACCTAACAAATGCAATCAGTGTAACCTGGTTTCTTGTACCCTCAATGAATCCCCAACAATTAAAAAAAAAAAAGAAAGAAAGAAAAAGGCTTGGCGCCTGTGGCTCAAGTGGCTAAGGCGCCAGCCACATACACCTAAGGTGGCGGGTTTGAATCCAGCCTAGGCCCGCCAAACAACGATGGTTGCAACCAAAGAATAGCCAGGCGTTGTGGTGGGTGCCTGTGGTTCCAGCTACTTGGGAGGCAGAGGCAGGAGACTCGCTTGAGCCCAGGAGTTGGAGGTTGCTGTGAGCTGTGATGAGAGAGCCATGGCACTCTACCCAGGGGAATAGCTTGAAGCTCTGTCTTAAAAAAAAAAAAAATAAATAAATAAAAAGGAAGAATTTCACTGCTACAGAACCATTTGATATTCCAGAATATGGAAGTGCTAACCATTTGATATTCCAATTTTATTTTTAAAATTTTACATATTCTTTTAATTTTGTTTTTCATTTTACAGGTTCTGTCAGAAGCTAAAAGATATCTGATAAGGATCCAAGAAGTAGCCCAACTTCACTGCTGTGATGAGGAAATAAGTTTCTCTTTAAGGTAAACAACAATTAACTGCTCAAAAGGCTGTGCAGTCCTTACCAAAAGGTGACTCTCTTACTGAGCTGTATTCCTGGCATTCAGCGCCATGTCTAACATCCTCTGTTTCTGATAAATCTTTGCATGGAAGTGAAAAGTTCACACAGACTCCTCTGAGATAGTTTAAGGTACTTTATCATCGTGCTCCAGGCAGCTACTGGGTAAGAATGAAAGAAAATAAATTGTCCCTGTTGGGACTACAAACTCCAGAAACAGGAATTCTGAAGGTTGGTCACATTTAGGTAAGATCCAAGTGATAATTTCATACCAAGGATCTGCTCAACTGTAAGAAACAGAGGACCAATTTATTATTTTACTCATATAGTTCTTTTTTTTTTTTGAGACAGAGTCTCACTAGGTCGCCCTGGGTAGAGTGCTGTAGTGTCACAGCTCACAGCAATCTCCAAATCCTCCATTCTCTTGCCTCAGCCTCCCAAGTCGCTGGGACTACAGGTGCCCACCACAACGCACAGCTAGTTTTTGGTTGTAGTTGTCATTGTTGTTTGGCAGGCCTGGGCTGGATTCAAACCTGTTAGCTCTGGTGTATGTGGCCAGCATCCTAGCTGCTCAGCTATAGGCGCTGAGCCTATACTCAGATAGTTTGTATGTTCGGTATTAAAAATGACCTCATGATATCTAGTTTGCACAATGTTTAGAGTGGTGTAAGAAGAAAAGATGCCAATTTCCATAAATTAGCATATTTTTCTCCTTTAGAACAAGGATGGGCAAACTTTTCTCTAAAGATTCTGAGATAGTAAATATTTTAGCTTTTGCCAGCCACATGATCTCTGTAACAACTACTTAACTCTTGGAGCACAAAAGCAGTTATGTAAACAAACAATACATAACAAATAGTACACTACTCATAAACAGTACAATACATAAATGAACAAGCATGGCAGCATTCCAATAAAACTTTATTTATAAAAATGGGTGGTTGGCCATAGTTGGCCGATCTTTGCTTTAAAAAATACTTGTCAAGCTATGTTTTCAGTATTAATGGCAAAGATGATGATGACTCAACAAATATCAGCCAAAAGGAGGGGGAATGAACTCCTTTAATTTGTCCAACTCTAATAAAGGTAATAAAAGTTGACTTGATATTTCAAGGAATATTTCAGCAAATGTTTCCCAAAGGCACAGGGAAGTAGCGCAGGTAGAAGAAATCAGTCCCCTCACCTCCATCCTCACAGGGACGGGATCATAGATGAAAACCAAATCACACAACTGTGTTACTTTTCCCAAGGTCAAGGCATTTTCGTTTTCTTCGGGTTTGTTTGTTTTGGTTAATAACAAAGAGGTGAAATGGTTGAAGGAAACTAGCTACTAAGCCAGCAATTTCAGACACACTGGTATGGTAGGAAACCTGCCAGGGGTCGTCCCAGATTTTGGACATTCCTTCACTTTAATTTCATGTGTTCCTTTTTGAGCGCCTTCCTTTTTTTTTTTTATGCCAGTTTGAGTTTCTGTATCTTTTTTTTTCTCTCTGCAGAACTTCTTTTAACATTTCTCAATGTTCTCCTGAGGTGTACTGGCAATACATTTTCTAATTTTTTGTCTGATAAATTCCTTATTGCTCTTTCATGTTTGAAAGGAAATTTGGCTGGTGTGTTTTTTTCTTTCCCCACTTTATTTCATTCCACTCTCTTCTTGCTTGCATGGTTTATAAGAGAAGCCCGATGTAATTCTAATCCTAGTTCCTTTATAGGTAAGTGAGGGTTTCTTTGTCTTCTGGATTCTTCTAAGATTTTCTCTGACTTTGATTTTCTGTAGTTTTAATGCACTATGCCTCAGTGTAGATTTTTTGGTATATGTATTGCTTAGTGGTCTCTGAGCTTCCTGAAGCTGTGGTCTGCTGTCATTTTTTTTTTTTTTAGCTTTCATAAAGAATTTTGTTGTTGCTATTGTCAAGACAGAGTCTTACTCTGTTGCCCTGAGTAGAGTGCAGTGGTGTCATCATAGCTTACTGCAGCCTCAAACTCCTGGGCTTAAGTAATCCTCCTGCCTCAGCCACCCAAGTAGCTTTTAATTGTGTTTTTTCATAAATGCAAATAAGGCAATTGTTTAGAGTAAGAGATCTCTAATATATATTTTTTAAATTGAGGAGGGTTTAATTTAAAGGATCCATTTTTAGCATTTACATTTTTTTTTTTTAGAGACAGAGTCTCACTTTATCGCCCTTGGTACAGTGCTGTGGCGTCACACAGGTCACAGCAACCTCCAACTCCTGGGCTTAGGCGATTCTCTTGCCTCAGCCTCCCAAGTAGCTGGGACTACAGGTGCCCACCACAATACTCAGTTATTTTTTTGTTGCAGTTTGGCCAGGGCCAGATTTGAACCTGCCACCTGCGGTATATGGGGCTGGCACTCTACTCAGTGAGCCACAGGTGCCGCCCTAGCCTTTACATTTTTAAATGTGTACTTATTTTAAAGTGACTCCAGACATCACTTTAAAGATTCCCTCATTCTTCTAGAAATCAGCTAAGGTAGCAACAAAAGTTGAGACAACAAAAGACTCTTACGAATGGGACCTTTTATGAACAATACAGAAAGAATAACAAGAGAAAACACTATTTCTGGGAGGGAAAGGAGTCACATAAATACGCATCTAAGCAAAAGGCCTTCTAAAGTAAATAAAACCAAAATTTCCCTATTCTCTGTCCAGTTGGGGATAATAAACCAAGACTCTTCCTATAACATAGGGAAAGCCAGTCAAGACCCATGAAGAAGCCTCAGTGCCTCCAGAGGGGCCAAGGATTGGGAGAAGGAAGTGGGGCACTGTGTGTGCTTTGAATACTCAGGACATCTTCAAGTTCCAGAAACTGCTTCTCCATTATAAATAGATCCAGCTACCTTGGGTCCACAACATCCCACCAGCAGGGATGGCATCAGAGATGGCTTTAAGTCAAAGAAAACTGAGCAGCACTAGGGCATGTTTCCAAGTCTCCCCCACTGGCTAAAGGCTGCAGAATTATGGGCAAGTGCCCACTGGGGCTATCCCAGGCAGGACCCCATCTTTCACAGCCTTACCAGATTCACTGCCTACTGCTCAAGAGGAAGACAATACCCTGAGATAGCCAGGGTTACAGCAGAGAAAGAGTTTAATATTGCAGGTGCCATGCAAGGAGATGGGAAGAAGTCCTCAAATCCATCTCTGTAATTTTGAAAAAATTTCGGCCACTATTAATTCAAATATTTCTGCTGTTCCTATCTTTGTCTCCTTCTTCTGGTATTCCCATTACATGTATATTTGCTTTTTCTAACTGTCACCATTGCTTGAATAGTCTGGTTACCCTCACCCCTCCACCTGGTCCTTTTTCTCTCTGCTCTTCTGTTTGGGGAGTTGTTTTTTTTTTCTTTGAGATAGAGCCTCAAGCTGTCCCCCTGGGTAGAGTACCGTGGCATCACAGCTCACAGCAACCTCCAACTCCTGGGCTCAAGCGAGTCTCCTGCCTCTGCCTCCCAAGTAGCTGGGACCATAGGCACCCGCCACAACGCCTGGCTATTTTTTTTGGTTGCAGCCATTGTTGTTTGGCGGGCCGAGCTGGATTCAAACCCACCACCTTAGGTGTATGTGGCTGGCGCCTTAGCCACTTGAGCCACAGGCGCTGAGCCCCATTTGGGGAGTTTTATCGCTATACCTTCAAGCTTGCTCATTCTTCCTTTCGCTGTGTGGAGTCTGTTGATGGGCAAGGCATCCTTCATTTCTATTAGGGTATTTTCCATTTCTAGTATTTCCTTTTACTTCTTAGGGTTTCTCTCTGCTTATATTACCCATCTGTTCTTGCAAGTTGTCCGCTTTTTCCATTACAGCCCATGATACACTAATCATGGTTATTTTAAATTCCTAATCCGATGATTCCAAACTCTCTTCCATATCCTTGCTCTGTCTTTTCAGTCTGGATTTTTTGACTCTTACTATACTGTAACTTTTTGTTGAAAGCCAGACATAATGTATTAGATACTACATAAAAGTTATAAAGCTAAAAGGCCTTAACCATTAGGTTTTATATTCATCTGACTAGGAGTCAGTGTTTATGTTAGCAACCACATTTGTTCTGCCTGCACACAGCAAGCCAATTACTGTGGCAATGGGCTTTACAGGTGAGAAAAGATTTTATTCACAAGGCCACTCTGTGAGAAGACAGGAGAACAAATCTCAAATACAGCTCCTCAAAATAGGGCTTGGGGGGTCTTATGAGGTGAAAATTGAGGTCATCTAAAGTGTGGGAGGAAAGTGAATGGCTGGCTCGATGCCTGTAGCTCAGCAGCTAGGGTGCCAGGCACATATACCGGAGCTGGCGTGTTCAAATCCAGCCCCTGCATGCCAAATGACAACTACAACCAAAAAATAGCCGAGTGTTGTGGCGGGCACCTATAGTCTCAGCTACTTAGGAGACTGAGGCAAGAGAATCGCTTAAGCCCAAGAGTTTGAGGTTGCTGTGAGCTGTGACTCTACAGCACTCTACTCAGAGTGACTATCTCAAAAAAAAAATGTGAATGGCTGATAAAGGTGAGGTAATCAGGGTTTCTACTCAAGTATAATCGAGCTACATGTCTCTACACAGGATGCAAATGCAGAAAAGGGCAGCATGAGCATGATCTGGAGGTAGAGTTTTTTTGGCTTTAATGTCAAGAGGCCACTCTTCTGGCACCCGTGCAGACCCAGTTGAAGGATCAGTGGTCTCAACAGGACTGAACTAGACAAGAGCTACTCCCTAGTTCCTGAAAATCAACCTTAAGCACCTGTTACTATAGTGACTCACAGTTAAGAGATGTTATCCACGAGGAAGCTGGTTATGTGTGGTCTGACTTGCCAGTGGGCGTTTTACGATCAACTAGAAGGCAGGTTAAGTTTGGAGGTCTGGATCACATTAGCTCTTATGTTTTATTCACTGCTTGCTGTAGCTTGGTGTCAGAAGCTAGTTTTCTCTCATGTCCTTGCTTTTGTCTTCCTTATGGTCTTTAGGCTTCCCTAGCAATCTCTTGGTGTCTGAGCTGTGTACTTCTTCCTGCTATAATTCCACACATTACATAGTAACTCACTGTTTTCGTAGTATAGATGTGAGGGGAGGGGAAACATTCTGTTATCAGTTTTCAGCCTTTTAGTGAACCTGTTGCTTCTGAGCTGTGATCTTCCTTAGTGCTTCTCAAGGCTAGCGATGGCTGGAGTTATCATCGCCCTTCTCTTAGCCTCTGGGAAAGCCTAAGTTGGTTAAGTTCGGGTAAAAGTTTCCCTTGAGGGCTTTTTTTGTTAAGGAGAACAGAAGTTTCTGGGCATATTTCAAAATGCCAATCCCCAACCCCCTTACTGGAAAGAATCAGGAGATTTTCTCAGCTCTTCACCTAACGACTGGGCTCCTGGAGGTAAAACACAGCACTGTGGGGGCCCCAGAGGTCCTAACTGCTTAAACCAGTCCACACCCGATCTCCAGCAAGTCGTCAATTACCCTGTACTTCTCTTCCATGCTGGCTCCAACAGTAAGTTTTTGTTTCTGATAAACTGTGATTCTGTGTCTTTCTCTCCAGACTGGGGGAAAGGAGTTTAGCTTGTGACCTCAATTCTCTGACAGATCTGAGAAAAGTTGTTGATTTTGAATTTCTCAGCTTTTTTGTTCTGAGGATGGTGTTGACAGCTTCCAAGCTCTACATGTTGAGTGGGAGCTGGACATCTCAGTTCAAAAAATTTAGACTTCTATGTTCAGTATCTGAATAACTGAGGACTTTGAGGATAATACAAAATTATTTTGCACTCGTTATGAGGTAGATTTATGTTTAATAGGTGCTAAGGAAAGAAAAATGGCTCAGAGGAGTCTGAGCTGTGTGATACGTGCCAAACTTACCAGGTCCAGAAAAAGACAGCAAGTGTGGAGCTTCAGTCAGCCCGGAAGCATCCCATGGGTGCACCCCAACCTTGCACCTGTGCTTGGGGGCACCTGCCTAAAGGTGTTTTGTTCCTGAGTAGCTGCCTTACCCACGATTTTCAAGCTCCTGGAATCTGTGATATGAAGAACAACGTATAACTAATCATGAGCTTGTATTTATATGCAAATTCTTGGTGAACAACCCAGGAACTATCCCCAAAACCTGGCCTCTCAAGTAGCTGGGACCACAGGCACATGCCAGTGTATTCAGCTACTTTTATTTTATTATTTTAGACAGAGTCTCACTATGTTGCCGGTAGAGTACTGTGGCTTCAGAGCTCACAGCAACCTCCAACTCTTAAGCTTAAGTGATTTCTCTTGCCTCAGCCTCCCAAGTAGCTGGGACTACAGGCACCCCCCACAACACGTGGCTATTTTTTATTGTTTAGCAGGTCCCAGAAGGGTTCGATCCCGCCAGGCCCAGTGCATGTGGCTGGTGTCCTAACTACTGAGCTACGGGCACTAAGCCAGTTATTTGTAATTTGTTTTTCTTTTCCTTATTTATTTAGACAGAGTCTCACTTTGTGGCCCTTGGTAGATTACTGTGGCATCACAGCTCACAGTAACTGCCAATTCTTGGGCTTAAGTGATTCTCTTGCCTCAGCCTCCCAAGTAGGTGGGACTACAGGGACCTGCCACAACACCTGGCTTTTTTTTTTTTTTTTCTTTTTGGTAGAGACAGGGTCTCACACTGGCTCAGGCTAGTCTTGAACCTCTGAGCTCAGGGTAATCCACCCACCTCAGCCTCCAAGTGCTAGGATTATAGGGGTGAGCCACCACACCCGGTCAAGCCAGCTATTTTAAAAATGTTTTATAGAGAAAGGGCCTCACTGTTACCACAGCTGGTCTCAAACTCTTGGCCTCAAGTGATCCCCCTTCCTCAACCACATAAAGTGCTGAGATTATAGCTCTTTTTCTTAGAAATCCACTTGTAACTGCTGCTAGTGAGTGTATAGTCAGGGCAACTACAATTATGCTTCTGCGTTGCAGTTCTTATGCTAGGCCCAAATAATCTCTTATTGATTTTGTCTTGGCTTCTTCCTTTTAGGTAAATAGTACATTCTCAGTGATTCCATTTGACAACAAATACAAATGTAATTTCACATTAATATTTGAAGTTATATAAGTTATATAAGTGCTAACAGGCTCCTATTCCAAATGTTATCAATATTTTCAATGGTATCAATATTTTCTGTCATTTTAGAACGTCACATAAAACCCAAGAAATGCCATTCCTGTGATTTCTATCAGGAATTTTTACTTAGAGGAAATATATTCTGCTTATATTTGTAACTTGGTGCTGACTCATCTGAGTGTAAGGCCTAACGGTTTATCATGTTTTAACTGCTCTCATTTGACATATTCTAATTGTTTGGTGGGGCAGGTGGGACAGGAATCTGTGAGTTGCCTAAAGTCACAGAACTAGTTAGTGCTAGTCTGGAATTCAGAGCCAGGCCTCAGCGCAGGGGCAGTGCTGTTCCCACCAATTAGACTGGCAGTTGGAAAGATGAACCAAGCCTTTCTCATAATAAACTCACCAACATAGCAGCTATACTAAACACATAATTAGTAAACAAGAGCTAGGACACAGAATGAGTTGTTTGCATTCTAAATGAAAAACTTTAGGAGATGAAGTGATAAAGTCATTCTAACAGCCAGCAAATACAGAGGACATTTGTTTATGGACAGAGACTAGAGTTTTGGGTATGTTAACCTTTTATAATACATTACATACTTTGAAACTTAATTGTATTATTGTCTTTTCAGAAACACTAATTTTCCTTGATGGGGTCTGGCCAAAGGCACAGAAATGGAGCTCTCTCTAGGGCTTGTGATTGGCCACCTGGCTTTGATCACCAAATAGTGCCCTCCAGTTCCCAGACCCAGAGTTCCCTGAAGGAAGAACTTATTTCACTGCCAAAGAGGCCACTCTAATCTTTCACCTCAGCTTTTCCTAGAGGGACCCACAGTCATTTACCTGTGTAACTATACATTGGGGAAAGGGTACCCAGACTTCTCAGGGACACCAGACTCTGGTTCAGAATTGACTCTTCTCCTGGGACCCTGAGAAACCACTGTGATCCACCAGAATGTGGATGTCCAGGTACAGGTGATGAACAGTTTTGGCTCAGGTCAGCATATGGTTGAGCTGAAGGCCTGCTGTTGTCTGTCCATCCCAACGTTTCTGTCCTCAAAACTTCTTTTAAAGTTTTAGATGTTTATGAAAGTTGGGTGCTTTGTGCCTGTGTTTTTTGAGCTTGTTGTTGTATTTAACAAAAACACTTCTCTAATGGAGTTAAGAATTTATGTTACAGTAGCTGTGTTCCATTACACAGCTGAGAGCTGTGTGGCTGTGAGCCATTGAACCTATCTATAAATAAATAAACTCTATCCAAGTTCAAGGAAAAAACCATTCTTGGAGATGGCTCTGAGTGTGAGCAGAGGCAGTTTTCTGCAACACTAGTAGAATCAACTTCAGCTGCTCTAGTCCATCGACATTTAAGGTGAAATCACAGTTGGGCTTCCATATCTGTGGGCTCTACATACCTGGATTCAGACAACCAAGGATCAAGAACATTAAAAAAAAATTAACATGTACCAATAAAAATATAAATAAAAAAACCAATACAGTATAACTATTTATATAGCATTTATACTGTATTAAGTATTATAAGTAATCTAGACATGATTTAAAGTATATGGGAGGTTGTGCACAGGTTATATGCAAATTCTACACCATTTTATATTAGAGACTTGAGCATCCTTGGGTATCCAAAGGAAGTCCTGGGACCAAATCTCCATGGATGCTGAGGGATAAGTGTATTTGCTTTTGCATATTTAGACAAACTATTAAATTTCTTAAAAAGCTTCTGGTGTTTTGTATATATGGATGAAAATTTTTGGAGAGATCTAAAAGTACTACTTAGCCATTTAAAAGAACAAATCAAAGTTACACCAGGCAGCACGAAGAGACTGCCATTGCCAGGGGAGGTAAGGAGGGAAAAAGTGGGGCTCTGTGTTTCTGTAAAGTGACAGCATCCTGTAAAGCGACAGGTGTACATGCATGCGACTACCTGAGCAAGTACCAGAAGTGAAAGGATGTATGCCAGGTCGAGAACCTGGGTGAACTGAGTGAGGACAGGAGTGAGCTAAGCAAAGTGGAAAAGCAGAGGGAAAAGAGAGAACACTAAAGAAAAGCCAAGACACCTGTGGCTTAATGAGTAGGGCACCGGCCCCATATACCGAGGGTTATGGGTTCAAACCCAGCCTCGGCCAAACTGCAACAAAAATGTAGCCAGGCATTGTGGTGGATGTCTGTAGTCCCAACTATTCGGGAGACTGAGGTAAGAGAATCGCCTAAGCCCAAGAGCTGGAGGTTGCTGTGAGCTGTGATGCCACAGCACTCTACCAAGAGCAACAAAGTGAGATTCTCTTAAAAAATAAAAAATTATGTAAATCTAAAAGAAAAAAGAAAGCCAAGAAAGCGGGCTATTGTCACTTAAACATTTGGTAATGCTTTATGTTCTACACTAACAACTTAAAAATAAACAAAAATGGTGAAGATTAAAAAATAACAGATTGCCCTAAACAAGCACAAATACTCTTCTTTAGAGTAACTGAGAACTTCTTGATGCTTCTAAGAGAAAAAAAAATTATCTTCTATTAAAATATTTAGCTTTCTTCACTTAGCCATTTGAGGGTGACAGTGGGACTGGGTCCCCTCAGCTCCTTCCTATGTATCCCCTAGTCTGCTGGAGTACTCACGATAACCTACACTGAGTCCAGTGAGACTGGCCAGACACAGTGACCAGGTTCCAGCAATAGAACAGCAGAAAAAATAGCAGATAGGAGGCTAAAACTATAAAATTTTGCCCCGTGACAAATATGCCTACAGCTGACCACAGTAGCAATTTCAGTGAAAATAAAGAACTATTTGATTTTTACCTTTCATACTGATTAAGTATATTAAGTTACCTGTCAATGTCTTTCCAATCAAAAGTGAATACTGTTATATTTACTTCTACCTAACAGTTTAATGCTTCCCGCACTCCTACTTTTTTCTATTTAAGACATCTCGTGTCACATTAATTCTTGTGCTTTTTTTCTCCACTCTAACCTTTGGCTCAAGGAAAAAACCATTCTTAGAGATGGCTCTGAGTGCGAGCAGAGGCCTTAAAGATGAAACAAAACAAAAATGTTTTCTTCAGATTGCCCCAATACACCAAACTCAACAAACTCAAAAACACCAAACTCAACAAAAGTTTAACACCACAGCTATAATGTAATTCATTTCATAAAGAAGGTAAAGTTCAATGTCTATTTTTCCCACATTGGTTATGAAATACTTGTCCAATGCACAAGCTCAAATCACTCCGCCGGAAACCTTAAGGACCCACAGTACTGGACTAAGACAGAGAAGGCACTAATCACATCAGGAGGAATATTATACTGAGAACTGCAACAAGCTACTCAAAAGGTCTGTTGTGGGGTAAAGCCTTGCCTAGTGGCTAATCAGTTTCTTTCTTTTTTTTTTTTTGAGACAGAGTCTCACTATGTCACCCTTGGTACAGTGCCATGGCATCACACCTCACAGTGACCTCCAACTCGTAGGCTAAATGATTCTCTTGCCTCAGCCTCCTGAGTAGCTGGGACTACAGGCGTCTGCCTCAACGCCCAGCTATTTTTTGTTGCGGTGGTCATTGTTGTTTAGCTGGCCTGGGCCATGTTCGAACCTGCCACCCTCAGTGTATGTGGCTGGCTACTGGCACTGAGCCAGCTAATCAGTTTCAAAATATTTAACTATGTAGCATGTACCTATGTTATTAAAACCGTCTCTTCTTCATTTTAACCCAGGCGCTATGAACACATCCGTGACCTCAGTCTTTTCCTCTTCAATGATGCACTGCTCATTTCTAGTCGGGACACATCTCTGACTCCATTTGAAAGGACTTCAAAAACCACCTACCAGTTCATTGCTTCAATGACCCTTCATAGGATATTTGTAGAAGATATTCCAGATTCCAAGTGTATGTATTCTTTTCCTTCTAAGAGACAAATACTACAGTTATATTACATAAAGCTCATTAACTAACAAAAAAGTAGGAAAAGGATTAGAATTTTCATTTACCAGTTTGCAAGTAATTCTCAAATATTAGAATTTCATTTAATAATGCAAACTTCTACTTGCCTCTGAAATAGCAAATATAGGAGTACTGGCATTGTCAGACATGCACCCTAAGGATTAGGAAAGCAGCTTTCAAAAATCACAAAGGGAGGCGAGACCCCACATTATCATGAGTTCTTTGAAGAAGTCTGACTTGAAAGCTGGAGCTCCTAACCACTATTCTGTATTGCCTAAAGATACTGTAGTTTTAAAGCATATTTTAGATATTTATCTATTACTTTTTCATTCTTTTAGGTCTAAGTGATTATTATAGATTTGACTGTATCTTTGTTTCCTTAAGTTTGCATTTAAGTTGGGAGGTTTTTAAAAAAATAATCAATTTCCAAAGACTGCTTAGTAACTTAAACATTTCATTCATAGTAACTGCAACAGAAGTAACGTTTGTCATAAAAAATTCTATTCAAAGTATTATACCTACTTTTAGTTATCATCTTATGCAACTTAAATAAAAGGGCTGTTTCCAGTGGCATCAGTCTGAGCCCAAGAAAAATGAGTTTCAAGTGTGGAAGTAAGTATGGAATTTCCACCCAGAAGACAAACTCAAGTGAAACGAGTTAGTTTACCTATAACCACTGAATGTGGTTAGTGTACAGAACATGTCTCCTTAAGTGCCACTCACCATGACTATCAGCTTTGCGTTTCTGTCAGAACACTGCTAGGTAACCTAATAGATAGTGGGTATTCAGCCAGGTACTGCTTAATTCTGCCACTGAACATCTCTCATGGATGTTGTCTAGTTCTCAGCATCTCTACCCAAAATACTATCAGTAAAGACTGTTATTGATTCCAGTTCCTCTGGAGTAGCTGAAACAAGGAATTAAAGAATATTACATCACCTATCATTTAGTCTTTAAATAAAATAACTGGTAATTACAATAAATATAAAAGCAGTATTTCAGTTATTTATTCAGTGATTTTAAGACATTATATTTGATATTGCATTTGTATGTTTTAAATCTTTTTAAACTTTAAGAATTCTTAAATATTACTTAACTTTTGAATTTTAAAATATTTACTTCTTTTGATTGTTACCTGCCCAGATTAATTAGTGTACCCCAAATGCTTTTACAGATGTCAAGAATGCATTTATTCTTCAAGGTCCAAAACATGAATGGATTTGTGCAACAGAGGCAGAGGATGATAAGTTCCTATGGTTGTCAGTACTCCAAAATGCAATCAAAAGCAGTATGGAGAAGTGAGACTGAACTTAAAGAAAACATCAGGGGTGCCAATTTTCCGTGTTCCAGAACATCCAGTAAGGAATTATTGGTCATGGATGATGAGTAGATGAACTAGGACAGCCTATAAGCTCCTTCCAACTTTAAAACTTTATCATCTATGCTCACTTATGTAGAATGCATTGTTAAAAACAATCTGAGTCCAAAATTTTAAACCAGTTCTTTTGGCAGTTTTATCTCATGGGTAATAATTAGACTGATGTGACTTATGTAATGAAACCTAATACAGAGCAAGCATATTGTATAAAGTTTTGTTTTATAATCTAATAAAAATAAAAGCAGAATATTGTTTTTTCTTAAATGATCAGTCTAGAAAAGTATTGTTAATTATTTACCAGTCATCTTTAATGATAATAAAATAATTATTAATTAAAAATATGTGTAAGGGCTTGGTGCCCACAGCTTGGCGGTTAGGTGCCGGCTACATCCACCACGGCTGGCACGTTCGAACCTGGCCTGGGCCTGCCGAACACCAATGACAACAACAACAAAGAAACAGCAGGCATTGTGGTGGGTGCCTGCCTTTAGTCCCAGCTACTTGGGAAGCTGAGGCAAGAGAATTGCTTAAGCCTAAGAGTTGGAGGTTGCCGTGAGCTGTCACAGAACTCTACCCAGGGTGACATAAAAAAGTGTAAGAAACACAAATGGCACTATACAGGATATAGAGTTCGTGTGCAACTTACTATGTTAAACTATTTTAAATTACACACAAACCTTATGCCCACCCTGTATATTCTTAACATAGACCACTACAAAGTACTAAAAGTTTTTTGTAATTTTAAGTGGGTTTTTTTGGGGGGGGTGTTAGCAAAAATAAATTCTTACATCTTCCAAAAAAGCAGTGCTAAAAATATTTGTGAGATTGTTAAATTAGAAAGCAACTGAAAAAAACAATGTTTAAAGAACAAAAATAAATGGAAACCTATCAAAACTGGCTGAGTAATAATTTAATTTTAAAAAGACAGCTCTGTTTAAAATAAAGAAATAGCAAAATAGGGGCTGAGTAGATTCCTAGGCTTTTAAAAGCTTTATTTGGTTATTTAACAAGCTGAAGCCATAGTCAGCCACTTGGACATTTCAGCTGATATGTGCAAAAGTTCTATCAGTACTGAAAGCCTTACTTAGGCTGCTATTTCCTTTCTGCTTCATATTCTCATTTAAGGTAACAAAATTGACTGGTTCAATCTAAGACTGTGAACCCAGGCTACTTAAATTATTTTCTTCTTTCAGCAGTGAAAATACAAATTCCTTCTAATCTTACTTTTTTAAAATTCAAAATAATATTTTAAAATACAAATTCTTAATTCTTAAACATCTAAATGTTTTAAAAATGTGCAAAAGTTAAAGTACCGTGTTTCATCAGCGTAAAATCACACTTATGATTCTGCTAAGAGATATCCATGCAGTTTAACATCTACGATCCTGTAGACAGAATAAATCTTCACAGGAATATATGCTGTTGGTCAGCAATGAATACAAATTTACAAACACGATCAAAATGTGTATGTCATGTAAAACAAATTCTGAAATGGTATATTATCTTGAGGAGGGCACACTGCAAACTCTCAGTTAATAGGAAAAAATTTGTCTGTCTGGACAAAAAAAAAAGTGACAAGAAAGCTGAAGATAAATTAGAAACTGTAAGAAATTTTCATTTATTCTGTGAATAGTGATATCCTTAGAAGTTTTTAAACATGTTACTTGAAAAGAATCTCTGTAGATTAAGAGAGTTAATGCAGAGTTAAGTGCACAAATCATGCAGAAGTGGTGATTTCCCAAGTGGACAGTACTCATGTAGGAGACTCATACTTTCCCTTAACCGTGAGGAACAATTAAGAAAGCCCTATCTTCTTAGCTACTTGTAAGTTTACATGATTGCTGCTGAATTAAAATCTCTCACAAAATAATTCTAAGTCACTGAGAAAGTTGATTAAATATTCACAAAGAAAATATAAAATCTGACAAGTTTTATTATTTGTCACAAGTTGCCATGTAAAAGAGATCTCAAAGTACCAAGTGACTCCTAAACAATACTGATTACGGCAGAGGCAGACTTTCCTAGTAAATTAGCTTACAGTGAAAACAGCCTTATCCAATATAGTTCTTTAAAACCAAAAACTAAATAGGAAACTCATTTTAAAGACATTTACAGAACAAATATAGATGCTTTATGTAAAAATATTAAACCTAAAAAGAGGACAAATAGACTATGTTTCCTTTTTGCAAAGATTTCTTAGTCTGTGGCTTGAGATGTAAATGAGATGCCCATTCTGTAAATCAAATCAGTGTGTGGTTTTGGCCATATAAATTTAATTGACCAATATTATGTACTCCCGATGCAACAAACACACTATACCCTCCAGAAAAAGTCATCCTGACCCTTTTATTGTTGAAATTAAAAAATAAAAGATACTTAAATACAATGGTGAACATATAGGGGCAAAACAGAATCATAAAATTTAATGTTGAATTAAGCAGTCAGCTGAATGTTTGGGTCTCCAAACTGGCTTTAAACCCAAAATCACTTAAAAATGGTTGTGTTCACAGTTAACGGCATTGGCTTATAGGTGAGAGAATGGTCGAAGTTGTTCCAGTTGAACTTCCAGGGAAATTCTCTCCTCAAGAACATCCTGAAAAAGATGCAAAAACCAAGTTGTGTTGCAAAAGTATATAAAAATGAAGATACATCTAAGAACAGCTCCACTTCAAGAAAACCATTTAAATTTGTCAAGAAGACTAAGGGAAAGCTATTTCTGTTTCTAAAAGTATAGTTTACTTTAGATTTCTTATTTATAATGTTGAAATATGATCCTAGTAACTTAAATCTTTTTCTTATTACAGCAATTCAGGTACTAAAATATTTTTCTCTAATTATTAGAAAAGCAACATTTGCAACGATGGGTATTAATGCATGAATTGTGCATAAGCTTGCCCCTGAATTAACCGTAGATAAACTGTTAACATAGATTCTTTCCCCTGGTGATGACATCTAGTTATATTAACTCCTGGAGCTCATTTTTGAGTTCTGGCTTCCCAAAGGATAAATTAGTTTTGCATTCATAATTTTTAACCACTGTTGATTCTGGGCAGTCTTTTCAGACTTTTCTAACCTATTTACTTTTCATCAAATTTCTAACCTATTTACTTTCCTCTTTTTTCTTTTTCTCTGTCATAAACTTTTTTTTTTTTTTTTTTGAGACAGAGCCTCAAGCTATCCCCCTGGGTAGAGTGCTCTGGCATCACAGCTCACAGCAACCTCAAACTCCTGGGCTCAAGTGAGTCTCCTGCCTCAGCCTCCCAAGTAGCTGGGACTACAGGCACCCACCACAACGCCTGGCTATTTTTTGGTTGCAGCCGTCCTTGTCATTTGGTGGGCCTGGGCTGGATTTAAACCCGCCACCTTAGGTGTATGTGGCTGATGCCTTAGCCGCTTGAGCCACAGGTGCTGAGCCCATAAACTTGTTTTAACCAGAATTACCACTTCCTATTTTAACCAGAATTACCTCTTCCTAACTTACTTCCTATTTTCTGTTCTCAGAGTAATGAGAAAAATGATGTTTAAAATAGCTCCAATAGCTGGGCATGGTGGTACATGCCTGTAGTCCCAGCTACTTGAGAGGCTGAGGCAGGAGGATCACTTGAGCTCAAGAGTTTGAGGCTGCAAGTGAGCTATGATTGTGCACCACTGCACCCTGGCCTGGGCAACAGAGCAAGACTGTCTCAAAAGATATAAATAAATGAAAAATATAAACAAGCAGATATAAAATAGCTCCTGTGTATTTGTTTTAATGTTTTTCTTTAGTTCTTCAGAAAAACATACATGAACAACATTTTCATATTCAAGGTATGGCACTAGACAAGCTTGTCCTTATGTTTTGCATTCTTCCTTCACAATGGGCTAAATTCATAATCCTACAACTATAAATGTCTTCTCTTTTGATCGAATAGTTATACAGAAATAATGTAATTAATTCAACAGACATGCTGAGTTTTAGAAAAAGAGACAAGATGGCCGTAAGTTTATCTAGAACAGTCCCAGTTTACAACTAACATCTTGGCCTAAATACAGGGTGGACATAAAATTTGTGTGCACAATTTTATTACTGTATTATATAATCCCATATTAATACAACCCTTTTTCTTTTCTCTCAAAAGTGCCTTGGTTTGGATGATATAGTCTATGGTCTTCCTAAACAAAAATGGTTTTGATTTACCCTAAATGAATTAGCAGTGTCATAGATAATAATTCCAGGACAGTGTGATAAATGCTGGATGAGGGATATGAACCAACTCTGCATTAATTTTTCATTTCCACAGATTCTTTTCATTTGTATGGCTTACAACCTTGCTATATTCAAAGCAGCAGGGCCAATAATCTTCCACCCAGCACCTCCATCACCTGGAAGCTTCTTAAAATGCAGGCTACTCAGGGCGCACCTTAGACCCACTAAATCAAAATCTGCATTTTAACATGAACTCAGATTACCTGTATATACATTAAGGTTTAAGAAGCACTGGTTTCTAAGACATAAATGCTTAAGAATGTTGACGAACCATAAGTGATTCTAGGAGTAATTTTTTCGATAGGGATTCAAAGAAATCATAGTTAACAGGAAAACAACTTCATTCCTCTCAAGTATGATGACAACGGTACACACAACACATCAGCATCATTTGTCTCTTCTTTTCCCACATGCAACATGATCTAAGTTGCCCCCACTCCTCCTCCTCTTTCCATCTATTTAAGTCCTTTCAATAGAATCTGAGTTGTCTTTGATAAAAGGACAAACCACAGTCAAATCACTTAGAAATTAAAGAGTAGTAGAGAGTCATCTATGTGATCTTGGAGGTACCTGAAATTGCAATATTTCTTATCTTTATGCTTCTTTAAGATAAGGAACATTGGCTCGGCGCCTGTGGCTCAATCGGCTAAGGCGCCAGCCACATACACCTAAGGTGGTGGGTTTGAATCCCCAGCCCGGGCCCGCCAAAACAACAATGATGGCTGCAACCAAAAAATGGCCCGGCGTTGTGGCGGGTGCCTGCAGTCCCAGCTACTTGGGAGGCTGAGGCAGGAGACTCGCTTGAGCCCACGAGTTGGAGGTTGCTGTGAGCTGTGATGCCACAGCACTCTACCCAAGGGGATAGCTTGAGGCTCCGTCTCAAAAAAAAAAATAAAAAAAGATAAGGAACATTACAGGAATAGTGATGCTTTATTTATATGTAGGACAAAGCAGTGTATACCAAAATTGAGCATAAAGCATTCCTTTTAGCACTAAAAGACTGAAAGGCTCATGAAACATTTTAGGTAAACATTTCTCTTGCTACATGGAAAGTTTCATATGCACGTAAGAATCACTGGATCACTTCCAAGTTCCCCTTCAACTCTGAGGTGCCCTTAGCCTATGGAACTTCACAAGTAAAGATTCAGAAAGTACATTACCTTTAATTGCTGTTGCAATTCACTATTCAATCTGGCCAAAACTGTATTGGTTTCTTTATTGCGTCTAATGGATGCCTGAATAGCCTTCTTATCTTTCCCAATAGATCTGAGATATGAAGAAGACAAAAGAACACAACCTTCATTTCCTATCTTTACATTTTCTCCATTTTTCCCTGATTAACTTCTAAACATGAGAGCAGAGGCAGCATCTTTTTCCTCATCAACACAACCCAATCCTACTTGCTCTGTTTCAACGGCATTGCTATTACTGTTCTTTTGTAGGTCACCTGAGTTTCAGTTAAATAGTCTAGAGCAGGCACTGGCCAATTTTTTCTCTAAATGACCAGATAGTACATATTTTAGGTTTTGTGGGTCATACAGTTTCTGTTACATATTCTAATTTTTATTTCTCTTTTCGTTCTTCTCCTTTTTACAAAAAAGTAGAAGTCATAACTAAAACAGGCCATAGGCTGAATTTGGCCCAGGAGCCTTAGTCTGACAACTCCTAGTTTAGATAAACCATAATTAGAACTTTAGTTTTACTCTTAACAACTTTAAAAACATCTGCTCTAGGTGTAAAAAAGGAATTGAAATTGAACTTCCATAATAAAGGTGAAAAAGTAGAAACAATCTACCTACTCATAAATGAGAAAGCTTTCAAGCAGCAGCTAAGAACCTCTGCTCAACTAAAGAACTGACCATAATTTCTTTCAGTTTGGTATTTTTTATTATTATGCTTTTTCTTCCTGGCAATTTAGTGTACTTACGAATAGTTTTGATTACCTAGGAATAGAAGGTTGTGATGCAAGAACAGCAGCTAAGACACCTGTCTTTTGAGTATGTTCATCAACTTCTGGCCTTAATTCATCTTCTGATTTTAATCTTCTTCGAACAGGTTTAGGTGGTGGAGCAAGAGGTGTTGTGCCTTTGCTCTGTAAGACAAGAAGTCCACTAATGAGACAGTTTTTTAAAAAAGACATTCATAGTTAGCACTTTACCAACACAATGGCACAATTTTTAAGCCATTTGCTCTTGAAAAATCCCAAGTTATGTGTCCTACTTTAAGACAATTTATGTATTTGTGGCAAGAGTTAACTTAAGTTACAGTACAAAAGCATGTTTCTAGTTGACATCACTGTCATGAAGGTACACACAATTAAAATACTAAAATGCATCATCTTAATGAATGAAATAACTTAGAAAGAGGTGAAGAGCTGGGTCCAGTGGCTCATGCCTGTAATTTTAACACTCTGGGACACAAAGGTGGGTGGACTGCCTGAGCTTGTGAATTTGAGACCAACCTGAGCCAGAGCGAGATACTGTCTCTAAAAATAGCTGGGCACTGTGGCAGGTGCCTATAGTCCCAGGTACTTGGGAGGCTGAGACAAGAAAATTGCTTGAGCCCAAGAGTTTGAGATTGCTATGAGCTGTGATGCCATAGCACTCTACCAAGGGCGACAAAGTCAGAGTCTTAAAATAAAAAAAAGGTGAAAGCTAGGCAACTCTTTAAAAAAGACAACAAAACAAAGATGCATAGTAATTATAACTCTTGAAAACCACTGGACATTTTGTTGGATTTTTTTTTTTGAGACAGAGTCTCAACCTGTCACCCTGGGTAGAGTGCTGTGACATCACAGCTCACAGCAACCTCAAACTCTTGGGCTTAAGCAATTCTGTTGCCTCAGCCTCCCAAGTAACTGGGACTATAGGCACGCACCATAATGCCTGGCTATTTTTTTGTTGTTGTTGCCATTGTTGTTTTAGCTGGTCCAAGCTGGTTTTGAACCCACCAGCCTAGATGCATGTGGCTAGCACCCTATCCACTGAGCTACAAGCACCATCCTTTGTTGGAGATTTTGAATGTGCCCCCCTACAAAATCAAATACAATGTTTCACTATTTACCATAACTTGACTTACCTTTAAATAAATAAAAAATAGTCAATTGCTATCTCTTTAGTTAAGTGCTATTTTTAATTTGTTGTGATTCACAAAAATAAAACTGCATTTTAAAAAATCACATAACTATTCATACAGTAAAAAATAGTGTCCAAAAAGTAAAATTTGTCTGGATAGAAAAATAGTATCACCAAAATTGTTTCCGTAAGGGGAAAGTGTACTGGTGTAATTTGAAATGCCTAAGACAGATAAGAAGTGACAGACAGGCTCGGCGCATATAGCTCAACCGGCTAAGGCACCAGCCACGTACACCTAAGGTGGTGGGTTCGAATCCCCAGCCCAGACCCGCCAAACAACAATGACGCCTGCAACCAAAAAATAGCCGGGCGTTGTGG